>NC_051155.1:193591044-193938981 GCF_013339745.2 Dermacentor silvarum
GGGGCTATAATTCTACAGCCAATATGTTCCAAGTCAAAAATATGGGGTCAACTAGCACTGCAAATTAAAATGTTCCATTACAGCAGTCTTGGTGAAACTTAACTTGAGACATCTCAGATTGCAACTTGGGTGTTGCACAGAATCACCAGTAGCATCGCAGTTCTTTTTGTGCTGCCTGTGTCAGATGAATACGCCCAATGATACACCTACGTCACATACACACACACACACATCACTATTCCATTGATTACACGCCACCGAACATCTGACTCATTTGCTTGCAGCATCGAAGTATGCCTACACACAAGTTTGCTGACCAAACCACCTGCTGTTTTTATTTTATTTTTATTTTTTATTTTTAATCACACCTTCTTACATATTGAGACCACTAGACATTACAGCTTCGAGAGGTTCTATTTTGTACGTACAGACATCTTTTCTTGTGTTGTGTGTGTGAAATGTGCAGGTATCTATAAAGGAACAAATGTACAACATTAATATCTGAATCTGACCAAGGTTTCTCCCGCTTCATTTTTTTTTGTTAATTATTTTTTTCTTAAATGCAGTTTCTCTATGCCACCAGTGCATCTCACCGGGAAAAGCCCGGCAAACCAGCACATTTGGTCACTGAAAGTGCGAGCGATTTGGTGCTTACCAGCAAAACACCAGATCTCTGTGCAGTCATTACTAGAACGTTATTAGCAAAAATACTCTAAAGTGCAAGACATACACAATAAAGTGGCGCAAAATCAAACAAACAACAGTCAAAGGGGCTCCCTATAAAACTTTCAGAATTGGTTCCACCCAGCATTCAGCAGCCCCAAAAAAAGCAAGCTATACAAGAACACGACAGGCATACATACATACATATTCAACAGTCTAGGTTTTCTTTGATGCCTGCTAGTGTCACAACTTGCACAGAAATATGTACGCCGTCCCTTAAATGACTAAAAAATGCAAAACAACACATGGGCTCTTTACATCAATCCCCGCTTGTACCAAGTTCTTTCTTGTGAGGTCTTACACCGAGGATTACTGGCAACAAGCGACAGTGCTGCCTCACAGTTGGTTAAATACGGATGCATCAGCTAGGCAAAATGCTCCTCTAGCTTGTCAGAGCACTTATGTTATTGTGGTGTTCAATTCACTGGCACATTTTTCAGTCTAACTGGCAGTGCTAATTAGTGCTGCAGGAAATACCCTGTACTGTTTACACAAGGCAGTGTAGCAAGCTAACTAATGCTACAACAGTTTGAAGCTACTGTTGTAAGCTTGATTAAAGAATTTTAGATGGCAGATATATATATATATATATATATATATATATATATATATATATATATATATATAGTAGCACAGAAGTATACAAGAATACTGAATAAGCAGTTACATGCAACAGTGGTTGCATGGACATCTTGTGACACTGTGTGGAGCTGAAGTGCACAGAACTGTTATTAAAATTATCTACTGTATCCCACTTTTCTGCCAACATTAATGTGTGAGCAGCCTCACAATAAATATATGCAGATATCTTTGTATTTTTCTTTAAAGAGTTCTGCCTAGGAAAACCATTGGAAGCTCTATGGTTGACGAACGTAATGGGATATCAACAGCAGTGCTACTGTTTCCAAATACGCCTTTCAGTATTCCGGTATATGTGGATGCTAGCATACTTCCACTATGACAAAAAAAAAAAAAAAAAAAAAAAAAAACTTCACAGATGTATGCCAGTCTGACAACCGATACATCAAACACAGCCGAAGCTGTATAAGAGAGTTCTCGCACCCTTCAGAAGTACTAGGGGCCTGTTTGCTGATTCACGGCCTCGCTCCAATGCAGCAACACTAAGAACAGCCAGCAACGAATGCAGCAGCAGCTGCTGTGTTCAAGCACGGTCATGGCTAGCTGTTCTTAGTGACAATTCCTACACAGGCGATGCGTCCGATTTTAGTACTACCACAGCTGTACAAACTTCTGGCTGACCTCCAAAGTGGAGCCAGTATAACGCAACATTATAAACAAAAATTATAGATTACTGGTTAACAAAACTGTGCATATAAGTAGTAGTTGTCTATTTTAATGAGATATACACAAGGTAACTTTTGTTTTATAATCGCTGATCATTACATTTCAAACCTAATTCGGGGCATCAACGCACGTTGCACTGCATTTACAGTATATATTGATGACACCGTCACCTGCCGCTGCAGGAAAACCATTACAAAACTCCCCTTAACAGCTTCACTGTTGGTAGGTTCTTGACAGGCTCTCTTATTCATACTGATTAGGCAACTTACTGAAACAAGCTACTCAAAATATCAATATCTAAAAAAAAGTCTGCTTCTAGTTAAAAGAGCATTATGCATAGTGAAAGGTCTTAACGCTTCACTGTTGAAATGTGCAGCAATAAAATTCAGTGCTTGATCCAATGCTAGTAGTGGCATGATGCATGCCTGAGGATCTATAATTTTTAATCAATTCAAACCCTTCATTCACACAACATGCACACAAAACTGTGCATTGTAGTTGGAAACCTAGCATTTCCTAGCCAAATCTGTATAGAAACTAGATAACCAAAGTTTACATGTCTAAATGCATCAATGTGTTAAGATGCATGTAAGCACCACTGTCGCTTGGTTGCTTCTACATTTGTGTGGTAGGTGCAGAGAGCTATTTCAACAACATGCTCCTAGAGTAATCTTTATTTAAATGGCTAGAGCAAACAACTGACATAAAAGTAGCAATTAACATTATAGTTTGGCTTCCCCAGTTAAATGAGAGACTGATACACCTGGCCCACAAAAGCTCCATTTCTGACCAAGTACCAACACATCTCTCCCACCTGGTCCTCTCAAAGCATGTGTCATAGTGTCCTTTCTGATGAGAATATGAGGTTGTCTTATGTACAGTAGTCAGACACGCAAGACATAGTACACATAAACATAGTATATACAAGTAAGCGTTGCCTAGCCCAAGCTACAAGGACACAATAAGGTGTCCATTATACAACAGCTTCGGTAAACCGGCAGGATGCATGCATAGCTTTTAAGCAGAACACGAAAGTAAGCTTGGCTATCCAAAGCTCTAAAGAAATGCATGTGCACTAAGAGACAAGATTCCTGCTGCATCATCAATTACTAGTGATTTAGCGCCCTATGACAACATGTGCGTTGAGCTTCTACCGGGTGCCACAATTTCCCAATATACAAACAAAATACGCAAACTTACGATATCTATACTGCTTAAAAGTGGTGATGCAGATTATGAATGAAAGTGTCCAGAAACGTTTTCAACAAATGCACACATTTTGTCATTACACTTATGATTATATGTAAAATCCATTCTTTTCTCTGGAGCTCAATATTTCATTTATGCTCCCTCTCAGGAAATGCACAGCGACTGTATTTCTTTGCCGGATTTTTGTGAAAGCATGGTTGCCTGTGACCTTGCTGTGACAAATGAAGTGTGCAAGTAGAATGCCATTTGTGGTCACAAAAGGTAGATACCTAATGGCACACTAGGAGGGTAGAAAAGTATGCAAAGAACTCCAAAACATATGAGTTTCTTGCTAGATTTTTATGCTAGCCAATGACATGAAAACGACATATGCACATCTTAGCTGCACCATATGCATGGTTGTCTGTAGTAAGGATCGTACTTCCAATGGTTATGACAACAGCAGCAATTGTTCCTAAAAAAGCATAACTTATTCCTCATTAAAAAGTAAGAGTAAGCATTTTTGGTGCTCCCCAGGTATGTGCATCACATGAGAAGCGAACCCAGAGTTTAAAAGAAGGCCAACGTAGTATGAACCTAAGATGTACGAAGATACACAAGTCGATACACACATGCGGAATGCTTATAATTTAACGGCATTCCAAGCATGTGCTCTTGCAGCTGTCATTTAATGATTGGAGAAAACAGCAGGAATATACAATGACCTGTGCGAGCCAACGTGTAACAGAAACAATGATGACAACATCATCAGAATGTCCAAGGTTGAACAACTTGTGCGAATGTGCTCGTAGCAATGAGCTTATCATACACACTGAACACCTGAGCTTTGCACAAGGACTGCCTTGTGCAAGCGTGTTACTGGCAGTTACTCACTGTAATGCTGATGCTGCATTACGCACACGCTGATGTTGTAATGCTGTGCTATTTGTGTTCCCCGCCACATAAGATACTTGCATTAATAAGATGCAAAGTTGATGGGCACAGTGGGAGAAATCTGTTTACCCGAAAACCGAACAATAAGCTAACAAAATGGCCTTGCCTGCAAATGCCTGTTGGCATAGCATAAGATTGCAAATGCCTAGCTGCTTGCAAGATGTAAGCAAAAGCTAACGTGACTTGCAAGATCACACTTCTTTTACACAAAGGATATCTAAGTGTATGGCACAACAAGCAATACGAAAAAATGAGGTGCGCAACAAAGTTTGAAAGCCATAGGTTCCTGTATGCATGCTCGATGCAAGAATGCCTGCCTCAACTCATGACATGTGGCCATTAAGTTTCCCTCCACCTTGTCTTGTATTTTGCAAGTTTTATCGACATAACCATTGCCTAGCACAGTTGCCTAGAATAATCTTCCCTTGGCACATAACACACACCAACACGCAAGCGCGCTGCAGTACCACAGTTGTGGGTAATACGCGCTGCTACCTTGGCACACAGAAGCTGTACAAGGCTGACTTTGACATAATAAGAACAACCCTCGCTATTCTGCGCCTACATGCTACGGTGCCACAAGGTATGAAGCTAATGCCGCAGGACAAGGACTGAACAGCACACAGCCCTTTGTCCCACGGAAGGAAGAACGAGCTCGTTGTAACACTGGTTGCAAGTGTGCCCATCAGTAAACATATTACAATAAAGGCAGAAGTCACATTGAAGCGAAGCACAGCAACAAGACCTGTGACCTTCCTTGCTAAGCATTTCCGACTGCTACTTTACCAAAAATATCTGCTTGATCCCAACATTGCAGATAGAGGAAATGGTGTACTACCATAGTATTTATGAAGCAAATATAAGCAAGACTTCAATGAGAACCTGACAACTCAAGTCATTCAACTTGACAAGTCAATTCACTCCAAGTTTTCATTCATCCCACTGCTGCTGGTGTTTCAACGTTTGAACAAGCTGACTACACATTTTTAGTTTAGTAGGGCTTGTCTGACAACGCCCACCATTTTAAAATGCCATTTAAAAGAACTAATGCAGTAATGGATGCTCAAGACAATACTACCTCTATTCGTGAAATTAACAGTGCCAAATGCCGAAGTAGTGTCAAAGAATAAATTCTAAGATGCTTAGCGAAGAATGTCATCAGAGCTAGCCCCTGCCTCCACAAACATGCCCACAATGACTGCACAAACTTGACAACAAATCACAAGCACACACACAGTTGAGTGGCCACTATCATGACAAACAGATTTTTTTACAACAGCAACCACTTGCACCTGACAGCAGGTGCAAGCTAGCCCGACCCAAATGTAAAGACTCTGCAAAAACGGATTACTACTGCTATTTGTTTCTGGCACATAGGTGCTGTTGGCCTTCATAGAATTGCTTTATAGGCAGACCGTGCTTATTATATTACATTTATTCCAATTTAAGCTTGCACACCTTGTGCAGCTGTTCCTGCATTATGTGCTCACAGCAGTTGAGTGAGCGAAATTAATGGTGGCATTATGGGCTGCTTGCAACACTGTTCAGCGTACTGGAGCCTGTATGTGTCTCCAATTACAAGCCCACATGCCATCGTTCCTCAGCCATTCCAGTTGAGAAGCTTTTCATGCTCCCCCTTTAACAGGACCCTCCTAACCGGAATTGATCCCAGATGGCTTTGGGTGCTTTGAACCGAGTAGGGCTTCAGCTACAGGTGCTGTTTCGGTTGCATGCATGGAAGACCCAAAATATTGAGCGCCTCGTTTGTCGCAAGTGGGAGTTTCTCAACTGGGCAAGACCAAAGAGCCACGATGTTTGTGGCCTCATAGGATTAGTTAGGTGGTATTTACAGACTGAGAATTCTGACTGTAGGATGGGCACATCAGCCCAGGAACTGTGAGGACGGGGCATGACACGCACACACACAAGATGTTTTTCCTCTGCCAACAGGGCATGACTCGAGGTCACAATGCAGCACGCTCGAAGTATTGGGACGCGCGTGCAACACATAAAACACACGCGCACGCACAGGTGTTGAAGCCCACCGCCGACAGTTCGTCTGCCGAATGGTTGTTAGTGGTTGGAAGGGGGGGCAGCAATTCAGGGAGGAGTAAGACGAGCGAGCATCATCAGCAGGGGCAGCAGCAGCAGCAGCGTGCGTGACAGAGCCCGCCACCGTTATAAGGCCACGAGCAGGACCAAGAGGGACGGCCACAAACCTAGGCAGGGCCCGCCAGCGCCGCAGCCGTGCGCTGCTGCGCCACTTCCTTCGACGGGCTTGCTGCTAGACACGCCGGTGCCACGGGCCGGGTTCTCCCGAGTCCCGTGCACCGACAGTCCCGGCGGCAGACTCTCCGCTGAAAGACAATGGGCCCCTGAGCATGCGCCCTTCTGCGGCCAAGCATGGCCAAGCAGGACTGAGCGCATGAACCCGAAACAGCGGCCATAATCTCTACCGATCATTTTCAGCGGTACCTATCTATAACATAAGTGATGCAACATGGTGCCATGTGGCGCTGAGGTAATGGAGACGCTCATGGAGGTGACATGTCTGTCTCACATGCTTCCAATACAATTGACAAATACACAAATTGAAAACAATGCTCGCAAGGAGCGATGTATGCTCACTCTAGAGTCTATACTTTCAAGTGGTGTCTAAATAAGAAAAGCATTCTTCGCAAATACCAATGAAAGCTTTGCTTAAGCCGATTTCCACAGTGCTTCAGTTCAACACACATTTCTTTTTTTGGCCACATTTGTCTACCTGGCACAGGCAATCGGCACACACAGCAAGCTACGTACCCCAAAGTGATCGATTGAGAATACAGCCCTTGGCCATCTTGGTGAAATGTGGCCTCTCTGACCATTAACAGTAAGCTTCTTTCTCAAGTAAGATTCTCAATAAAGCTTGGAAACGTTGGTGGTTGACTGTGCAATGGCTGCTCACAAAACATTATGTTGTATGGTCACCATACTTAATTCTTTTCTCAAAATTCAAAGCAATCAGCATTTTACAAGCCGGGAAAAATCATTCAGACAACCAGAGGGCCCTGAGCTTAGCCATGAGCAGGTGGTTCTCGAGATGGATGCCTCACTTTGTGATTCAAAACGTTTACAAGTGCTATACCCATCTTTTGCTTCAAGTCGCTAGCTGCCCAATAAAACTGACAGGAAATGCCAGCTGTGTCTGGACACCAGTAAGCATATGGGCAGTTTGCATAACTGCGGATACCTGGATGTGTAGTTTAGTGCTGATACCTGCATATTGTACAAACCTAACATATAACACTTGAGCAATCTATGTTTATGGCAGATCGTACAGCAAAAGAAAAATAATTATTAAAAAAAACTCACTTTAGTTGGACTTCGTTTTTGCTCACGCTGCTGCCTTCTGACAATACCTGTTGTACTGATTATACTCATTGTTAATACCATCCAAAGCACTATAATGGAGCGAATTAAAAATGCACAAAATTGAAAATTCATAACGTGAAAGCACATATTACGTGGCAAAATTTAAAAAAAATGTTCTCATGAATGTGTATGCTCTATTGGCAGCATGGGTGACGCCCTCAATTACCAACATTGTTCAAGTGTCCTTGTAATATTGAGCCAAGGTTGTTGAACAAAGTAATCCAGCTTTTAGAGACAACATTAAAGTTTCTGATAGTAGACTACACAAGTGAGGCTTGCTTTCGTCAAGGCATAATCCCCAGCATTAGACTATAGCAGGTTACAATGTCACCAGCAATGTGCAATATTTAAACACTGCAATATAATATTTTCTTGCCCTTACCTGACAGTTAAGTCACTAGACACAAGACCAATATATCTATACATATCACCATACTTGCAACCATTGCATTGCAGTTAAAGAGCCACAGGATTTGACGATTCAACTTGAGATTTCTCGCTCTATAAGAGCACCATCTTTTCCTTAAATTTTACGTTTTTCTCAATTGCATATCAGTAAAAACATAGTCGGTGCCAAACATGTGGTTCTATGAAAAAAGCTGAATTTCCACTCAGTCTGTGCACACAGGATGTAAACGTATCGAGCAGAGCATTGGTTACATTTCACTAGTGCCAACCTCAACTCTGAATATTGGGCTGCATCCCTGGACTGTAAAAATTCACCTTTCTTATGGATACTTTGGCTTGTAAACTTTAACACTGATAACAGGTCTATGTGTTTTTTCAAAAATGATGTTTTGTTCTCATGATTAGATCACAAGAACCCAGCTAGTCAATACATTAGCAATAATGTTGAGAAATGTGTTAACAGTTCTAAAACAACTACTATAAAGTGAACACATCATAATCTACAAGAAACTTGGAGAGTGAATTGGTCTGCAGTTGAACGATGAAAAACATCATGTGGATTTTGCACTATCAACAAAGTGCACACCATAAACTCAACTGTGCTAAGTTAACTGAGTCAAGTGAAGCTAAACCCTTGTTCACAGCAAAAATACATGGAGTGATAAAATGATGATAAAGAATAAGTACTATCAATGCAACAAAAGGAATTAGGGCAACATAAGATAATCCTGCAAGATATTAGCCGTTTCACACTAGCTCTTCGGCAGACTCTCTAAGGAAAATCTTCCCATAAGAACAAATGTCCCATTCAATAATTCAAACTTGGATAATTCAAAATTCTGTCAAAATCAAATCAGAAAATTTTGGTTGGCCCATTATGTTTTCAGTGCATTTTGAAGTCGCCATATTCAAACAAGTCAAACGACATTTTAGTTTTGGTATTCAGGGTAACATTAATGCTAATGGGTGCTACTATGAAATGCCATTAGTATTAACTTCTTCACAGTAAAAAAGACCTGGCAACAATGTATCTTTTGTGATGTATATCTGCTAAATAGGTGCATATATATGCTTGTGCAATAAGCCATAAATCTGTTCTGGATCTTGCATTATTAGACATTAAATAACTCAAACTTCTAATAAATCAAAGAAATAGCTTTAGTGTCCAAGAATTTGAATTAATGCAATTTGACTATCAACTAGCAGTATCAGTGGTCCTGGAGCGTCAACAAGCCGTAAAAAATGTTTCTCAGCTCAACAACAATAACGCTGTGCTATGCAACACACAAGTTCAAGCAGTATACTTCTCGATGTACAGTAGGTGCAGCAGTGTTAGTAATGAAGCCACAACATTGGGGAAAGGAAAAGCATCACAAAAAGCATGAGTACGTAGAAAGCATTTCTTGCATGCACCTTGAGCAACGCCGCAGTGACCCAGACACGCGACAACGTGCACACCAGTCAAATGCTTACGTTCGATGAGTTCGCTTTTTGCCTACGCAGACAAATAAATGACCACAGCACAGAGGGGATATCAGAACATAGCTAAAGTCCTGTGAAAACCAATAAACCTACGGGCACGTAAGAACAAAGTAAAATCAAACAAGGAATCAGTGCAATCGGTATACATGCATGGTATATGACGGCATGCATTTGTACAGATTCAAGGAAAAGAACAAGCAAGTCAGGATGTAAAAGAAAAAAGAAAATGCTGAACTAACTAAACAAAGCAATAACAGGCTTGACAAACACAGACTCCATAAAAACCACAACATTCCACAAATGCACAAGAAACCCAAAGAAAATGGCACACACCAAAGAAAACCTAGAGATTCTAACATGCTGGTCTAATAAAAACAAGGTACACACAAGGTGCTGGAACATGACATCTCTGAACAACAATGATGATGCTACCACTAAATTCGTGCTATAACAGTTAGCTTGTGTGGCTGGTCCTGGTCACATTAGGAGCAAAAATTTTCAGCAATCACAGTGTCATGCAGGGTCTTTACCTATACAAAATATAGCTGCAGTGCTGAACAATAACAAAAAAAAAAAAAATTGTGACAACTTTAACACAAAAGCAAATAAGCTCTAACTTGTGAAATGTTGTCCTGGCAAAAAACCACAGCCAACACCAAAATATATGCTGTAGATGTTTGTACATATACTAATACTGCAGAGAAATCATTTGTGTGCACTGTTTTTAAGTCAACAAGGGTACTTGTTTTGGACCACAGATGACCTAATTAAAATGAAAACGTGAGCACCTAGCCAAGGCTGTTTTTAGTAAAATATCTCGAGCATGTCAGGGTTGCATACACGTGAGTGGTATCATATTCCGGTGTCAATTCCTACAAGGAAGCTCCCATAGCAGTACTCAATTATTTGTTAGAGAAAAGCATTGAGGCTGGCTCTACAATGCCTAGAAGTTAAATTATGGCCACCAGTGCCATCTCTCAGAAATGCCAATAAGACGACCCAAAATCTGGTAGAATCCTCAAAATATGTTCTCAATCTGCTAGACAGCTGCTAAGATTTTCTTCAATGAAGTATAAATCAAATATAGTAATTGGGTGCCTTTGAGTACCACACTTATTATTATAGGAATGTAGCAAATACTATATTAGAAAGGGACACCTATACGGCACATAGTTTTCTTACAGCAGCACTTGTATACGTAGATGAAAAATTGTTTATAAATATGTATAAAAAAACTTTCTTGCAAGACAAAATGGGCTGGAACAGCTGTATGAACAGAAATTTCATTCTAGCATCTGTATTGCCAAAGATAAACAGTGCAAGCTAGTGTTGCCAATTCATCTAGGACTCCACTCAAACACTCAGTATCTGCTATATGCGTTAAATACTTTCTTGATTCCACAGTCAACTAAGAAAAACTTCATTTGAAATCTGGCTCCTGCTAGAATCTCACATTGCAAAGGGTAAAATTTATCTAACAGAAAATCAGCTAAAATGACAATTCTGGTCATCGGTGACGGCTATGCGCTGACGTTCTCCACAACAAAGTATCGGCTGTGCATTATGTGACAACCGAGAGAGAGCAATACACATTGAGCTCACCAGCAATCTTCCTGCAACTGAATGCGGTGCCACGATATGAAGTCATCGGAGTTGCACACAGGAAAGCTGTAGCCATAGCAGAGACTCAAGTTTTTATTTGTAAGCAGCAGTCATTTGCTATATGCATTCCAGTAAGATGACTGGATGGATAAGCAGCTGCCACATGAAGGAAACATGGTGACGAGATTAATGCTGAAGCCTTTCTTTCTTCTAAACTGATAACTTGATGCAATTGCTAGGCATTTTCTGTTATAACCGCAATGCTATGGCTATTCACACAACTCTCAAAAAACTTTTGATCTCCAGTGTACGTGAGCATACTCAATGCACTTGTGAATTTATGTTAAAACTGGTCCAATTACTTGTGCTTCTCTGTCAAGTCGGCACATGTGGCAAGGGCGTTACTTGAGTGAATTGACATCAGAATGCGAGCCCAAGTGCACATGCTGTTAATTCTTCCAGCAGGCATAGCCAGAAGCTGATAATGAAGAGGTGTCAACAGAGGTCTGCACTATGCTAAATACTAGCCAGTTGCAGCACTTGGGTTTTCAACATGTGTGAAAGCTGCATTTTTTTAAAAGCCTTGCTGACAACTACTTTGTCTTTGAATTAGCATCTCAGGTATGCAAATACCAAAAGGGGGAAAGAAAGAAAATAAATGATTGAGGCTGTAGTAAGTAGTACTATCCTGAATCAGGCAGCTGTTTTAGAAGGACTTCAAGGTACCTTACCACTGTTGTGGGTATTTATGTTTAACTTGACATATTGTAACAAATGGATATCGCACGTCGTAATCTTGGCTTACGTCCATTGTCCTCCTTTCTTGCTACCTGTTTTAACACATGACCGCATGTCCCAGCACATCACATTACCTTCAGACACAACCAAATGACAGCAGACAAAAGCAACATAAAGGCAGCAGCTGCATAAAACAAAAACAAAAAAACAAGTAAAACAAAGGAACACAGAGGCAGCACTCTATCCTTGCCTCGCTGTTCAAGATGCCTCAGGCAATCTGAATGTAGTAGGTGGGCTGGGGCCGGAATGGTGCGAAGGCGTTCTGAAGGACATGCACTATCTGCCGGACAAACGTGATGGGCTCACCTGGTCGGCGCGAGTCGGAATGAATGAAGTTGTCGAGTGACTCATGGTCGCTGGGTGGCCGTCCTAGCGAGGGCGGAGGCTTCATGGGCCGGTACACGGGGAATGCCTTGGCTGTCGGCGCAATCGGCACCAGCGGTGGTGACGGCCGAAGGGTCGTCGGTGCCTTGGTCGTGGTCTTTCGAGTCGTCTGAGGAGCAGCGGGTGTGGGCGGTGCCTCCTTTTCATTCTCCTCCTTTTCTCCCCCACTGGGGCCACTGCCGTACTGCGGTGGAGGGCGCGCACCAGCCCCTGCTGACCACACGTCGGGGTCCTCGGTCGTGCCATACAAGATCAAGGACCACTCCTTTAAGGTAGCTTTTCCTACAGGCAGGGGAAAAAATTTAGAAAGAAGTCATGCAGTCCCACAAACTGTGGGAATCAGCTGTGTCAACCACTCCACAACTGTGGCTGGCTGCAGTGCTGATGCATCTTTTTCACCATTTACTTCAATCAAACTAGAGATGGCCATCTTTCTGACTGCTTACCAAAGTAGCGTCCATCGTTGTGCACTTCGAGCTTCCAGCGCCCATTGGGGCTTTCGCCCCATGTGTGGACACTCATAAAAGGCCAGGCTTGGAAGCCTGACCGAGAATTGTCAAGAGGCCTCTGGGCTAAGAGGGTCGACCTGCAATGGTAGAAGAGACAGTCTAGGAACATGCATCTGAGCATGAAGACAAGAATGAACCACCTCACTGATGAGTATCACATAATTCTGTGTGTCATGCATGTACATTTTGCAAGGAGGACAAGCCCGGTGGGAGCTGCAAGAACTTTAGTTTGAGGAAAGAACATGGTCGATGCAGCTTGGTGCCATGTTGCATTACCACTGAACAAGCTATATATAAATAAAACTATGAGAAAAAGATGCATACAAACAGGTCAGGCAAAGATCTGATTTGCACAAATGGAATAGAGCATTCTCAATGTTCGTTAACATTATTTTATAAACAGACGAATTGTAAGAACTGTGAACTTGAGAATGAGGTCTACTGCATTTTTGAAAGTTGCCTTCGCCCACAGAAGATTGTGTTACCTTGGACACAACATGAAAGAAAGACAGCACTGCTGCAGTGGAATCAATGCAGCAGTATTACTTTAATTACCCTGCCACCAAGAGAAAAGTACATCAAGCGAAGAACACTCATTGGAAGGGAGCTGTCTACATGTGTGCACACAACCTGTACAGCATGTGCTGCAGGTCGATGTTGGATGCCTAGACCATGAGGTAATGTTTTTAAATGTATTCAACACACCAAAAATCTTCCATGGGCAGGTAATTACCATGGTCAACTACCACACTGGCAAGTATCGTTATCCTGCTGCAGCAGTTAGCTGTTGTAAGTACTGTTCCTTAGGATGCTATACATGCTACTATTCCAATTTCATGCGCTGCTCTAGAACAAATCTCTCTCTATGTGTGCTGCATCTTGCGATGCCATAATCAACCACAACATATCAGAAACATTCTTGTGCCATCCCAGACAACACTCGACGTCCTCAGGACATCCTCAAGTGGTACAAACTTCTTCGTCTTCGCAGTTTTTACAACGTCCTCTGTACGTCCTCAGGACGACCATTCACTGGTTCATCCTGAAAACATCTTCTGCAGGACTTTTCAAGGATGTGTGATTGTCCAAAGAACGTCCACTACAAGACCTTTTAAGAACATTTAGTTTTATGTTAGAAGAGACCCTGAAATTGACATTTTTATTATTATTTCAATTGATGAATGGAAAATTAGGGGCTATACTTCATGTGAGGTTGTTATTACGCCATCGAGCTCGATTTTGATATATTTCTTTTTTATGTGGAGTTACACTCTGATTAACTGGTGTTAATGCCTTACCATTGCGTTCGATTGAACCATTTTTTTGCAACTTGTATTGTTTTGAGTACCTGCGAGCGATAAGAGTTGTGGTTGGCAATTTATGAATGAACCAGCAAGGTATCCCACGATGTCAGTGACCAAGCCACCCCATTTACGTTCCTTGCTGGCACATTGGCACTTTTGATTTGAAAAGTCAAGCCAAGCCAAGTGCAGCATTGAAGAAAAACATGGCAGAGGACAGCGGGTAAGTGTCGTGTTTTTCGGGGTGGCAGAAAGTGGAATGTAGATTTGTGCGCGGAAGAAATAGACTGCATTAGCAGATGTTTTCACTTAGCGAACACCGTGGACAGGACCTTCATTAATTACATAGTGAATCAGACGGCGTCGCGTGACTTTGCCGCGGAGCTCTTTGTGTCGGATGGAACAGGTGCTGGAAATCGCGGCGTCGCTTTGCCTGTAGAACAAAATCAATAAAATCACCAAAGCTATCGCCATAGGTTTGTGACATTTTGTCCCTGGTTGCGATAGTGGACAGTTTCAAAGTGATGATTTCAGTGTTTCTGGCGATCGCTTCTCCATGGTTCAACGGCGTTGTAACGTCACTCTCAACGTATCCGCTACCGCAACTGCCTTTCCAAGCTGCTTTTACCAACAAGAGCATTGTTGCAAACACCCAAGCAGTCTGAGATTTTAGCACTGGCCGGTGGCAAATATCGCGCTATCTCGGCCTTAAAGCTAGATGTAGTTGTACGTCATTTTTTTCTCCAAATCTTGTCACGGCTAAGAAAGTGAAAAGCATTATTTGCTATGGAAAAAACAATTTTCCAAGTGGATTGATTATGCCATAAAGAGCAACATTCAATCAGCAGAGGTTGCTTTGGTGCTTCATACAATAATTTTGTGCTGCAGTGCTTCCAAGTATGTGGCTTAAACTGTTTCGTTTGTTATTTCTCTGTGTCTGAACGTAAGTTGTTTTTTGACAATGTGCTGTTTATTATTTATTTTAGTGTCTCTTATGGGCTCTCGCTGTTCTATGTTTACAGACGAAGACATTTCAAGCGGTGAAGTCTCCTGGCTTTATCACGCTACTTTCAACCTTTCTTGTCAGTGTGACATGCGCCGTTAAGTGAAATCGATAAAATAGGTTTGTGTGCACCGCTATGGGTCTACGTTTTCATTTCGTGCGGCCATATACTGAGCCCTGTGCAACGGGGCTCAAAAGTATGCTCTGTCAAGCAGTAAGTGCCTGTTGCAGTTTTTAAGCCTGAATTTCTCACTTAGTGGACGGAAAACAGTGAACTTCAGTGAACAAAATAAAAGATTTTTACTGGGTGCAGCAAATGCCTAGATCTTCAAAATGTCCAGAATGCGTACTGAACAGATCCTTGAATGCTTCCTGAAGTCGTCCCGAGGATGTGCCGAGGACGTGCCGAGGCCAGACATGTGGACTTGATAGGGATGTTTTGAGGCTCTTGTGGGGACGTCCTGAGGACGTCCAAACGTACTCAATTGTATGTACTGAGGACGTCCTGAGGATGTAATTGTGTTGTCTGGGATACGAAACCTCCCCATGGAAAATATCTTCATCTTCCATGACGATAATGTCAGTGCTAATACACTTACACAAGTGGACAAGTGGAATGTGGTAGCTCATTGCAATAAGAGCTCTGCATAGTTTAGCTGAACACAATAACAAGGTGTTACTACCAGCGCTGCTGTTCAACTTTACACCTTCCAGCATTACAGAATATGGATGTATACTTTTGCTGAGAGCACGAACACTGGTGATAATCCCACTACCATCACAGCTAATGGGTAAGCCCATCAACACGACGCAGTGATTGAACCAGAACCTTACTGACATGGCGCTAGATGTACATGTCCTGCAGCATTCCATTTAGCACCACTATAATCACAGCAAGTTAATTTAGAACTTAGCAAAGGCCACACAATGTTCTAGGCTAAAAAACTTACGAATATACTTTACAGGTCTCTGTCAAACATGGTTTGTGGGTAACCTTGTGAAAGGACAAAGTAAGGCTGCTTGTCAAGAAAAACTTCTTGGAGTGAGTGTGCTGTGCCTGAGGCAGAAGTGCACTACCTTGTTCCTGCAGGTGAGGTGAGGTAAATGTGCATGTCACCCCTCCGTGTTGCAGACAACGTGACCTTCGCTTGAACATGCTCCAGAAAGCGGACGTTTTCAGCAGTTCACATTCAGTTTTAGCTCTACGTGACTCTTGGGAGATATCAACCTGCAATGTGGCAATAAATAAAAGGAAAAATAATAAACATTAGTGATGCATACACGTCATTCAGCGCTAACATAAATCAACACTGGGATTGAAGTTACTCACTTGTCCATGGGCTGGGCTCTGACCAAGCACGTCTTCTGCTGTGGCACGGTGGTCCACCTTTTGGCTAAAGCCACCATGGCATCCGCATCCATCAGGCCATATCCAAACGAATGGCTCACTGGAAAATGCCAAGCAGAAGGAATGAGCTGCTTTCTGCAGCGCTACTTACTCTTTCAGACCCCCTACCAAAGTTCTAATGTTACAATCAATCAACCAACCAACCATCCGATGATATCTGCAACAAAAGTGCAATGGGCAAGAAGCTGCTCCTCTGCAATAATGGGCATGGTGCACAGGAGGTGAAAACACAGAGTAAGACATGAGAAAGAAACAAGCAACAGTGTTGTGTACATTTCCTTCACTGGCGCATGAAAAGCATATTGTGACCGTTATCACAATGAATTAGGAGGTCGACTTTTGCAACTTGGGATGGCCACATTTATTTGCAATGACAAGGAGTTTGTATTGGCTCGTGCATAGCACCAATTCCTTATGATTTATTTTTAGCGAGCCTCGACCGCATAATCCATGAACGCTTAGAAGCGTTAAATGTTGCAAAGCTCTTCCGCTATGTCAATGATTTTCTTATCCTGTTTGATACCGGTGCCTTGTCTTTCCATGCCTCAATGACATTTTTTGCAACTGTCTCTTGCTGCTTGCTTTAACTCTCGAAGTTCCTGAGGGTCGGTCTATTAGATTCATGGATTTAATTTTAGCGTAGTGGCCTAGCCACGTTTGTTGGGCATATAAACTGCGTATAAACTCGAAAGGCTGTAAAACAGGTCATTGTGAAGACTTGGTACACACATGCCCTGCGAAACTCTTGCCTATCACAAGATCTTGTTCAGCTTTAAGAAGCAAACTGAACGTCTTGGAAAGGCTTGGTTCCTTTTTATGTTTTGACGGCAGTCACCGAGTGCCTGCTGAAAGAAACAAAAATGAGCCCCGGCCCGCTCACTCGAGCTCAGTCAAAGGTGCGACAAGGGGCGAGACAAAAGGAATTTTGTCGTCATTCTGTACATTCACGGTGTGGCCCAAAACCTCAAAGTTTTTTTCTGCACCTGAAAGGCTGGCTAGCTTGTGCAGGGCCATAAACCCAAGTGTTCAAGAAAACCAAGCTTGCAAGATGAAACACCGCAATCATTTCATCCCTTGCACTGAAGGGGTGGTGGTATTCCCTATCCCTGTATTGCGGCACGTGGTATATAGGCCAAACAGGCCGTTGTCTGAATGAGCGGCTAAGGGAGCACGCCTACAGCACACCCTCGGTGACATCTAGCCACCTTGCTATTCACTGCTGAGACTGTGGCTGCAAGCCCGACTTTCAGCATTGCGACGTTGTAAAATGTCGCCAGGACCAGAAGACATGACAAATTCTTGAGGCTTAGGAAATGGCTAGGCTAGGCAACATAGAAATTGATTTCCTCGTTTCTTGACTTTGCATGTTTATGCACACAATCTGTACAGCTTGTACAGTGATGGTGTCTGATAGACTATTTGGTTTATCATTTTTTTCGCTGTTATTTCCTTTTGTACAGAACTCCACACAGAACCAAAAACAAAGCACGAAACAGGCGAGACCCGTGTTACTCTATGTGGCGGCATCTTTGCTGTACTACCCAGCGAACTTCGTTGACTGCCATCAGGTTACGCCACTGTGCATTCAAAACTCCAGCCCATCAGCCCCATAAATGAAAGGCACACAGCACTCCCAAACAGCCTCCTCTGTAGAAATTTTGAAATGCGAGGAACTATTTTTCCCTGTTGGTTCACAAATGCAATTCACAGTTTTCATCACAGTTTAATATGGCCATGCCCATTAGTGAATGTAAATGATGATGTATTTTACTGCAACTTGTTTCGGCTATACTAAAGATATTGCATCCTTACTGTACATCAGCTTTGTGTAATGCAAACGAATTAAAGTGACCCTCTTGCCTGAGAAGTCTAAAGGTCTACTGCAGAGCACACTGTCAGAGATCCATTACTGTACTGAAGTATTGCAGTAACTAATGTTTCTGTGCTTTACTATGGCTAGTATATCGGAGGCAACATGGTACGAACTGAGTGCATTTGAAAAAGCAACCAACTGAGCCATAAGAAACAAGGTAGAACATTGGAAAGACTAAAGAAATAAGTGAGTAAAAGAAACGAAATGTCACACAAACAGTACATAGGCTCCATATTAAAAAACAATAAATAAAAAGAAATAAAAACAGGAAGTCAGCACTTACCGTTGCGTCCAACTCCGTTTTTCTGCCAATCACTTGTGTGCAGGTTGGCGGGCTTAGCAGTCCTAACAACTATGTGTTGCATGTCTCTCCATGTGAGTCGGCGACTAACAAAAGAAAAGCACCAGCAAAACAGTTTCAACAATATGCTCTCATGAAACAATGTCGCACTGTACATTAACATGGCTGTGTATCATGCGTATCTAAATTCTAGGATACAGAGCCCTGTTCAATATTACCAATACAGAAACCTGTAATTCGGACATGCTTGATTATTTGGTCAGCTGCTGCTGCACCACCACAGGCCCGGCCCCATGGACGTAATGTGTAAGCAAGAGGGAAATTTCGGACACTGCACAGCGTGTCGTGCGATAATTTGACTACGACTGCACGGCCTTGTGCTAGTTCGGTCACCGAATCGATAAGAAATAGGGATATTTTCATTTTGATACGTCGCCGGCGCCTCCTCGAAACCAAAACTAGCGCCGACTGCACTCAAAATCTTGTCGCCGACTGCACTCAAACCGCAGGACAAGCTCAAGGCTGCATTTCCGATTTGCACGAGTTCCGTTCTTATCATCCACCATTCATGACTGGCTGATCCCGTTGATAACGTGGACGAATCGGCGCACTGACCACTGACGAGGGGCGAAAAGCATCACAAGGAATAGCATAGAAGGCATTTACTAGCAGATTGCGACCACGGACTGTATAGGCCAAATGCAAGTGTATGTGCGCGTAGCAACACGCTGACAAACTTGGGCCGTATTCTCGGACGTTCACTTTCGAAGATACTTTCACCTTCGCGATATTTCGCGTGACTAGCACCAGGCGGGTCAACGGGCGACAGCATTTCCGCACTGTGATAAGATAATGTGTTTCGCATTGTGCGAATGTCATCGCTCGCAGGCGCGTCTTACGATAGTCATGCGAAAGAAAGCATGCTTGGCATTACGCCAAGAATGTCGTCGCTCATAGACGGCGATGCACGCAAAATTGAAGGTATCCTAGAAAAGTGACAATCCGAGAATATGGCACATCTTTTTTGGCCACTTATGG
The DNA here is from genome assembly GCF_013339745.2 of Dermacentor silvarum. Lineage (NCBI taxonomy): Eukaryota > Metazoa > Arthropoda > Arachnida > Ixodida > Ixodidae > Dermacentor > Dermacentor silvarum. The sequence goes on from NC_051155.1 coordinate 193,610,736, forward strand.
AATAAAGTCTTATTTTCCGACGAATCCGATATTTCGGACTTCCGATTTTTCGGACCTTTTGGCGGTCCTCGTTGAGTCCGAACTATCGGTCGGCGACAGTGTTACACATTATACGAATCTGTAATGGTTCAAATCAGAGCCAAGTTGTAATGGCTATTCATTTGTGTTGTATGTGTGTACGCATGCGTGCATGTGCAACTGAAACCACAGTGTAAAAAAAGTAAATGGATACGCTTTGCGTCCCAAGGCCACAGCTTGGCTTTCAGGTGCACCATGGTATATAGAGACCTGCAGATTAATTTTCAATGCGAGCCAAAATCTCGGCACTTGAATTACTTTGCATTAAGCCCCAACAGGAATGGGGCTACGACAACTGAGAATCAAGCTCGTCACCTTATGTTTTAGCAGTGGCATAACAGTCCCCAGGCCACCATGCTGGGTCATTTTGTAAAAGTTGGCAGATTCTTCGTGCTTTGGCCTATGAACAGCGACTACAAATATGGTATTCTAAGAAACAACGTACAGCCAACGCATTAGCAATCACAGCATGTTCATCGACATCTTTGCGAGTTGGAGGGAAGAGCTCATGACAGATACCGCTGTAAAAATTTTAAGATATAACACCTGACGATCCTGAAATAATCATATCTGTCGAGCAATGCTTTTTTAAGTATGTAATGCCCATAGCGTAAACAAAACAAGGCACATTAAGTGGGTGCAGTCTTGCACGCACACACTTGCAAGAAAAGAGACAGGAGAGTGGGAAGTACACGGTGGTTACTTACTTGGCTTCAAGTGCGAGTGCGCAAATGCCCGCCGCTAAAGGAGCTGACGCAGACGTTCCCGTGTGAGTGGAGGTGCAACCGTGATGCAAATCTGTCGTTATCTAGATAGAGGGTTTAGAAGCAAAGCAGGAACATTGAGGTTTGCACTTTTAAACAGCACTATGTTTATGTTTGCTACATGCTAAATTAAAACCTCTTCATTACATAATGTGAACACCCCAATGTTTTATAAATTATAAGGGCTTACATGGCCCATTCTTTCAGCAAGAATATTATAATAAGGAAAAATATATTGTATCTCAAAGCAGAAGCATTCTACAAAATGTAGTCTGTTGAATAAGGAGTGCCATTTGGACAAACATCCTTACGAAACACCACATAAGTAAGTGGGCAAACAATCCTGGTCCTTACAACACAGACCAATGTATGGCAGGCCATTGTTAATTCTGCTTACACTGCAATTTTTATTCACAGGAAAAAATTCTGATATTAACAGTGGGCAAAATAACTAAAGTAATTTATTGGGTAAACACACGAAGTACACTTCTGAAGCTTGAGGCACAAGCTATAATTCGACATTAAGGCGATTATAAAGAATCACTGTCCAAACGGCTCACCTTCAATTCATCTTGTGGTTTTGATCGAATGTTCTGAATGCTACTGGCCAAATGTATGTTCAAAAAGAAAATTAATAAAATGCTGCCTGAACGAAGAAAGCACAGTAAGCCAAAGAGGAGAGAAAACTGCTTCAATCAACTTGTTCCAGTGACATCCAAGTTCGTGTTATTGCAACCCTACTCTCTGCAAATAAATTAACTACTACTACTACTAGTACTACTACTACTACCTACTACTACTACTACTACTAATAATAATAAATAATAATAACAATAATAATAAGTCGCAATTTCGCCCGAAAGGTGAAGAATTGATTGCATAGCAAATTAGTGAAAACCTATACAAAGTAAGAGTAGTAGTTTTATCGGCCGTATAACCTTGTAAACATAGGCATACTAACTAAATTGACAAGCATGGTGTCACGCTGTCAAAACGCTGGAGTGAGTCAGCGCAGCAGCAGCAGCAGCCAGCCGATCGAGCTTCGTGCCGGCGCTCGCATCAACGCGATCTTAGCCACGAAAACACAGGGAGGGCGGACTCTGCCCCCGCCGCAGATGGCTTTCAAGATACAGCCGCGCGGGCGGGCGCTTGCGGCGCAGGACGCACGTCACGTGCAATTTTCTCGCATTGTGCCCGCGTGACAGCCAGCTCTCTGCCGTTGTATTAGTGCACTGCCTTCGGGATTGGTCCACATTTTTCATCAGAGGAAGTGGCGCATGCATTAAGATCCGCTATATCGCTCCACAAATGTCCACAAAGAGCAGAAACGGGAAGGAGAGATAACACAGAGAACGAAACACCGCCGCCGGCGCACTCACAATCTGCCTCTCGCCCGTAGATCCCGAGCTGTAAGTGGTGGCGAGGGTGGAGGAGCAGGCCTCGCTGTACCAGGGCACCAGGCCATTTTCAGGTGGCGCTACTGATGGACAGCGTCCAGATGGCGTTGGTGTAGCCGTCGCAGTTGCAGTTGTCGCGCTCGCGGCCCCCGTTACCCGAGGCCCACACGAAGATGGAGCCGAGGCCGCCGCGGCCGCGCTCGATGCCCTCGCGAAAAGCCCGCGTGGCCAGCTCGCCCGGACCGTCCACCGTCTTGCCGTCGTCGTCGGGTCCCCACGAAGCGCTGTACACGTCGATGTGCTGGTTGTTGAGCGCCAGCGATCGCGCCTCCACTACGTCAGTCACGTCTCCGTCCAGCATGCGCACGCCTTTGCAAGGAGAAAGGAAAAAGGAAGCATGCATGGCACGATGTATACGATGGCGTAAGAGGGTGACACGTCCAAAGAGTACAACATCACCCAAAGACATTACGAATTTGGTATCTAATAAGGCGACACTAATAAAGGAGCTAAAGAATACCAAGTCATCCCACACTGGTAAGCTGTCACTTCTGAAATAGATAGTTAACTTTTACCGGCAGCAGCGCTAATTACGTACGTCCAGTAAACGATGCAGAAGTGAAAGACTGGTGGCAATGCCACCACCAGACTACCGAGGCAGGTACCTATGATGTCATAGATATGGCAGCAGCTGTCACGGAAGTCACTGAAGATCAGCTGCCTTCGCAAATTATACCGCCCTCTCCCCCCGTATTTTTTGTTTTATTTTTCTTTTACATAACATAGAAATATGACAAAGGAAATCAACCTTCGGTTATGGCTTCCTCCGCTAAATGTCACATTTTGAGCCAAACAAACGCTGACGTAAAACCCACTAATCAAGCCTAGTCTCTCTGAAAGCGGCACTGAAGGATAGCTTACAAGCCTTGAAGAGTTTAATGAAACTTATGCTTAGCCTACCGCACTTTGTTGCGGTGGCATTCCTGGTCTCATCATGCGAGGGCAAACGCTCCTCGCCTCATACCACATACGCTCCATTCATTTAGGCCAGAATGCGCACAACACACGACATGTGTAGTATGCATCTATGTGATAAGTATACGTACCTCCGATGCCCGCACCGAAAGCCACGCCAACCGCGCATATTGAATTGTTCTTCACGGCCGCCACTTCACCCGCGCAGCGCGTGCCGTGCCTGCAAGGAAGGGAAAAGAGACGACTCAGCTAACACTGAATTCGCTCCTACGGTAGACAGTTGTTTGCAGAACATATTGCTTCTCTGTCTTTCCAGAGATGAAAAGTTAAATCAAACAACCCTCAGATTCCCCTAACTCCCTCAAAAAAAAAAAAAAAGAAAAAAGAAGCTCACATGCACGATACCTTTGGGCTCGTTGCCACAATGCACAAGTGAACTGATGTTACAGGCGACGGCCGTTTATATTTAGGCCTGCGCCCAGGCTCTGCGTTGCTCACATGACTATACCATTAATGGATGCTGTGATCAGCATTTGGTAAATGCAGCATGCACTACAGGCAGCGTCAGAAGGCGTTGGCTCTTATCGCATACTGGTACAGCGCCAAGTCTTCGTATAATAGACTTCGATGCTTGACCTCATCGACAATACGACTCGACATCGAAGCCTATATACCGCTCCCATGATAACACACACACACATGCGCACGCGCAGTTGACTTTTGACATTCGAAGGTACTCACTGAGGTGGGCTTCTCCTTACACGGACTCTTTCTGCGGGGAAGCCATTTTGACGAATGCGGTCTGAGTAACGCACGCATGCTCTGCAAACTTTTGAGGCGCGTCGCGTGTAATGTGCTTATTCTGACATCTTTTAACACTTTTGCGAGGCAGAGTTTGTCTAACAGTAGAGCAGGCATGTCAACGTGTAACTCACAGAACGTTTCTTCCCCGTGGTGTGCGCCCAATAGTATATTTGCTGCGCCAGTAACACTTCGAGAAACGAGAGCGTCAAAACCATTTCACGAAACCGCGAATTTATATGAAAACAAGCCTAAGTCCACAGCTTCCACGGTGCACGCCCAATTTTCCCCAGTGTGCTCCACTACGGCAATTGCGCTTAAATTGGCCTAAGAAATACGACGTCATTCTGCGTGAACGTCACTTGGATCTCGCCCTAACGTCTCATTTATCCCAAAATAGGTGGTAAGAAAACGAGCAATAGCACCCGTATACAATTAACCACCGTCTGTCCCACTTGCGGATGTTCTCCCCGCAATGAAAATGAAGAGCCCATGGAAACTGAAGGCTATATCTACCCACGCCTTGTTCAACTATACCGCAATAATTAGATATCGCGCTTTGCCGCCCGTACCGGTATCGGCATTCTAGATCGCAAATGACTTAAACATGGCCCTCGCACCGCACCCTTCTCACCTACCATCCGGGAGGCAAATATGGCCACCCCGATGTGCATCTATTATCGTTGCGCTAATTTTTTCTCCTCCCTCCTCATCAACCTCGAGGTCATCCCCTTTGGTAACAAACAAGTCTGTACTACTAATGCGACTAGCACGGAACCAATGAGACTTAAGACATCTGATCACAACATGGGCGTACGCGTGCGACAGCACTGTCATGAAACATCCGAGTTCCATAAGGGTATTGCTAGCAGCGCGCTTTTAAGGAACCCCAAATTCCGGGACCTCATCTCCAAACATAGACGACCCTAAGCTGAGATAGCGGCGTCGAGCGAAGAATGATGGAAGCAGCAAAAACGCGACAGACAAGAGCGAAGACAGATAGAGACAACAAGTTGGAAAAAAAAGAAAAAGAAAAAAAAAGAACAATGCAGGAAGGCTATCGGATGCACCACGAACGTCATGACGTGACCACCGACGAAGGCGAAAGCGAAAACAATTTACGTGGCCTGTCGTGGCACGCGGTGAAAGAAGGAGGGGGGGGGGGGGGGGGGGGCGAAAGCACGCCACACGAATGGGCCGCGGGACGGCGGTTCGTTGATCGGCCGCACGCAAACCCCCAAACGAGAGGCGGGGTCGGAGGGCCACACAGGAAATACATTCGCGACGTTAACTACAAAGACACAGACACGAGAAGAGAGGGAGGGGGGAGCAGGAGATGATTGACTTCGTGAGCCGACCGCGGGCGGCGAGCTCCCGCAGTGCCCACGTGCAAGAATGCACTCACCGGTTCGAGTCGACCAGGTCGTATCTCGGCTGAGGATCAGGATCGTGGTTGTTCATGTCCCAGCTGGCCTGGGGATCCTGGAAACGAACCACCACGCGATTCAAGTACGAGAAACGAACACATCGACAGCTCACGTGAGCGCGAGCAAGCCCTGTGTGTAGTCGCACAGAGATTGATTGGCAGAGAGAACAGAAAAAAGAATGACAGGGGCCGGCGTAAACAGGCGCAGACTATGGCTTTGACGATGTTACGACTGCCTTGTCCTTCGCAAGAAGCACAGTGGAAAAAGCCAGACGACAGCGCGAGCTGACTACATTCACAGCCCAAAAGAACGGATTCTTTAAGGTTTCCTTTAAACAGCTTCTTAGAGTAAACCGCAATTGCTAAAATGAACTATAGTAAACGATTTTTCTTTATTATTAGAAACAGCAGTACCTGTAAACAACATCTGCACTCTTTCGAAGCCGCGGCTAATGTGAAAAAGCATCATCGCCGAATGGCCTCGACCAACGCCACCAACTTTGGTATACTCACGTAGTTCTCGACCAAGTCCGGGTGGTCCTTTTCGAGGCCATCGTCCAATATGGTAACTACCACGCCGCGCCCCGTGATGTTTTTCTTCCACACATTCTGCACGTTCATGTCCAACGACTTGCCGCGGTTCTGCGCAGACAAAAAAAAAAAAAAAAAAAAAAAAAAAAAAAGCGCGGGTTAAGCTAATAACCAAGAGGAACACACATTATTCGCACAGTATGCAAAGCACAAGTGCTAGTGAGACTAGCAAAGTCGCCTGTGATGCGGCTGCTTGAGAGTAGCTCGTTCGCGTGCGAAAACAAATGAGCGAAGTGGTACAGCAGGCTAAGCATTCCCGGATATACTGAGATTACAAGGCATATTGGCACGGGTGTTTTCTTGCTCAGCACGTTATAATTTGAGAGTACACCCTTGCAATTTTTTAACAATATCACGCGAGCGTCGACCGGACGGCGTGTCTGGACACCTCGCTGACGTGAGTCACAGTAGCGGAGATCTTGACAACGTGGTGATTCTTACGCGCACCAAAACGTTGAGTTCACGAACGCCTTTGCAATTCGCTCTCGTCGGAAGGCAGCAGCAGGAATCTAGACCAAAGCTTTGCGCTCAGCAGCAGAACACGTTATAGCCGCTGAGCCACATTAGCCGGGTACAGACGGTGAAGAGTGGTGGTAGCACGAATCCACTGAGGTGCTGAAGCGGGAATGAAAGATACTATTCGTTTGACCTGGATGATACACTGGTGTCTGAATATAGTCGATGGAGATAATGAGGCGAGAGAAAAGAACGGACTACGTTCCAAGCAGCCAACACTAATTTGACTGTAATGTACACCCGTGAGAAAAAGTATACGGACCAGGGGTTGCGCGATAAAGCCAATTTTTTTCTCTGCCTGTGAACGCAACTTGAAATTGAAGACTGCAGGCCAAACTTGGCACTGCGAACTTTTCAGTGTATCCTTCAACTCCAGCTTATGCTTGCTAATTACGAAGAAATGCAGTTTTTTCGGCGACCCTGTGGTCCGTATACTTTTGCTCACGGGTGTACATGCGTGTGTTTTGCCCGAAACGACGTAGTGTGTGCGAGTGAGGTGCGATAACTATAAGGGGTGATCGACGTTTCAACAGAGCTTTTAACTCATATCGGTATGTCTAAATTCATTATATTTGGGACGGTGGGAGTTGAATAATAGGCGCAAGCCATGGTGGCCAAGATTGCGTTTTTTTTTCTCCCCCCATCCCCCCCCCCACACACGCACGCACACACACACACGAACACACACACACACACACACACACACACACACACACACACACGCACACACGCACACACACACACGCACACACACACGCACGCACACACACACACACGCGCACACACACACACACACACACACACACACACACACACACACACACACACACACACACACACACACACGCCATGTGCCATATAACTACTCCACTCAGTAATGAAATATATTTAATGGGGACCCATATGAATTGAAATGATATTACATGAGTGCGATAGGCCGGGCTTAAGCCTAAGCTATGGGCAAGGCAACACTATTTTAGCTAATTTAAGATATCTTGGCTCCCAATCCGAGCGCACCGCACGTTAACGTGTATCGCGAGAGGAAAGAAGCTCGTAATCATACATTTAAATCGAAAGCGCCACAATATTTCTACAAACAGAACACACCGCTGTTCCACTAGGACGTTCTTTATATTAATTATAACGTCATAACGGGTGCTTCCAACAAATTTATAAGGAAGCGGATGTGGCTGTGAAGAACTCCAGCAGTTAAAATTTTACTTAACAGCGCGCTACCCAGCGCCGCTGTAACCGGACTAGCAATCTAGATAACCCGAAATACATTCCGAACTACGTATAACATTGATGAATTTGAGCGGGAAGGATTATTACGAATACGCCAAACTTCATTTCTCAACGAGGCTACCACAAAAAGCGGCTTTCTTCTCACGCCGCCAGTAGCTGCAGCTTCCGTGAAAACAGGGAAAAGACGTGCACTGCTTCGGAGCACAGTGGCGAAGCCCAACCCGCAAGTTCTCACGATCGAATGGGCTTAGACTAGTTATCGCGGTAGCAACAGCATATAAAGCGGACTACAAAGGAACATGGCAGCCGCGATTACCACTTTTATTTCTGCTTCCTCTGCTTCGTTAAAAACCTAAATCGCAAAGAGAGAAACGCATGCCTTTCCCCAAGGAACGCTTCGAACACAACGAAGAGCGCAAGATCGATATCGCGAAAGCACACGCACAAAGGACCAGCGGACAAATAAGCGGAACGTCTTGGTTCATCAGACGAGACACCCACCAGTTCTCGGAAGGGTGAACCAGGAGACGGAGAGAGAAAACACGGACGCCAGCTGCAGATCGTGGCCAGGGAAAGCGCAGTGGCATGCGCGAGGGCGGGCGACGCCAAGCGAATCGAGGGGAAAACGCAGTAAAGGGACTCGCGAATATCGCGCCAATCTTTTCCTATCTCTCTCCGTTTCTCAGATGCGCGCACGTATGCGTATACAAAGAAGAAGTTGGCACGGCGCTTTGGCGATGCCCGCGCATGTGTACATACTAACACATCGGGCCGTCCGGCAGCGGCTGCAGGCATCGTGAAATCGACTTCGACGTCGGGCACGCGGCGAGAGAGACCATTCCTTTTTTTTTTTTTTTTTTTCATGTTGTACCAGATAAACAGATCACGCGTTTCGCGCCATGGCCCCGCACACATCCGGCACACGTGGGCACCGGACGGTGGAGTAAGAAGAAGAAAGGAAGTTAAGCAAAGCCAGAACACGAAGTGCGCGTGACCCAGGAAAGAAGCGTAGCACAGAGGTAAGCGTATGCGTGATATAACGCAGAAGGACGGGAAGTCGCGGAGGAAGAAATTGTAGGAGAGCCGGCTCGCTATGGCTCCCGTGCGCTCGTTGAATGGCAAAAAGATAAAATGAAGCGAAATTCCGATCGGCATCGACCGAGAAGATACATTGGCATGCAGCAACCCCAAACCATCCAACGCCAACCGCGCCACCCCCTTTCCGCCACTCCTCCCTTGCCACTGCCACAGCCTCCTGCTCGTTACTTCGGCCAATTCCTGTTTGCCTTGCTTATTCTGCGCCTGATAACGACACGCACGAACAAGACAGCGCCATCTTCCCCCTCCCATATCCTAAACTCACTATTAGCCAGCGCACAACCCGAGCAGTGCATGCTGAATTCGTTTCGCTTATGTCGTTTTCTCTCTCCCCCCCCCTCCCCTTTCTTCCAAACGGCATTGCGGTTCTTGTTTACATCGCAATCGTTCGCAGAGATCCCCCCCCCCCCCCCCCCCCCTCTCGATTTCCTCGCGGAACGCTTGGGTTCTATTTCCTTTTTGCGGTGTGCAACTTGGTTTTCTATTTTTGATCTCGCTTTTGGGCTGCGAGACGGACGAGGAGGGTCGAGAGAAGAGAAACGCAGGCGCTTCGCGTAATCGAACGACCGCGGCGGCGAGCGCGGTATTTCCAAGTGCAAGCGCGAACGCCCGTGTATACGATGGAAGAGAATTGCCGGATGGACGGCTAGCACAGAATAGGAAACACAGGAATTCGATGGAGAAAAAAATATACATATATAACGAAAAAAACAGCACAAGTACAAGGAATTCGGCGAGTAAGAAATGATCGAGTTTCATTTGCGCCGCGCTCCGCACCGACTTCAAAGAACATGACCAGCTTCCGCAGCTGCGCTCGGACAGCGTCGTGCAAAAGTTGTAGCTTGTCAAATATGATTCGCATCGGTGCGCCAAATCTGCACGGAACGTTGGATGGGGGAGGAAGAGAGAAATAGAAAATTTCGACGCTACAGATGGACAGAACAGAAATATGAAACTGAAGATGGGCGTATATATGGTACACATTCTGCAAGTCCGCACGACACACAACACCGTAAAGGAGGCTCCTCAGAAACACGGCGGTTTCGCTATATACGTATACTGAATTATAGAGCGCCGCATAAACAACTTTTTCTTTATTTTGTTAATGTTTCGTTTATGAGCCATTCAGTGCATGAATGCAGTGAAACTGCATGAGAGCGACGTATTTGAGTTGGCTGTGATTGGTGATGGTTCCAAAGCATTGCCGATAATGGGCTCTGTTTACACACCCGGGACACGTAAATAAATTTAAAAAAATATTGCCTAGCACCCTAATGGAGTAAGTGAGAACTGCTTAGGGTGAGTAACGCCGATAAATGTGCGTGTTAAAGCACGGAAAATATCACCACAGCCTCCACTCTGTCAATTATGAGAATAATTCACAGCAACTATTGTTTCGTAAGACGACGGAGGCCTTGCAGTTCAACAAGTAATCATGCAGGGCGTCCAGGCTCGCGACGGGTGTGCCACGCGACCAGTAAAGCGGCTCAAACTGTTATGCGGTTAAAGACACTATACGTCCGGTTTGGCCCTTGGCACGAAGCCCTGCCAGCCACCTTTGCCTTCACTCAAAACGCAAGGTGAAAGATCTGACAGCCATGATCATCATTCAGCTCTTTTCGACCTCCTCCATATATATTGCTTTCATGAATTACGAGAAAGCGTTGGATTCAGTATATATAGAGATATAGGTCAGCGTGGCAAGGAAGGTTAACATGTGTCACACGCGTAGGAACGATGCAAATTAGGGTTGTCCGTCGTCCAGGAGGAACTCCTATTTGCTAAACGTGATCACGACGCCAACGTAAAGGTAGTATTATGCCGCGACGTCGGCGTTAGTGTTGTTTGTTCCCGACTACTGGTGTTCGAAATGTTTCGTGTCCTTCACAATGAATGATCCTCAATCATCTGAAACAAAGCCTCGACCATCATCAACTGCAGCTCAAGGACGCGGATCGCGTGGGAAATAGCGCAGTGCAGTCGGCGAGAGCGTCGAAGAAAGGAAAACGCGGTGAAAAATCGGTCGTACACATTTAAAACTTCGTACAGACGTGAAACCAACCACGCCCACCGTATATACGACGCCGATGTATCACACAGTGCGCGGGATACAGCAAAAACAATACGCTCCATTAGCAAAAATGCGCAGTCGGCAGCGAGAGCAATGCAATGGGCTAATTACTCTCACGGCACGAACCCGGCCCGGGGTGTCAGTGGGTCAGATTGATCATGAAGGTGCAGATGAACTAAGTTCCTTTCGTCTTCTTTTTTTTTATCCAATGTAAACGAAAAGGGCACACGTACACTACGAAACAACTTTTGGCGCTCGACAATCGCGGCGGCATGGTGCAGGCACTGCCAGCAAGACCGCCGACAAGCATTGCGCAGCATCACCCAAGTTTGTACTATACGTACAAGCGCACGCGTATATAGAAATAGTGCACGTGTGCGTTGCTAGAAGGTGTGCGCTGCCTGAGCTGTGTTGTGTTGTTAGAACAAAAGAAGTGTGAGGAAGCACTAATTTATGGCAGACAGGGATATGAATTCGCTTCGAACTCTCGCTAAACTTGCTCGAGAAAGAGAGAGAGAGAGAAAAAAAAAGTTCATTAGCGGGCAGAAGATTAACTTCCCCAAACCTCACTACGTCATCTCGGTGGGCTAGCCGGTACAATCTGTTAGTATAGCATGACTGCCTGCGCATATAAGCACGCATTTTGCTGTCCTTTATAGTAAACGGTTACCTAATCTTACGTTGCCGTTATGACGCCCCAAGTTGTTAATGTGGGAATGTCAAGGTGATGTCGCCGCGCTTCTTCTGCCCCACCATGCCTACACTGTCGGCAAAAGCCGTCTGTCTGTTTTTTCACAAATGTAACCGACAAATATATCTAAGTGAATATTTTCGTTTAACTCCATGCTGCGCAACACTGATCGATTCCCGTTCTTGGAGATAAAAGTCTGAGGCACTGAACAGCAATATTTATGTCTCGGAACGGGTTAACAATAGTGCTGTTTTGATTTCGGAAGGAAAACGGAAAGAAAAAACTAACGACCAAGTATTGGAAGCAAAATATGACGTTACTATGCTCTGCAGTATACGGTGCAGCTGATCGCGACCGTTGCAATGAGAAGTATAATCAGGGCATGTTCCTACATCCGTGAGTATACATTACGCGAGCACATTAACGTATACCGTCATCTGCGTTTTGGACTCCAAAACATGGCAAGATATTTCAGTACCGCCGGGTAGGGCTGTACCAGAATGTATTGCGAAAACAAAGCTTTCGAGAGAGTAACGAGGTTACACAGCGTCGTTTGACGCTGGAGGTCGCTCTCGCGGTTTATTATATACGCTTCCACAATGGCCAGGAATGGAGAAACTCGACCCGTTCGTATTTCCGAGAGTCGCGCGTGTCGGTCGCCGCCAAGGCAGGAATGGCTCGCGCGCTCCTATCGATTGCTGCCTGTCACGCTAAGGGTTGCACACAAAGAACGGTATCTCGTAACAGAAATGAAAGGTCGGCAGCGGCACAATCAGAGCAGGACGTCAACGCACGGAGGGTAGCATCGGAACTAAAGCAGGCAGCACACATCACCCATCAGAGAGTTTCGTTCAGTTTAATGTACACTACGCTTTATAAACAGCGTCGTAAAACAGCACGGGCAGAGGAGAAAACGCGCAAGCAGTATGCGAGCCGGAAATAAGTTTCGCGTCTTTTAAACTCCATAACTACGCCGCAAGAACACCCTGTTTTCCGCCACTGTCACCAGCGCGCGCTCTCCCTATAGTCACATTGTCGACTACCTGGAAGTCATACACACGGGCGCAATGAAGAAGTCAACGGGCATTTCTTTTCACATATACGTTTGCTGCGAACTCGACGCATTCTTAAGGTATCTGTGTGGGCCTACAAACGCAGCACGCGTACTCTTAGCTGCTCAGGGTCACAAAAACACAGGGCGAAGTCTATACAACTACACCCTCGACGCGGAGAAGACACCAGGATACGTCTCTGCTCTCACCGCCGAGCAACAGAGAAAGCTTGTCGTGAGGCCCAATTATCGAGCTCGCGCCTTCGCTTCACCGCAGCGGCATTAATATCTCACCGCCGCCTGCAGCTGTCCACGGTCCCTGGTGCTGCCAGAGAATAGAGCAGAGAAGAACGGCTCTCCACGTGTCTCAAGCCGAGGCAAAAAAAAGCGAAGTTCGGAGAGTGCCACCGAGCATGCAGTAACATCCTCGCCGGGGCAAACCGGGCGTGGACTGCCGGCGGCGCCAGCTGGCACAGACCGCAGCTCGGCACCGATATCGGCGAGAGAGAGAGTAAAGGGGGGACGATGCCGCCCCACCGAGCCATAGGCGCCGCGGCCAGGCGAGGAGAAAGAGATCGGCAGTTAGGTTCGAGCCCAAGATCCCGACCAGCCTCGTGAGTATACGCGTGCGTGGACAAGCCCGGAGCGTCTGAGGCGGACGGATCGCGGTTGTGGGGAAAAAAGGGCAGCGAGAGGACGAGGATCAAGCGCGCTATATGCGCACAAATGGAACGGGCGATCGACGCATTTCACTTTTCCCCAAACGTTGCGAGCGGTACAGAAGCCGAAGGGGTCTAAATGTTAAGGAATTAAAGCAGTTATTCGTACCGGTTTGCGTTATATGCGAGCTAGCTCAAATTTATCATATTTCTCTAGTGATCCAAGTACAGATCTACAGGTAAAGAAATTCGGCGTCCAAAAAGAAATTAGAAAGAAATTATTTCGCCCAGTATTGAGAGGTTCTGTACAGCGAAATGTCGATAGGGTATACACACGCACTGCTTCCAACACGCAAAGTGGGTAAATGTAAGGGGGAGAAAATATACAAACCACCATTCCCGCTTCGCTAAAAAAGAAAAGTGATTTTAGTGGAGGCTTCAGCGAAATATGTTGAATGTGCTGGAATACGAGGGATACTTGCCGCGAAGCGATAATCCGCACCTGTATTCACACAGCTTTTTGTTTGTAAGTGCTGTTTGCCAGTGACAGACCGCCTTCGCTGACAATGTGTCCGACATCACGATTGGCCGGCAGCTGCCCTTACGAATAGATTGAACGTAATAACTTTTTGTGAATGCGGGCCAAGATGTACACTAATAATGTTGTGCGACACGGGCTAATGCACCACAGCCTGGGGAAAAGCCTTTCGCTGGCGCTTCCATAAACATTCCCGAAGTAAATGCGCACAGCCCTATAGCTAGAAAAGAAAACGAACCACTTCGGTTCATATAGTTCTTTTCGGCGCTGACTCTATCAGCTCTTTATCACAACAAATCGTAGCAAGGAAAAACACTTAGTTATTAAGGAGTTATGAAGCGCTCGTTGTGTGTTCTCTCCCTTCGGCTTTGTTGTCTGGCTTTATAACGGTAAATTTTCTACATGAACCAAAAACCAACTTGCTCAGTTCAATCTCCTCATAAAAGAGACATTGTTTTCCAATATACCTGTTTAATAAAATAGAAACAAACAAACAACCAACCGTATATTTCGCAAATATTTTTTCCTTTAATTATTTTTTCTTTTTTTACCATCCGACCCGCCAAGTGGCCGATTCCGGCGACAGCGGGTGCGCGGCTTCGTGCAAGTTAATGACGAAAGGCACAGAATCGAAAACTAAGAAATTACGAACTACAGTGCCAAATAAGCTGGCATCGTTATTCGCTGTGGCTCCGCACCTACAGATCACAGTAGAATACAGACAATGATTATGCTTGCAGGTTGACACGAGAATACACAAGAATGAAAAAAAAAAAAAAAAAGGCGGCATGACAAAGACACGTTCTCGTGTGCCCACGTTAATGGGGTTACCGTAATGATCACGTCGCGCCTGCACTATAGCCGGACGGCTTTCGAGCGCATACAAGGAGGCATGCAAGTACAAAGTGAGTGCCCGGCCACTCCGCTGATGCCGACGTCGGAGACCCCTGGATTCGCCTCTCCCCTTCCCCGCTCACCTGCCCACGAGAGCGGAGGGAAGAAGAGAGTTCGCGCTAGTGGGCCAGCCAGCCGGCCCGCGGGTTTGGGCCGACGCGGCGGGCGCGTGCCAAGAGCTCGGGGCGCCCCATGGCAGCTGAGTGATGGCAGACAAGCACGCTATCCGCTCCTTCGCCGCGCTAACGCGCACCCGTCACCGAATATCCCTCCTTCGTCGCCAAACAAAGACGGCCCCTATCGAGCTCTTCATTCGAGGGTCCACGCACACCCCTAGGAAACATGGGGGCCCGAAAAAGGCTTTCCCCCATCCCGTCCAGTCCATTCCCGCTCATACGTGCGTGAAAGCGTGCGCGCTTATACACGCCCTTCGAGAGCGGCGAAGGTGTCCGCAGCCAGGAACGAAAAAAAAAAAAGAAAAGAAAAAAAGAACACCATAGGGTATAAAAATTCACCGGAGAAAGATTGCTATATATGGTAATCGCGTAATCGAGTAACAGCCGAGTAACTTAAGCAGCGAGGTCATATTGTCACGTGGTGTAGTGACAGTAGCAAAATTGTGAATGACGAAACTAACTCTTTATTGGGCGAACCTGTGCCCAGAAAAACAGGCTATACATTCAAAGGTACAACGATAGCGGCGAGCGAAGTCGACGATCGACGAAAATCTGATCAGCGGTTCAGGCGCTTCACTTTTATACTTGAGTCATCGACGGTTCCAGAGTAATCGCTGGTGCCTCGCGTGTCTTTCAGGAAGTACTGCACAATTCGCGTCGCCTATACAGTCAGATTACGCAAAGTCCGGTGACAAGAGACAGCGGACAGAACCATCGATAACACTCGAGAAACTTCCGATACATGCAGGCGCGTCCTGCGCTGAGCGATAACATTTGTTAACCGGTGAAAAAGCGGTCACCCGAGAAAGATAAACAAGTACACGTGCCTATATTTAGAGGACAGCACGGAATGTGGGACACAAATCGACAGGCTTCCCACAAGCGATGAGCTCATAACGCCTGTCTCTTCTTCAGCGTTCTGCATCGCACAGTCATGTTCACTTTCCGAACTTGCCATTCTCGCGTATAAATAAACACGAAATTCGAGAACATAGAACAACGTAACCTAACAGAACATCTCAGCAAAGAACAGCAGGAAACGTGGCAGGACGGAAGAAAAAAAGAGCTGGAAAGAACGAAAGTGGAATACAGAAAATTTCATTCAGCCAAAAGCAGTATTATGTGTTCGAAGCCCTAATCCGGTTACAGAGTTTGTTAACCGATATCTGATACATAACCGAACGGGAGCGAAGAAATCTAAAAAATCGCAGAAAGGCATTACACGACAAAATACACGCTATATACACAAATACACTGCCGTTTTCGGTTTTCAGCCTGGATCAGCCGAGTCCAACGGTAAGAGGTAAACGACTTTTATTTTCTGCGAGAACAAGAATCTCGATTGCGTCATAACGTTCGCGATAGCTACTTCCGCTTTGTAACATTTTTCAAGCATTTACTTTCAAAAGCGCTTTAGATATTTTTATTGAACATGTGACAGCCAGCGCACCGCTGGACTGTCCATAACTAATTAGGAAGATTCAGTTTGATCATCTATTCTTGGCACCACGTTATATTACACACTAAAAACAGTTTGCACCCTTTGGGTCGTATCTTGTTCTCAAACAATGATCGTCATCTGTCTTCTCCGCATTTCCTCTCTTTAAAGCTGTAAGCCCGGTATTTCCTAAAGCCCCTTTGGGTATTTCCTAGTCACGAAAGGCTTCCGCGTTATCAGCGTGACACAGCATTCTCGGCAGGAAAGTGGCGAGCGCGGAGTTTTCAAGAAAGAAAACGAAAGCAAGGCAGATGACGGTTATTGTTTGGGGACAAGATGCAACCCAAAGGGTGTACATTTTTTTAGAGTTCATATGTCACATCCATGAGGACTACATTATGTAACCAGCCTGAAGACGGCCATTTAGGACTCGGAAGGATCTACGCTTTTACGGTCAGAGTAACCTCGAAGGCGGCAAGGAAGAGTTTGTCTTAATCCTATAATTGCTTCCTGCGTGTGAAATAAATCTTTAAAAATCATTCGACCGGCTGTCCTTTCCTTGCATGCACAAAGCTTAGGCGATTTACGACGGAAGCAAAACAACAAACGTATATAAAGAATGAATGAAGCAATGAGTGGTGCTTGTGAACTCGCGTGGTGATAGCTGAGTGTTTATGAACAGCGAAGCTGTTTAGGCCAGCCGTAATTTGTGGTTCGTACCAAGAAACTATCATAATCAACAATGAAGAAATAAATAAAAGAAAGTAAACTTTCTTGCCGATTCGGGATTCGAAACCGCGTACTCGAAACCGCACGCGCTCGTGCCAATGCTCTGCGAGGTGAAGAAGAGGTTTTGCACGCTATGCTCGGGAGAGAGATAAAGAAAATGAGAGCGCGCGAGAGAGACACGCATTCACGGAGCGGGTCTGCTGAAACGCGTTGTCGGCATTACAACGCGGTGTCGGTGTTGCAAGCTGCGATATGCAACGCGCAGTGACGGCCTTAAATCCGAGAGAGAGAGGGATAGAGAGACGCGCATTCACGGAGCGGGTCTGCTGGAACGCGTTGTCGGCACTGCAACGCGGTGGAACGCGGTGCCGGCATTTCGGCCAGCTTCGCTGTGTCTTGAGCTTTGCGCGGCCTAGTGCAAGCTTTCGCCTTTTTCTTATTAACAGTTTTTACACGCGCACTGAGTTGCCATTGCTTTGCGCTCATCGCCTTCACATTACGAAAGCGCTGGTGATGACATGGAGGAACTGGTGATGACTACCACATGAGAATCCTAGGCATAGGTCCTCGACATTCATGATTATCGAAGAGCCCGGAACTAGGTGAAAAGGTAAAAGCCGAAATGACGATTGCAAAAAAAAAAGTGTCAAGAAATATGTAAATCTAGGTTTTTGGCAAGTTTGTCACATCGGGGTTCAGTATGCGTCACGCGTACGTGCAGTGCTTCGACAGTCATGAGTTCCTCTTCGTTGGTACGCGACGTATTTCCTATCACAATGTCAAGGATGTCATTTCCCAGAATCTAGAGTTTCCAAGTTCGCTCCCGGCTGACAGGTCTCAAATTTACTTGGTTAAATCGACGCGCGCGCGCACCCCCCCCCCCCCACACACACACACACACACAAACACACGCACGCACGCACGCACTACCAATACGCATGATGCACCTGTACAATCAAGAATCAAGGCAGATGAGCGAAGCGGGCTTCTCCGCAAAAGTACCTCCACTGCGGAAAAGCCAACTATGGCGCAATATTTTTGTGGGGCTACGTTCATATGTAAGTACGCACGCACGCATGCACGCACGCACGGATGCACGCACGCACGGATGCACGCACGCACGGATAGCCTTTTAAGACCAGTTGCAAGAACAGTATACAGTAGTGGTATTCCCTGTAGACCTCTATCGGGGATGTCACTTTCAGCGGACGCTGATTGGCTATCTAAGCCAGCGGGCAGAACGCCCGTCGCTCCTCCAGGTCGCGTCGCGCCAGATGCCACGCTATGCAAAAGTGAAAGTATTCCAGAAAAGTGATCAACCGCGAATACGGCCCCAGGCTGTCGCCTGAAAAGAAGCGATGGAGAGAGTCTTTTTTTCAGCTAAGCTATTAGTAAGAAGTAGTCTACATTCAAGGAATCAAGATAGCGAGGCCAGCAGAGGAAACGGAGAGGGCGACAATATACGCGCCTGCTTGACAAATGCGCTCAGTGAGAACTGGCATAGCTGTTCCCACGACGCAGCCTCCAGAGTGCCACGCGAGCGTTGAAGAAAAGAGGAACGACCCGTCGTCAGGAGAGCATGCTTGGCGCTCGGGACGAGATAATGAAGCAGCGCTATTGAATAAGCAGGCGACGACGCAGCTGACTCAGTGCGACAGTACAAAGAAGAAAGTTTTAGAAAGAAAAAACGAAATGCGACCGAGACCATTCGCAAAACTAGCCGTACGTATATAGAAGGGCGTGCCTGAAGACAATATGGCGCTATTCGAAGAACGGCGCCGTCTGCTGCTTTGATAGAGCGGGGAGGCGTTAAGTTTCTACCGCTATATGTTTCCTTTCTTTTTTTTTCTCAACTTTTCGTTCTCTCTTTCAAATGCGGACACCCCTGCGCCATAATAGCGGCTGCCCCACAGTAAATGGAAGAAGCAGTCTCCATGTAGAAATAGAGACGGCCCGTACAAAATGAAAGAAGGCGAAGTAAAATTGCCGCAGAAGCAATGGAAAGAGAATGCATATGAAAGGCGCGACCGCCTTTCTACTATATATAACAAACATCGCGAGGAAGAGACTAAAAGGAGAAAGGAGGGCATGCTTCATCTGACTTTCTGGGCGGAGAAGGGGTCGTTTTGTCGCCCCGCGTGGTCTGATAAGGACACAACCACATGCTGCCATTTAGATGAATACCCTGCGCACGTTATTATGCTATGGCGGCGTGTAGCCACATGCGCAGGAAAAAAAAAGTTCTCCGTACAGAACACGCGGGAACAGCTCCGCAGTGGTGAAGTGACTCATGCACGAGACGCAACACGCAATGAGCATATTAACAAGGATAATAAGAGAGTGTACGCCCTTCAAGCGCGAAAGGCGCCGCACGAGGCTAATGCAGCGAGCGGGGGAAGTGGAGCGGGCGCTTGATAAAACAGACGGCTGCAGAAGGATACGCGTGGCTCTTTTTTTTTTTCGGTCAATTTCTGCCTCTAAAACAAGGTGTAGCCGACGCCCCCCCCACCCCCTTCCCCCCGTGCAAAGAACATACACGTGATTTTTGGTTAAGTAGATTGCCGAAGGGTTCATGCGGCAGTGCTAAAGGCAACACCTCGATGGACGTTGTCGATCTGCACACTTACGCCCCGGCTCCGCCTGTGTTTTCAACAAGGCCCTGAAGCAAGAAGCACTCATCCTCAAATCATATCAGGAGAACAGAAGGCTGTTCCGATATATCACCGCGCAACTGACCAGACGACAAGGCACACGTATCAGGCAAGAACGAACGAATACTGCATTAACGCCAGCCAAAGCATTTTGTATGGGGGACCGCTAACGGATTACCCATGCCAATCGCAAGCACTGTAACGGGCGCCGTAACACCACATACGTGTTTTAATGCGAAGCAGTCTTGGCGAGTTCAACCCAGTTTTCTGTAACGACTATCTCTGGCCGACTACCTAGCCGTTTTTCATGGGCTGACCCCGAAGATAGTGCAGACTAAAATGTAGGCCAATCCCGGAGGTGCTGCATCCTAAAAATGTGGACCGTTCCCGTGGGTATAGAATGTGCCGCTGGGTATGTGGCGCTGTTCAATGAACCTCTTTCACGGCAACTTGGGTCGCTGCAGTATCACAACAACAACGAACAGAATGCTCTGCCCTCCGCATCAATTCGCAGCACATTGCAAGAGCGTTAACCGTTCGCTGTAGAACGGTTATATGATTCATAACAATCATACATTCTCTACGAAACAAAGCACGTTTCGCCTGCTTAAATTGAAAAAAAAAAAAAAAAATGCGGACTCCCCGACCGCCATTACTCCCCTTCAAAACCAAGTTCACACTACCCCATCTGCCGAGTGGCCTAACTTGGGTCACATCCATATCGAGGATCAACTGTACCTGGTCACTTACACATCGAAACGGCAATGATGCGAGCGGGCAGCGAGCCTCTGAACAGTGGGGCTTGATCCCTTATACTAACGTATACCAATTATTTTTTATCTCTCGCTCGGCAAGCTACACAGCGATTTTATTTACGCGAGAAGTGGTTCTAAGCGCTCGCGTGTCAAGGGCACGAATGAGTCAATGCAGCGCAGTTACCTCCGCGGTTAGTAGCCTTCACGGAGCAGACAACAATGCGTCAGGCTGACAAGACGTCATCCCCTCGCGTAGCGCCGATGTGCGCTGACGCGTATCACGCCGTCTTCCGGCGACGAGTGCGAGGAGCAGAAAACATTTTGACAGCGCCGGCAATAACCAACGAGGGGGCCCCTCATCCTTTCCCATCGGACGAGCATTTGCCGTGCACAGAACAGCCATCGACTGGCGCGGCCGCGAAATCACGCGATCCGGAAACCATGCAACATACGCTTGCCATGCAAGGAACCAAATTAAGGTATAACCGTCTCCTACGCATGCGCAGGAGGTCGGGTCAAGTGCGTCATCCGGGGCGCTTCCGTCACGATGACGGAGGCTCTTTCTTGCCACACGAGCAACAGCCGACGTGGCTGCAGGAGCGCCTACTTTTTCCCCATAAAAGGACAAAGCGGTTACGCTTTGAATGACGGCTTCACGACGCGCAAAGACCCAACGTATTAAAGAGATGTCACTATTTCTCTATACTGCTTACGGATTCATTTTCACCGCTCATCGTTGCAACGGTGGATGTCAAAAAACATTACGACTACGCATATTCGCAATACATTCGTCTTGAAACGGCGATACAGAAACGGCGATCACTGTAATTTATGTGTACGTTGGCAGCATCATGCGCTATACATACAGATAAAAAAAAAAAAAAAAAAACAGGCACTTGCATTGAAAAAAGAGTCATGATTGCAGTCAGTATGCCCTGCGATGAATTCGCGAAATGTAACAATTTAGAAGAATTAACGACGAAAGTAATAAAAAAAAACGCCATTATGAAAATGTCACACGCATGCGTTTCCAACCATGTGTCTTTTCTGGGTCGGCGGCACCTGCGTCCCACGCAGAACGTCACGAGCGCTGCAGTTACTCGGAACTCTATCTCTTAATTACGTCACTCGCAACTGCGTTCCTCGTAAATAAAAAAAAAGAAAAAAAAAAGAAACAAGGACTCATTAACTTCAAGTCTGCGCTGAACGTCGGAGCGAGACGCGAATCGCCTAATGAGGTCGTCAAAGAAGCAAGTCGAGCGCGAGTTCCAATCAAATTCCTTCCAGCTTCTGCGCAAATGACCACTTCGAGCGGGCTATTATTATTCCTATAGTATAATACTACAGGAGCGGGCCCCGAAGAACAAAACCGACTACGTCGGATCGATGCCCCCAGAACACAGTGCGCGATTTGCCGTTACAGCGCTCGTCGTCAACTCATTCGACAAAACGAACGACGTGTCGTTCGCGTGCGCGCGCCAGGGAACAGCGCCGATATGTCAGGCACCCCCGAAGGCGCGCTAATCTCGCGCGTCTTCTTCGACCACGGCCCGAACCACGCGCCGCCATCCCGCGTGTATTTATACATACATGGTCTGCCGGCACAAATACGGCGTGCGTATCGCGGAAGCGACGGAACCCCGGTGCGCAAGAAGACCAAATTAAAAAAATAATAATAATAAAGAAGGGCGGGCCAGCGACGACCACCACCAACCAAGGCGGTGGGCGTTGAACGGAAGGTTTGGAAGAGGGAGGGCAGGAGGCACCCGAGCCGGGCAGCTGTCCGTAATAGGGTTAGTATCGATTCCGCATTTCACCGCGGCGTGCACTCACACGCGCGTAAGTTTGACCTCATTTATGGCCCGCGCCGACCGTACAAACAGAGGCGGGAAACGTCTGTCCTACGACTATGGCGACGGTGTCCGGACCCTCCCTATCTCTTATGTACAGCACGCGCAAGCGGAGCAATATATATAAAAACACAATCGGGGGGGGGGGGGGGGGGACAGCGTGGACGAAGGAGAAAGAAGCAAGGAAGCGTACGCGAAAGCAAGCGCATATTTCAGCGCCGGTACACACACACACACACACACACACACACACACACACACACACACACACACACACACACACACACACACACACACACACACACACACACACACACACACACACACACACACACACACACACACACACACACACACACACACACACACACACACACACACACACACACACACACACACACACACACGCACACGCACGCACACACGCACACAGCCTCCACCCCACTGCGGTGACTCGCATTTGCGCGCGCGAGGAGAGGCGGCTCTTGCGGGATTCTCGTCACGCGTCATGTGTGCTCGTTCGGCCGAGCGAGTGGACGGAGCGCTGGACAACGCTCCCGAGCTACGACTCAAGTTTTTGTGCCGAATGGCTGGATGCCTGCCTGCCATCCAGCGAAAGCGCAAGCAGCGATCGTGATGACAGGCTTGTTTGGGGAATAAGGATTTAAAAAAAAAAAAAATGAAGCACACGCAAGATAAGTTTCCCAAGAAAGGAAAGAGCTCGAGCTCACTCCCCAGAAGTTTGTTGACAAAGGAGGGTTCACGCAGACAATCTGGAGACAACCCCGTGCCTTCACTCGTTTTTTAGAAGAAAAAAAAAAAGAAACATTATATAGTAATGAAATCATTAGAAAAACTGAGCACGGGCACTCAGAGTGCTATCGCTGAATGGGCACCACTTTCAATGCATTTCGAAAGGTTTGGTTTGATATTTTTTTGTTAAAGCCCTACAGCTTTTAAGCATTATAGGCGTGCGCGGAGACAGTCTTTCGCTGTCAGGATACGCCAACACTGCGGGTGTAAAGTGATCACTCCAACAATCAACAACCTTAAGCAGAACCCCTCTACCTGTACACGGCTGGTGAACGTGCTGGACAATACATCAATTTCGGAAGCGATCGGTGTCGCCAGGCGAAGCAGTTCATTTAGAAAGCTGCTGCGTTACTTACCTACCTATAGCCAGTCGCTTCAATGAAAGACAATGGCAGGCAGCGGAAAGTCAGTTCTATATACACACGACTCGCGCGACGAGATAGGAACTCTTTTACCAAGACAGAGAGAGGGAACGCGGGGTCGTGCGGAGTTCGTTGACTGCGCCGCACGCATCGCCTTCCCTCGAAGAGAAGAAAAAAAAAAATTCATTTGCTCCACCCAGACAAGTAAATAAACAAGCTAGCGGTACAGACAGCGCCCGAGACAACCCCCCCTGTAGCCGTCTTACTACTCGCACGCGGCTACAACGCAAGGACGAGCCCGTTAGCCCCTTCGTCAACCCTGCATCTCGGCCCCGTGTTTGCTTCCTTCCGGAGCCCGACCAAGTGACGCGCTGGCGGAGCCTGTTCGCTCTTGCAACGACAACACAAGCTGGGGAACTCGCGCTCGTGGGATTCCCCGTTTGCAGCAAGAAGCTCGGCACGAAATGAAGACGCCGGTGCCACCCCTTTCCTCCTCTCCTGTCCAAGATGAAGGCTTTCTTTCTGACTCGCGCAGTTTCTCGACGTACGTCCCCTTTTCGGTATTCTTTCCCTCCCGCGGCTTTTCTAAGCGAACAGCAACGGCGGTTTCTCCCGTTCCTGGCGCTATATTTACTCGTCTGTGGGATAGAACACTTTCCAAAATTTCCTTTGTCAGTTTCACCACGAGTCCCACAGGGCACCCCTTCGGTGGCGTCACCTTGAAATGCGCTCAGTCAGTCCCCTGGTCGTGACGGACGCTTAGCGAGCTTATTAATAAACCATTCGCAATGACGCGCACTGTCGACGTCTGCAAAATCACGTGTAAGCTACACTTCAAGATAGAGGACAATGCGATATCCACGCTAAGCGGTGTTTAGCACTTGTCAAGGTGCGTCGTCACGTTGTATGTTGTCGCATGCGACCTCTGGCATCGCCACATGCTGCTCGTTGGCGCACTGAGAGGAACAGTTTGTTCAAATAGTTGCCGTTTACTACGTCAAGATGACCGTGAAAGCTGGCTACTACGGGGTGCAACGCATCGGCCGTGCAGAAAAATCCACAGACACCATTCGCATCTCTGTCGGCCTATAGGAATTAATGAAACAGCAAAGTGACCATAGCGAGCATGTTCGATAGCTGCCGAAACGAACCAGTTTCATTTTTACTGAAAAAAAAGGAAAAAGATAGCCCCAGCCTTTTTTTTTTTTTTTCGGTCAACTTACCGTGTTGAAGACTTTTTGCTTGGCTTTGGCTGAATGTGCAAGTGGGTAGTCATATGATTTGAAGGAGCTTCCGTGTACGACACCAAAGTCCTCGTGTCGAACAGACATCTTGACGGACAATGCGCTTCCAAATGTTCCTGGACTGAATGCTGAATCCTTGAAGCCTTGATTTGGCGTGGCAGTACAGGCCACGCTCAGCATTACGCAAGAAAACAACAATTCTGCTCATTTCCGCACGCGCAGTGTAGCCAAATTCATTTCCAGAGTAGCTAGGCCGTTTGCGTTTACTAGTTCTAAAGGACATTCCAACGTGACGTGCGCTGTAGTTCAGCCGCTTCAAAGTTAGTTTAATCTGACATGTAAAGAGTCTGTTCTTCAGTCTTCAGGGCGTCAACACATTCGGCTGTGCGGCACAGCTACATATCACACAGCTATGACAGTCACCCGAAGACTGCCCGTTTGCGATCAAAGTTGCGAAGACACGCCCATGGCATCCCAGCTACACGTTAGGATTATAATACACAACGTGTCTCTCCAGCATCGCGAAGTCGCAAAGGCGGCACAGAGCGATGGTTTCTAACTTGGGTGCCGCTGCTCTTCAGCGTCTGGTTTGGCCGTGGCCGTGAGAGAGAGAGAGAGAGAGAGAGAAGGCTTCAAGGCGGCGACAAACGCTCGTGGGGCCCCGGGCGCTACAGGGTTCTCCCCGTCGCGGCATCAAAACGTCCGGAGCGTGTTCGAGCAGCAGCAGAGCTGGCTGCGAAGCCCAGCCGCTACGCCATCCGAAACGATGCGGCCCCTTCTGCCCCCCTTCCTTGCAGTCATCTCTCCAGTTCATCCTCTCCACTGCCGCCCTCACTCTGCGTCACTGTTATGTATACCAGACGTATCCCACCCTTCTCGTGTTCCCCCTCCCTCCCTCCGTTGTTTTAACGCCGCACGAGGAAGGAATACGTGAGGCCCTGGGCTCCTTCCGCACCGGGACCAAGGAGGGGCCTCATCCGTTTTCACTGCACCGCAAGCCACCCGGCGCCTGCGTCTTCCAAGATATTCTTCAACGGGCAGTTACTTCCCGAATTTCAAAGCCTGTTGTTCGTGACATGGGCGTTACCATATACCAAAAATCCCCTCTTCGAGCAGTTTCGGACACATCACGAGAAATCTTCGCAGTCCCTCGTTCGGTGAATCTACCTTCGTCAGGGATCGATCGATACACTGACTGATACTCTTGGTCATTAAAGCCAAGATGACCGCGAAGTTGTGAAACTTCAGTTTCGCTTTTTATAACGTCCAGTAAACATACATAAAAAGGCAACCCCTGTGGTGCTTCGGTGAGGTGCCCAGGTGAAGTCCATTGTTGAACTCCTCAATAAGTACAGCGGCAAGCCGTGTCACATATCATGGCTTTCCGGTGCGCAGGGGTCCCTATTGAAAGCCTTCCAGTCGTTGGAAACGTTACGACTGAGCTCTGGATTCCGGCAATGCAGAGTTTTTGTAGCGCGGACAATGAAACCGCGACACAACGAGCTTGCGCACTGTTGAGCGTTAAAGTCTGCTCCGGTTCGAAGGCTTTCGCTTCATTATTTGCTCCGAACGATCGATCAAACCTTGCGATACATTATGAACGAATGATCAACGCGTTCGACCTTAGAATATCAAATGTGTGACGAACATACGCATACAGCTTTTAACCATGGTGCAATGACAGATAATGTACGTCACAGCGAATGGTAAGAAATCTCTCGCTGCCCATCACCCCTCGGGTCCTCCCCCCCACTATTCTCAATTTTCTCCTTCCACGCCATTTCTAACAACGAAGACTTCCGCTCCCTTGTCGCATTACGTTTCAATCTCTCGCTTCTTGAAAATTTTACTCGCAGGCGCCTTTGTGAGAGCCGTGTTCGCCGCGGGCGCTGAGAAAAAAAAAAAAAAGCCTTAGCGGTGCCTTGTGCAGGGCTCAAGCTACACCGGAAAGACCGCGCCACTAGTGAGACCTCTTTATCTTCTTTACTTCGAGCTCCTTCCATTTGCTGCTCCATTGTGCCTCGGGCACCATTCCGCCGTCACCGGTCGCGGATATGGCACTTTTCTTTTTCGGCTCCGAGCGTATATGTATCTGCATGCTTCTCAGAATTTGAAGGATTATAATGTAGCTTTCTTTTTTCACTTTGGGAAAATGTTGTATTGTCTATACCTAAATAATCTAGATAGGGTGTGTTAAATGTAGCAAGTCGTTCCCATTTCGAATAACCTTAAGCTATAGACACCACTATACACGTCACAAGTACACAGAGCTTCCAAGTCCGCGGCGCTTGCGAGGTGTTAGTAAAGTTGCAAATATTATAGCAGCAGCTAGCACAATATGAAGACGCGCGCGGAGAGACAAACCAAACCTGGCCTTCGCCTGCAGCGCATGGTTCAGATATCGCCAGTGGTTGTCACCAGACGTTGTTGAAAATATCGAAAAATCACACTGCTAGAGCTATGTTGCCAAAGCAACGGTGCGCACACCAATGTCTCACAGTCTGCACAAGTTTCCTGACCTTCAATCAGTTCTTATAACAGTGGTGGTATATATAGAGAAAACATCTCGACGCACGAGCGTCCTCAGGGAAACGCGCGTGACATATAATGTCTTCGGTTAGCCCACTCGCGCCAGCCAGCTCGCATAGTGAAAATGTATAAGCGACTGCAGGGACTTAACGCCTGATCTGAACACGCATTATGGCTGCAGCAACCAGCGAGGCTGCATGTCACGTAACGTCGCATCGTATACTAATTGGACAAAGCACAACGACCTTGACCGCGACAAAATTTAGGTCGGGCCTGCATGTAACGATTACTTCGACGCGTTAGCTCAGCTGCGCATGCTCACTACTATGAGAAAGAGATTCGGTAAGATATGCCCGTAGGGCTGTAACTCGCCTTGCCGTCTTAAGGCTAATATTAGAAGCCGACCGGATATAGGGGAACGCGGTGACCTTACGTTGGCAGCGTTCTTGCGCGTGTATATGACATGTGACATGCCCCGATTTAGCGAAATGCTCGAGGGCAGGGAATAAATAATGAGGGACATGTGTACCCACGACGACCGGTGTCCTCCTACGCCCCTACCCCGTTAGCGAGAGTAAAATTTGTATTTTATAGGCGCTGGGTGGTAACGCGCTGCGTATACCCGTAAGGTCCGTTCCGGAAAACGGCTTACGTATAAGCAGGTGATGTAAGAGGCACGCGGACAAAAAAAAAAAAAAAAGTGACTACAATGGGGGAAAATCAAGGACTCCGCGGGATGCTCTGGCTCCGCTTACCGCGAGAGGCGAAGACAGGTCCGGTCACCCGAGAGGTGAGCGACGACGCTCTTACAAAACGACCCCGCGGCATTACGCCGAGGCACCGCGTGATCGAGCAGTCACGTTGCAAGCTACATAGCCAACGCGACGGCGTGTAAAGGAAAGGGCACGGACCACGGCGGAGCGTTGGAATAAAAATAAATGGAACGATACACAAAATATCAAAGTTATCGATCGAGGCTGCGACAGACACAACCTCGTGCGGGTTTTCAACAGATGCGAGTACACCCTTTAGAACCTGCGGCTTGTCCCTATAGAGCGCCGGATCCACGTCGCTGTCTACATCTGTCAATCACGGCGTTGTCGTCCGTGTAACAGAATTACGAGACTGGCAGGGATATACCTGCAGTTTCGTATAGAGGCTGCAATTCCGCGATTTGTGAGAGACGGCGAGAACGCAACAGGACTTCGGGAGCGCGTTGGTTTCATCATCGCCCTCCTCAAAGCGCACGCGGTCTTTTTCAGCCAAGGCGACGGGCTTCAACGACCCGTAAAGGAAGTGCTTCGCAGCTGCAGGGAACAGCAGGATTAAGTGGGACGCCTTTACGCAAGCTACAGCTCCTATAACACTGCAGCAGTGCTGACAGTGCCAGCGTGAATAACGCGTTACGTGGCGCGTTTGTTTCGTAACGAGCGCAAAGCGAGCGCGAGTGAGCAAAGCGGAGACGCGGGAGTTTATCCCGCCTACCTTGGCAAGCATTTTCGAGCCAAGGCTGCTGCAGCGCGCAACAGCCTCCTTTTTCTCTCTTCTTTCTTGGCGGGCGGCAAAAAAATTAGGACCGCAAGTGTGAATCGCGGTCACGAAGGCAAAATTAAATCCCGCAAATATTTGCATACTCAAAGCATGTTTAAACTGCCATTGCGAGACAAAGACACTGACCGATGAAAAGAACCAGAAAGAATCCGAACTGAGAAGAATAATGCACAGTAATCGTCGGATGTTACCGTGCAGACCCCTATACGCTGGTGACCATAGTTTCTACCGCCCTTGGGCTAAGTTCAGGCACGTTAGTGGCAATGCTATTGCCCTAGAAGGAGGTGGAAAAAAGAGGAAAGGATCTCTCCGCAGCCTCCAGGGCTCACAATTGCAAGCTATATGCAGATCAAGACACTGCAATAGACACTGAGTGGCCTGAGAACTTCTGGCAAAGACTTCATGGCCCGAGGGAGTCTCAACCCACCGTTAGCATCAACTGTGTTTTAAATTAAACACCAATGAAAATTCGCCTTAACGAATTCTGCCTTTTTTCATCCCTATATGAGAAAGTAATGAAAACGAGGCGATTTGCACCAAGGCAAACGAAATGCGGTAGGGTTAGGACAGTGCGGTTAGGTTAGGAAATAAAGCGCAGTTTTTGTCTGAATTTACAAGGTCACTCGGCGCAGAACCGAAACTTTAGTTGGTCCGCGCATGGGATCCCTGCCAGATTCTGAGTACGGCCTCACAGTGTCCTGACCTGTCGGAGCACCCTGCTATCATAGGGAAGCCCTGCAACATGGTTCGGGGCCGAACCTCGACACTCAGGGTGACTTCAAAATGTTCAACGAAGACCGCAACACACACACACACACACACACACACACACACACACACACACACACACACACACACACACACACACACACACACACACACACACAATCGAATCTCGTTGATAAGATACTGCATAATACGTTTTTCGGGATAATACGTGTTTTTGTTCTTTTCCTGGACAATGTCTTATAGGAGCAATGTATTTCGGATAATACGATTTTCGGATGATACGTTTTGTATTCGGGTTTCTGTGAAGATCGTATCGACGAGATTCCACTGTATATAGCGCTATAATTGAATGATCAGCTGGAGCACAAAGTGACAGTTTCACACTGTGGCCTCTGCCTCTAAATATTGCTCCAAAGCAACTTATGTTTGAACACGGCAGCTCTCGACAACGATGAGCCGCTGTAACTGACAGCGCTGTCTTTTCTTGACGTGAGTCTGACGACGATAAAATGTCGCTTCCAACTATTAAGAAGAATAGCAAGCACCAATGCATTTCTTATTATTTTTTTTAACGATGAGAGATACGACCGCTACACAACGCGTGTGACGCTGAGCATCTTGAGAGTATCAAGTCCCACGAGAATAATATACTACAGGTGGAAGCGACAGAAGTGGAGCGGCGAGAAATATAAAATCGCGAAAAGATAGAAGGCGCGACGAAGCAAGCTGGGTGAAGTTTTCCCACGTAGTCTGATAGCCGGGCCCGCAAGGACAATAACGTTCCGCACGTGACCACATCAAAAGCTCGGCGGACGACAAATGATCTGCTTGAAGATACAAAGACCAAGCGCAGTTTAGTTTTGTCTTTTTTTTTCGTTCACTCCCTCCATTTTCTTTTTTTCGCCCTTGGGCAACAAAAAGACGGCGCACTCCACAGGAGCGTGACGAAAAAAAGAAATGCCGAAAGAAAACACAACTCCGAAGACAAGAACGGAGACTGCGGACATTGTGAGATGATGGGCCGCTCACGGAGCTCGGGAAATTTAATTAGAAACGGCTCTGAAGGAGGCAGTGGTGGGACGCTTCTTTTTTTACTTGTTTTTCAACTGAACGGCACAAACGAGTGGCGTGCAAAAATAATCAAAATGGAACGGGGGGGAAAGAGGCGGTCTGAAGTGGGGTGAGAGAAAGAGATAGGAACGATGCCATCGCGCAATAAAGAATGGACACCGGATGCCTCAAGCTTGCTTCTCTTAGCGCGTACCTCTCGAGAGCCCCTTTTTTTGGTGTGCTCAGTATACGCATGGTCGCACAGAGGGACGAAGAACTAGCGAGTACAACGATATTCATCTGCACTCCATTACTTTCAGGTTTACCGCAACACGTCGGAACATAACCGACGCGAAATGACAAAAAAAAAAAAAAATCACCAGCCCTTCCTCTGTAGAGAAAATGGGGGTAAGCGAAGCTTGTGTGTGTATCTAACCTTCCTGGTGATTTTCTTTCTTCCTCTCTTTCTTTTTGTCCCTGGTATGTGCCATTGAGCTTGGACCCTTTCTGCACGACCACCAGGATCGGCCCACTATTCAGCGTGACACCACCACCACCGCCGACACTTATGAGCCTATATAAAGCTTCGCTTAAAAATTAGGCCAGGAATAATGGCCGGGTTAATTTTCAGTGTGCGGCTGAGAAGTAATTTATGAAGAACGCCGTACACGGTCCAGTAAAAAAATAATAGAGAACATCTCTGCATTCGGCAGGTTTTCTAGCCAATTAATTCAGCGAATAAATAAGGCCT
Organism: Dermacentor silvarum; assembly: GCF_013339745.2. NCBI lineage: Eukaryota > Metazoa > Arthropoda > Arachnida > Ixodida > Ixodidae > Dermacentor > Dermacentor silvarum. The sequence continues at coordinate 193,642,159 of NC_051155.1, forward strand.
CCATAACTGATTGGGTTGACTATAGCGGCTGGGGTAAGAATGTTACACCAAGATCCTGCAGATATGTGTCTAACGTTCGTGGTGCTTATGCGTCTCGTGGGTCAATCGTCCCAAAACATGCTTCGCGCCCAGGGTATACATTACCGAACATGGCCTTCCCCATGCAGTATGTTTTACCCACTGTTTATCCCCGCCTGTTTACGCTCCAAAAAGCCGCGGGGAAGAGGTGAGGAGGGGGCGTGCTGCAATTTGTAAATTTATAGCGATGAATCACCTTTCGGTTAGTAAAAATAAATCAGGGTGGGTTGCGTTTCGAGAGGGGACTACCATGGATACTTCACAAAGCCCTCGACTGTCAAAAGCAGTTTTTTTTTCCTTTTTCTTTCTTTCTTTTCTTTTGCTGTGTTGTTTTGCGCTACAGCTAGCCCCTTTGAGTGAGTAGTGTGCGTTGCCTTTTGTTCGAGGTCACTCCGTGACCAGGCACCCTTAACCTTGCCTAAACAGCTTTTTGCCTTCAGTCTCGCGCAAGACCGTGGCAAATAAATTCAATTCGACATTCTAAAAAAAAAAAAAAAGAAAACGACAGGCGATGTGCTTTGACTCACTGAGAGCGTCTTCGCATCGGTACATAATTTAAGTCACGATGTTTTTTTTTCTTTCGTTTTTTTTCGTTTTTTTTGCCAAGACCAGTGCCAATATCGAACGTGCCAAAACCAGTTCTGATTATGAGACACGCCGTAGTGGAGGGCTCCGGATTAATTTTGACCACCTGGGGTTCTTTAACGTGCACTACAACGCAAGCACACAGGCGTTCTTGCATTTCGCCTCCATCGAAATGCGGCCGCCGAGACCGGGATTTGACCCCGCGATCTCGTGCTCAGCAGCACAATAAGCATAACCAAACAATCAATACTGCGGGTGGAAAATGCACAGCTGAGAACAACATTAATCTGGCCGACATCGTCAGCCAACGTTAATTATCTTGATCAAAAAGCTCGATTAAGTTGAAAATGCGCCTTCACAGCGGTCACTTTCGTTTCTACCATCGTTCTAAAATAGCGCGAAGTTTTCGGATTTCCGGAATTATATCCGCAGATTTTACGTGCGACTTGTATACCCCACCGTGTGACTCGCTGTCCGAAATTGTATTTGGACTGCTTAACGACAGTACCCCCCCCAAAAAAAAAAAAAAAAAAAAAGATTAAAATTGCATAAATTCCGACGGCGAACGCGCAGTGACGCATGTCAGTTGAATGTGAACAAGCAGAAGCAACGTATAAAAAGAATGTAGCCTAAGTGGAGACCGGCAGCATCAAACCAACTCCCATCGATCACCCCCCCCCCCCCCCCTACCCACCCATTGTGTTTTTTCTTGTTTTTTTTTTTCCCCCCTTTGGAATGACTCCTAGTTCACAATTTTCAGCCTACGAGAGGCTGCGTTAAAAGGGGGCGAGCGCATCCACACACAAATGCGAAGCCTGTACAGGCGAGCCCATTAAAGTTTTCTCGCTCTATCAAACGTCTGTCACGACAGGTGCCCCCTCCCCTCTTCCCCCTCCTCCCTTCGCGACTCCGCCCGACTTAAGCCACACGAGTGCAAAGCTGCCCAGAAACCAATCTCGAAAACCAATCTTGCACACGGCCGAAGGGCGACCTGCATTTCCAATCAACGCGTGGATTGCGTTCTAATTCGAGTCGACTTGAGAAATCGAAAAGAAATCGATAAAGCTTTGAAAGAAAAGTGCGCGGGGAAGAGAATGCAATACATTGCCCGGTCGCGACGGTTAACTCGAAGTGACACACGCACACGAACGGCGGGTGCGTCGGAAACTCGAAATCGCGGACGACTCGGCCCACCTTTGAGGACAGCTATAGGTGGGGAGGGAAATTAACGCTCCATAATGAAGCACGCGCAAGATTCGCACCGGGCAGTGTGTGACAAACTTAGAGCCCTTGACAAATACAACTCCTCTTTTCGAAAGGCTGACACCACACCGGGGCTGTCCGCTTTTCAGACTGCATGCAGTTGCGTACTGTACACTTCGATGAGGGTGGAAAAGGGCATTCACCCGAGTATACGCTCGAACGCTCAAATTCAGTAAGAAGTAAACATGCATGTCGAGCGAGTTAAAGTATCCCGTTCACTGTGGCGCTATCCATTCAATCAAATTGTCTCGTACAGCTTGCGTAACCTACCAGCGTTTCATACGTTCACAGTGCGGAGGCAGCCACCAAGCGCTATGGATGCTGCACGATGTCGCTTAGATCTAAAGTGAAATAAATATTGAATTGTCTCACAGACAAACCATTACAAGCTGGCACGCCTTCGAGAAACTTTCGGACTGAAAAAAAAAAAAAAAAAACAGGAATAGGCTGCCAAGTCACGTGGGTATACGTGAGTAGCGATGCATGTGAGTAGTGATGCTGTACTATACTGCATTAGTATACTACTATACTGCATTGAATGATGTGCCTGCTTTACGTGCACGACATCTATAAGGCGAAATTACTGCCCACTGTCGAACCCCCCGGCACGTTTCTAAAGTCTCGACAGACAAATAGCAATGGCGAGGGCGCGGCAGGCGTATGTGGACAGGACTGAGGCAGTGATTTGCACTGCAATATAGATTTAATTCTGCTTACAACGATCACTGAACGCACTCCCGTCGCAGGTCAAGAGCGCGACGATTCGCTCGAACACCACTTACGGTGCTGCGGGTGTCTTGTTCGTGTCACCGCTCCGCGAAGGCATCACATCACCCCTTTCAGCTCGAGAAAAAAACAGGCGAGGCACCCACTCAGACTTGAGTGCTGACAGGTGAAAGTTTTTTTTTTTCTTTTTTTTGCTCCGAAAGTTCTAAATCTCGCTGCCTCACGAACTGTACTCTCTCATACCTTCTTTCCCGTTTTCTCGGAGCTCGCTTCATGCAAGGAGCACGTCACTCCCACAAGACGACACGACGGGGCCGGAAGAGATGCGCCAAGCTGCGCGGACACTCGGGAGACGACGACGACATTCGTGCGTGACCCGCGGCATTTAAAACAGCGCACACGCCTGACAGGTGGAAGCAGGCGCGCTGCGCCGTCCGCGTGGAGGCTCTGTCGCACAGGGAACGCCAGCGTGGCATATCCCAGGATTCGTCATCTCTCTGTGCCTTGACGCACGTATACTCGAGAGAGTGAAAGCGAGCGACGAGCTCCGAGGAAAGAATCATCACCAGCTGCGACGGCGGGGTTGCCTGAACGGGGTGTCCCCTCGCGCACAAAGCGCAGGGAGCGAGCTAGTGAAAGCGCAGCGACGGCTTTCTACGGGCACGAGAGCCGGATATATATCGCGCCGAGCTCGTCATGCAAGTGTAAGACAGGTGCCACTCGAGAGATCTCGCCGTTTCCCCATGCAAAGCGAGGAGGGAAACAAATGGGGAGGGGGAAACGGCTGGACCCCTGCCCCCCCCCCCCCCCTTTTTTTTTTTTCTTTCTTACGACTGGGGCATTGATTTTGAAATATGTTTATCGATGACGGTGGGGGACTGCTTGATTATTTCTAGCCTCTCCGTCTAATCTGTGCGGCCGCGGGACAGTTCGGGCGTTCACCGAAAGGCGAGGCAGTTGCGATGTCCGCGGCCTTTCTCTCTTTTCCTTCCTTGCTCTTGCTTTCTTTTTCCTGAAAATTATTCGGCGCACCCATGCTGTGAACTTGAACAACGTAATGAGCAGCATTCGTCACCTGTCACGTTTGCATAACTCGAAAAGTAAGGCCGCCCAACAAAGAAACATTCCAGCCCGTGATGCACGACTTCACCACGCTGTATATGCGCCTCATTAATTGATTATACAGCTATCTCTATACGACTTATGACGAGACCTTTCTTCGGATCTCCCGAAACTTTGAGAAGCGCGGCAGAGACACGGCACTTCTTTTCTCCGGCTTATACGAGTTTTAGCCTATTTTTCGTTAACATGAGACACCAAAAGTTTTCCCACACAGATTTATTACTCGCCGAGGCCCGTTGACACCAAGAAGTTTCATGAAACAAATTTCTGAAGCCAAGCCTATAACGAATCGGAGAAAAAATAATAATAGCGCGAGGTCATTTTCAGTCAGCCAATGCTCGCTATACAACTATATCACACTTTCTTTTTTTTTTCTCCCTCGTCGAATACTGCCTCAGAGAGGGCGCCAAGGCCGGATTATGTGGCACAGTAACCGATTTATCCCGGCTTCCACCACGCAAAACGAGGGAAGTAAAAAAAAAAAGACAAAAAAAAGCGCCACGCCGCACAAATGCAGTCCAGACCAGCGCGAGAGAGACTGCGACCACAGCCTTTCGAAAACGCGCGCACGCACGGAGAGCACGCACATAACGCGCTCGCAGGCTCGGCGAGCAACCGCGCGCACTATCTTGGCCCCGGCCATTGCCGCTCCAGCGATCCTGGCCGCAGCGAGTTCTTCAATGATGCATTGCCGGCTGGCAGACAAGAAACGCGGAACGAAAAAGAACCAAGAAAGCAAAGGCATAAAGGAAAAAAAAAAAAAGAATCAGAAAGAGAGAGGCGATAGATCGAACCACAGTGAGGGCAGCTAATGAGCAAACGAACGAAGGAGAGGCGCCGAAAGGTAAAGGAAGGAACAGACTGCGAAAGAGAATTGGGAAGAGAGAGAGAGAGAAAAAAGAAAGGCGATTCAAGACGAAAATGAGAAAATGTGATGATAGTGCTCGCCGACGTCGATTTTCGAGTCCCGGTCGACCGTGTACTATAGTACAGAAGTAATAAAGGAGCGAGGGAGATAGAAAACAGAAAAATAAAGACATCTAAACAACGGTTCCTCGGCTTCTTGTGTGGTCCGAAAAAAAAAAAAAAAAATGAAGGAGGAAAGGAAGTGGCTACTTTCGCTTCTGTTCTCTTCAATCCTTATCATTCTCGCCTTCCGTTCTACTGTTCCACGGAGTTCGCGGGGCGGGCTATATACGGTGCGGGGGGTTTCGAGATAGCTTGCTCCCAGTCTTTTGTGCGCAGTCGCCGCAGGGCACTTAATAATAGGGTCACTGTGTTTCTACAACGCGTAGCCGTTGCTTTTCTTATCGTGTCAGTTTTATTACTCAATTCACAAGAACTTTTGTCCATCCTCTTTTGTTAAAACCAGTCTAAAAAAAAGCAAGCGGATCCATGGAAGCAATTGACGCTCTGCAAAGACCAACACTGGAGCGAGGTCTAGTGAAGGCACTCTAACGAAGTAACCTAACCTGCTATTAAATTGTAGGCATTGTACGTTTCAACGAGTTCACGTTTCGCGGTTCGCTACTCGAGGAGACCGTAAAGTAAACGACCGCCGCGAAAATACAGCCGGTACCGCGGTTGAGTCATATGGCATCTTCATTAAAGAAATATTTACTCGAGCAACTGTCTCGCTTGTACAATCAAAGAAAACACAGCAGGGGACAACGGGGATTACAATTTCGAGAGATCGGTGCCAGTAGCAGCGAAACCGGTACACATCTCGCCTGGTGAAGACAAAGCAGGGGGCAACTATACAATCTGAAGGAGAGAGTGGTACCAGCTGCACAAGAGACTTGTACCAGCTTTTCGGTAAACAGGCATGTATGGCTGGCACAGTGACCGAAGTTACAATGGAAAGCGAAGCTTCCCCCTCCCCCCCCCCCTTTTTTTTTTTTATGTGTACACGCATATAAAACTCGCTCGCATTAGGTGTTACTGTATGCGCAAATGTTACTATACGCGCACACACTGGCCACTGCACAGAGATTCATCCTCCACTTTGCCCGCATCATTTCAGTTTTCTTTTCTCTCAGTCTGTCCTTTTGTCTTTCCCCTATCTCCTCATCCACATCGGGCCTTCTCGGAACGGCAAGGACACCTCATACATTCTCATTGTCGAGAGAAGAATGGAAAGAATCTTGCAACGGAAAAAAGGGCCCACCGCCTCTCCAAGGACTCGGACACACACGCACACACATATACATTAAAAAATAAAAGTAAAGGAAGAAAGAGAGGTAAGAAAAAACGCAATTTCACTTCATCGACAGATACGAGCTGCTGCAGTCGTGATGCGTTAATTTCCGGAGCTGCATTTCGGGCGCCGAATAATTACTGGCTTTCCGGTGCAGGCACCTGTTCGATCTGCAACCAGCTCGCAAAAAAAAAAAAAAAAAAAAAAAAAAGTTGATCGCGTGTTCCGTTCCTCCAGGGCCCTTGTGGCCTTTCTCCTGAAGTGAGGACACGCGTATACAGTGGAAGCTTGTTTACAAGTGTCACAAATAATGCGCACAATCACTAGCGAACACAAGAAAGAAATAAAGAAAGAAAGAAAGAAAGAAAGAAAGAAAGAAAGAAAGAAAGAAAGGTAATGTTTTGCCCGAAGGTAAGAACGAAGCTATAAACATGTAGCTATGTGTGCTACAGGATATTAGTCTGAGCAAGTTGGCCGGGAAATTTTGGCAATTTAAAATTTTGAAAACGGCCAAACTTGAAACAAAGGCCTTGACAGAGTGCGACACGCCGGAGAGGCTATATGGCGCACAGGCGTCTGTCCTAGCTGTCATATAGCGTTTGGACCTCCCTCGTGAAATTTAAGCCGTCTCTAAATAATCAAGGCGTAGCGACAATCAACAAGTGTAACAGCGCATATTTGCGACTTTGTACCCTACCTAGTACCAAGCTTAGTACTAAAAAAAAAAAAAAAAGATCCCCTGCAAAGGTAACGGTAGAGCGAATGATAATTGAAATGCGTTTCGTGTTTGCGAGAACAAACGATGACATTTTGTTTATTATTTTTGTTCTTACTGGCCTGCTTTGCTTGTGTAAGTGCACGACCAACGGATACTTAACTATTTCGTCAAATATGCGCAATACCCATATGCGCGCTCGGTATCGAATACGCACACGGCCCAACAGCGAAGCAAAGGGACGTGTTCGCTTAGCCGCGCTGCGAGAAAAACAAGAAATTCGATAACGCTGATGCAAGAAAAAGAAAGAAAGAAAAAGTTACCCAACGATTCAATTTCCTATCCTGTACACAGGCCCGTTCAATGCTACGTTATTTTATCTGCATGAACGCGCCGATCTCTAGTTTTCTTGCCCGTACACCTTTCAGCACTAAAGCACTTGCAATATACATATATACAGCATGGTTACTTTTAATTTTCGTCGCGTGTCGAATTATTCAGCGTATACATAAGTACACGTATACGGCCAAACAAGGTAGTCGATATAATTAAATTAGAAGGAAACAAAAACTCACGAAAACAGACTGAGCTATATATACTAACTCTCAAAATTTCGCATTCTTTTTCGTTTTTTTTTTTTCTTCCTGCGCTTTATTACCGCTGCTGCCGCTTCCGCACAACCTGCCTAAAACCGCGCGCATGTATTACTTTAGCGTGGAAGCCAAAATAAACGTCGGTGCCTCCATGTATCCTAAGTTGGTTGGCTTGTTTATTTTTCACCTCTTTTACAGCTCTGAACGAGAAAAATAAGGCAGAGACAGGTCGGCTCATTTGCAGTATTTATGCTACCTTTGGCCAGCGTAGAAGCTCCACGGAAAGCCGCGAAAATATATTAAAGGAAAAAAAAAAAAACGATACAGAAGAACGTAGCTTCCGTGTTTTCGTTTCTCCAGCAAGCATGTTTTCACGCGTCGTCAGCCACTGCATACACTGTGGGCCCGCCGGCGTGCACCGTGCACGCTCCGAGTTTCGGGTGTTCGCGGCTCTAAGGGATGCAAAGACGACGTCCTGAATAGACGCCGACAGCTTTCCAACAATTTTGAGGGTTCAACGTCCCACATCTGCACTTAGGACCGCGAGGGACACCGTACGGAATGTTCTGCACGCGTCTAGCAGAGTGTGAGTGTGCCTGCGACCCCCAATAAGTTCCGGTCACGTGTCCTGTCGCCTACTATGATGTAAAAAAAAAAAAAGGGGGGGGGGGGGGATGTGTTCAAGTTGCCGTAACGTACGAGACGCCGCTTTCTGCGTTTTCAAATGAAAGAAATGCGTATGATGGCTCAAACGGTGCTATTTATAATGTTTCGTGTAATGTACGGCGATATCGATTTGTAAGTTTGTAAATTAGCTACACAGAAACACTGTTGAAATCTGCGACATTCTGTTTTGCCGCAATGCTACGCGGCTCACAACGTGTTTCTAGTCCGCCATATCTCTGCAAGGAAAACCGAAATATTGCCAGGGCCAGTTTGTGAACAGTAAAATAGCTTATACAGTGGAGGGCTCTGGTTAAGTTTGGATACATCTGATTTTTCACTTAGACGACGGAGAATAAGCAGATGATAAAAAAATGAAAAAACAAAATAGACTGATTATGATTGAGTCGGACACTGAATTAGCACTGTCAGACAATCCACACTGTCCTCCACCATCTGATGAGTCCAGCTCGAAATAACGCTTTCAGACAACGGTCGGTTGTGGTTAAGCGCCAAATACAGTCACTGAATGTCTTTCTTAAAGATAGGACGAATCGCATTAAATCTCATTATCAATCTCTCCAACACGGTCTCATCGAATTTCTTTACACAAAGCGGAGCACCACTTGTTGAAAAACATATCGTAGACGTATGAGCGATTTAACGGCAGGGGTGAAGAAAGACTTGACCTGACAGACGCTCACCTACAGCTGATGTTTATTGGAAAGTTATTCACGAAAACAGCGATTCACGCAGACGCTGTCAAACACATCACAAGGTGCAGTCATACAGGTCCAACTGGCCCAGCAGACTACTATCATATTATAAAGCTACCACAAACATTCAAAGAATATATTAATGGCGAAAACCTATACGCATCAAACCATCGTTTATTTAAATCTAATTTCGTTCGTTATGAACCAAAAGACATTCTGATGAGTAGGATAGGCTGTGCATTCACCACTGATTTGGCGCATTCCCAGTGGAGAGTTTCTTTTCTTTTTTTTTTTTTTTTTGTAAACTTTGTGCAAGGAGTCTTCGCTTGGTTTTCTAACGGATTGCTGCAGCAGCGGTGGAACAGGTGCCCAAACTTGCAAGTAATATGCGGAAGTCTAGGAGAGCAGCTCTTTTAGCAAGTCAACGCTGCATAAAGTAGCGAAGCTAATTATCAAAAAATATAGATAAAAGAACGCCGGAAGCCCCTTCTGGCTGACATATCCTTGAAACAACACGTGTCATCTCGCGATAGTGCGGGGTGCGCAAACAAAGGACGTAATTGCCGGCGACCTTATGCAGTGCCTTGACTGAGCATGACTGACAAGGAAGTGCCTTCGACGAGGCAGCTCACGAGAAAGACCGAAGTGAAGGTATAAGCGAAACTGGCTATGAACGTTTAGTGGCAAGCGTGGCATTGAGCTAACAACGTCGTCTGCCGTGTTGTCAAGAGGGGGGGAGCACTATATATAATGGCTAGTTCAGCGTATACTAGAAACAAGTGAATGACAGGTTGCCGAGCAAAAATATAAAGCAAAAGAGAAAACAAGCGCGACCATCTTTAATTGAGATTCGTTGTCTCGGCCTACAAGAAAAAAAAAAAAAAAAAAAAAAAAAAAAAAAAAAACGCTGTCACGCGTAAGCGGTAGGCACAATGGCTGACAAAATAATTCGAGAGCTCCTCAGCGAACAAATGTTACTTTTTACGCCGACACAGCGCGTTCTTTAAATCTGCTTCAGGTAGGTTGTGACTATACTCTTACGGAATTTAAGATAGGGAGGAGAACGTTATGATGCTCCTAAATATGATGCAATTGCAAGACAAAATTAGTAGCATCGCACCAGCGGCAACGAGCATGCCGATAAGTGCACACACATCCCCTTGTCTGCCTTAACTAGACACAACGCAAGCACATACAGAGAAGGAACAACATGCATTAACATCAGCATCGGAGGTGTTGGACGACCAGCGCGTTTGTTACATCATCCTTCGGTTATAGCTATATGGACGAAAGGGAAGGAAATGAGGGTCTGGACGGTAAGGAGTCGGTTGATTAGATTTCATGAGCAATAGTGCTCATCTGCCCATACTTATGACGTCTCTCGCGCAAGTTTTCCTAGGTGCCCGGACCTGCAAGACAAGTGCAGTCTCATGCATCTGTGAGCGCCTGCGACGTGTCTTTAATCATGGTTGCGTCGTCACGCTGCATTATGTGCTTATATAGGCATGCCCAAATATTGCCCAACAACATGTCATCCTGCAGCACCAGTGGAGCTCTGCAGATTACCGCGCCGCGATGCTGAAGCCTTGTACCCGAGACTCAAGTCACAAAGCAACCAACGACACCGTGAGAGATGCGGCAGAGCGTTGCGATATCAACAATGACCGCTGTATATACACTACCTAGTCGACTCGCGTAGATAAAGGGAGGCTCGGCCACGCAAGGCGTACTCGCCTAGCTAACACAATACAGGAGCATTCCACGCAGTTTATATTGGGTGCTATTAGCCTCCGGTGATAGCAGTCTGTCACTACTGCTGACTCCTCCGGCAGACAAAAGCATCCGGGAGTACAGGAACGGAGGTTATTATGCAGCGTGGTGCCTTTCATTCACTCGCGCTTTCTGGCGGGTCACAAAGATATTGCACAGATTGAAAAAAAAAAAAAAAAAGAAACTACACAATGTACCTCAGAGATCACGTAATAAACTTTTTTCGTTGTTCGGAAATGCTTCGTTAGTGCTTTCGTAGTACCGAGTCCGTACCGACAAGAACTGCAACAGACAGTATATGGGCTGTCTCTGCATCTAGAGTGGCTCCGTGTTGCGCCAAACCGTGAATCGTAGAAATTCGTAATAGAACGGATTAAGGCAGACCTGTCGCTTCTATATGCCCGTCGGCACAGAGTAGCTGCAACCTCTCAGGGAAATCACCAGTTGAGCATTATACGCGAGACCGGTTCTGAAGACCATTTGGCACCGCAGACAGCACTATCCGAGGAGACTCAAACGCTTTCATCACGGTGCGGTTATGAGGGGGGCATTACGCATTCAGGTTTGCTTTCCCCAAGGCCAGAGAACTGAGGGGTCACGCGCTCACGACGGCTGCGTAGCAAGATGTATGCCTGCTGTTTCATTCGGAATTGTAAAACATCGTCGCTGGCTCCGGGCATAGGCATATACAAAATGCACGCCACGCGGGGTATTCAACAAATCGAGGAAAACGTGTGTACGTACTTAAGTGCGATCACCGACCTGCGTGTTATCAATTGCAGCCACGCGATTTCTATCTCTTAATTAATGACGCTAGTGCGGCAGGTCTTTCAAACTCGGATGTGGCAAGAGAACATGTGCGCGCCTGAAACTAAACGATTAACTCCGAAAGTCACATCAGGTAGATACGAACGAATCAAAAGCCGACTTTCGCTATTATTCACGGCAGCGCAAACACCGTCGCTAGTTATCGCGCCGATCGCGTTTTTCACTCTTCAATTTCTTTTAAATTTAAGCCGAGGCCTACCAGCCCTAAAGGATTATGCCGCAGCTCATGCTCACCCGCATCTGCGCATGCAGCTCGGCCCTTGCCACGCCTTTCTTCTTTTTGAGCTGCTTCAAGGACAGTGACTGCGAGCAGCTCGATAACGGTGACAGGAAAGGCCGTTGCTAAGATCTCCACGAGAGGGTGAACCTCGAGCCCTCCTCGATTAGCGTGTCGCGCGCCCCGTAAGCACGGGGCGCGAAGGTCAATTGGGTGAGAAGCGCAGCAGCCGGACATACACAAACATTGACACAAGAAAAAAAAAAAAAAAAATAGACAGCCCGATAGGCGGCGAAATAAGTTCGCTCAGTCGGCGAGCGGCTGCGTATAATGAAACAAGGTCACGCAAAATGCTAACTTCCCTAGAAAAAGCGCAGAACAATCTTATCACACGACGAGCACACAGACGGAGAAACACGCAGTAACGTATGAGGGGGAAAAAAAAGGAAAAAGAAAAAAAATGCGGTAAAGGAGGGTGTCGTAAAACCGCAGTGGACGACACCTGGACTCGCGCGCCGCGCAAGATTCCAGGAACGTGGCGTGACCGAAAGTGTCATCTGTGTTTCCCCGAAAGAGCGGTGCAGTGCACTTATACTGCACCTGCCTTGCCGTTGACATCGATTTCGCGAGCACCTGACCGCAACGAACTGCTGAGGATCAATGATTATGTGACCAGGGAGTTTAAAGCGGGCGCGGTCCTACGGAAACAGCCCACAGGTTCTTCACGTACGACTATACGCCAAAAGAGGAAACTAATTTGCGCTCCGAAACTGATATACGCACTTCGTCAAGTAAGGCGTCTTTCTTTCCAAGTATATAATCGCGAGGCAGATTTGAACTTGACTCGCCGTAACTGGTACTCCAGATTTACACGTTCTTGTGGGTGCATGGGTGTTCGCGACGTTCGATCCTGGAGCCAAGAAGCGAAAGGAAAGAATGACCGAAATCCGGCGCTGAAAGGTCTATAGCAATCGACATTGTGGTACGAGTACCGCCGACAGATCTCATTGACACTATATAGTGGCCGTTGGACGCACGTCCGCAGTACTCGCGAGAAAAGAAAGAAAGAAAAAAAAAAAAGAACGCTAGAAATAAGACCGTGTGAACTAAACGTTGCACTTACCAGGTACCACATTTCCGACCATCGTGGATCGTTGAGGACGGTTTCGCGGAATTCTCGCTTGCTGCGCCGCTTCAGGGTCTGTTGCGAAAAAGACCGAACCTGCAGGTAAAATGTAAATGTTTTTGGTAAGTCTGCCGTCCCAAGGCGACCTGAGATAACAGAGGTGCATGTTGTATACATTTAATCCGTAACCAGCTCTTAGAAGTGACCCATTTACAGCGACATATAGTAGATGCTATACGTAAACCATGCGATGTGTAACAACCATATATACAACTACGTTCTCTGGTTGCCGTTAAGTGGCGCACGGGATAACTTTCCCGGACCGGATTTCAATGTTATGAGCCACCCTATCAAAGAAGAACTAGCAGAGAATTATTTCATACCTATACAAAGAGCAACTTCCAAGCATAACTAACAAACACATTGTTGCCAGCAGTGATGATTGAGCTGCGCTAAAGCACCTCCGTAATTTCTAGACAAAGCGACTTCAACCAGGTTTGAAACAAGCCCTTTCAGGACTCATTACTCTGACATAATTAGAAGACAACAGTAAATAAAGCATTACGTATAACCAGATGTCGTGCGACCCTTTGGTAAAACAAAGAAGTCCGTCGAGTTGGCTAGAGCCCACTCCACGACATCTAGTAAACGTAACCATCAAGACCACAGTTCTCACTGGTACTTTAAAACCAAGCACTCAACGGCGTCCATACACTGTGGCACTTAAACGCACGATCACCTTGACAGCGCCAATTTGCGCCAGCACTCCAGTGTCCGTTAATTGCTTTCTTCAATTGAGAAAGGAGTGAGTCCGGCGGTTCATCACGTTCGGCCTAGCAGGCCTTCTGGGTCACGAGAACAAACTATACCAGCTAACCAAGTCGAGCCTACAAATTGCCGCTAATGCGCATTTCTGGCGCGTCAAAACTGCAACATACGCAGCGCACGATTCCCATCTGGAGGTCGCAACAAGCAAACGATGTTCGCGCGCCATCCACCGGGGCCACATACGCAACGTGCGAGCCTTTATTACGCGCCTAGCCTCTGCTGTGTTTCTCCAAGTTATGCACCCGCAAGGCGTATACGACGACCGCCCCAAGGCAAGCCAGCTGCGCGGGCATAACAACCACCGCCGGTTGAAGCAAGGCGCACTGCAATGTCGGCGGGACGTCGCGTATACACGCAATCCAAGCAAACGCGAAAAAGCAAGTGCTGCAGGAAGACAATGCAGTCGTCGGAGATGAAGCGAGCACGCATTCCGCCGAGGTCGCGAGAAGAGGCGAAACAAAGGTCTCTGCCGCTGGCCTTGGGAGAGTGCATACATGCACGGTACTATTACCAACGTATACGCACACATACCACGCATGTGTACATATTTATACACTCGGGCACGCTGCCAGCGAGACAATGGGTGTTGCGTGCCATTAACGAACGAGCGTGTCGCGGCAGCGTCTCGCCTACGCTACTTGCGCCAGCTCCCTGTAACTTGTCCTCAGCAAATCGAGAAACAGGAAGCAAAGCGCGGGACACAATGTCTCGTTGTCGTCGACGTCTCATCAGCGGCGTCGTGCGGTACGAGGCACCAGCGAAAAAAAAAAAAAAAGTGTTGTCGAAGTAGGAACAACGAGAGGGAAAAAAAAAAAAGATATGAATGAACGGAAACTGGTACAGCGTGTTCGGCTGTCGCCTAGAGAAGAAGCATAAAAAAAAAAAAAAAAAACGCCGAAGAAAAAAATTGAAAAAAAAATTGAAATACAGTTGTCCTTTAGGGTGCGAAAATGAAAAGAATTAAAGAAAAATTGCAGAGGAACGCGCGATGAACCTTCCTTCCTACCTACTCCGCGACGGCCCTGCAGGCATGCACCTCAGTGGCGACATACAGCGCTCGGAGCCTTTGTGCAAAATATTTCTGACCCTTGCCGTCGAAGTGGCCAGGCCCAAAAGTGCAATATAACGTTAGCTCCAAGAGCTGCTTCGGCGGCGAGCTTTAAATGTAATGAAAATAGCGGAACTGCAGCGCAAACATTCTTACTTAAGTTTACTTAATCTCCCCTCCGGTGAACTCAAATAACGCGAAAACAAGCGGCAATAGCGGAAACACGCGCGCAGCGCGTGCCCAAATATACGACGCACAGGCACGAGATTACGTGTAGCTGCCGCACACGGATTCGTGTAAACAGCTCGCGCATAAAAGCGTTATTGAACGCAAAATAAATTCGAGAGGGCGGCACGGCGACGCCAGATCGAGGAAAGAATATTTATTCCTTCATCAATGGCGTGTTTTCTTTTCATTCCATATTCCATTAAGTATTGCCGCGGCCCCATGTCGGCAGCCGCAACGACAAATTTAGAAGTGAACGTAACACTCTGAAAATGCTATACATAAGTCACAGCTTCGCAGATGAAAGGAACAACTGTTTAAAAAGCTCCTATCATCTATTCATGAGCTATTCTACCGCAGACAGTGGCCAATTTCGTTACACAGAACCGATCACAACGATTGGGAATCAAGCGTACAGTCATAGAAGCTCAGGCACAACCCTCTAAGAGACGCAAAGGGATTTAATTTCCTCGCAACTCGCGCATGCACTCGCTATCAATCTCAAACTTGCGCTTAACTTGAGTGCAAGAGCTCGCCCTTCAATACCTGTCTCGCAGTTCACTACCTGCTGTACCATGCATATAATACCCCTGAATCCCATAAATACCTGCAGCACAGTTCGCCCCTCCATTGCCTGCAATACACTAGAGCTCAATAGAGTTCTAGTGTATCGTAAACTTCTATTTTAAGTGACATTTTCAAAGGATGAAGTACACAAACTGTACGTTGGTTTAATGCGACGAACTTATCTCGCAGCCCAGTATGTCCTAGACGAAAGTCTCGCCATGTGTGTATTACGTGATGCTGAATGTGTAGAAAACAGGAACAGCCGGCATAAATCAAAATGCCAGCCACCTCTGTCTAAGAAAAAAAAATTACTAAAGACAAAATATTTTTTCTCTATGAAACAAAAAAGCTATGCAGTGAAACAAGGAATTGCTCCTTGCACGTGATACTTGCTAGAGTGCCGGCAGCTGCCTAACAAAAGATCACCCAGACTGTCTTGAAAGCACTAACACAACTCGGTAACGAAAAATAACAATGCGGTGGAATGAATTTCGCCTTCAATCAGCCGAAGAATCCTACAACCGAGAAAAAGAAAGAAAGGCAGCGTCCAGTACGTTTTAACAGCTTTCTTGATACCCCATGCGCACACCTCCCAATAGTAAGCGAACACTTAGTAGCACTCGAAAGTCAGGTAAACATTCGCTACCCTAAACCATAAAGCTGAAAGAAAAAAAGTATTCAGAAAACTCTACGAACGGAGTAGTAGTCACACGACAACGTCGAATGCTGCGCCGTACGTGTTACGACGCAACAGCTACACGTAGGGGGAAAAAACAAAAACGTGCGGGTATAAAAACCAAAACGAAAGGCAAACTTGTTGCACAGGGTATAGAACGAAGGAAGGTTCCAACACAACGACTCAAGGAGTGCGAAGCGCAAGTCCGGAGAAGACAACAGGGTAGCGACATAAAGATAAACAGAGAGTAACCGATTCAGCAAGACGTTATCCGGGAGAGAGGTCTCGACCAACCGTCATCGCACGCAGGTCGAGCGAACCTGTGAACAGGCCCCTTCAGAAACCATTGTTGTGCTGTCAAAAAATGCTACAGGGAAAGCCTTGGTCGAGTGGCGAAGAGACGGACGGCGTCGAAGAAAAGGCTTCGGAAAAAGGGACGCCGATAGGACGACGGCGTTCTCGCCAACACGCAATGAGAGAGAAGACAAAAGAAAATGCTCGACAGGGTGTCAGCACTCGGCTGCCGCCCGCGCGTTCTATACACGCACCCCCGCACGGTGTGCAATGACGCGGACGAAAAGATAAAAATAAATAAAAGTTGGGAGCCTCTGCGTTCCACTCGATCGACGCGCCTTTACACACTTCTAAACTTTCGGTTTCCGCGATAACCATGATTTATTCGAGCCAGAATCGCTTTCCGCCTCGGCAGCGCGGCTCACGCGCTCGCAACGGGCGAACGATGACGGCCCCTACTGACACGCTTCCGCTCGGGGCACCGGTGTCATGCAGAAAAGCGGCGGCGCAGCAAATCGCTCGAAAAAAAAAAAAAAAATGTGCCAGAGTAAAAAAAGAAAGGAAAACCGAAAAGCGCGTGAGTAAGAAAGCGCAGTTGCGCGCATGACGTTGATGCCTTGTTTACGGTGCAGTTAACGCGTGTTGGCATTTCACCGCGGCTGTTTTTTGTCGAGGTCTGGTCCAGCAGACTAGTTGACGCAGCAGTGTTCGCGAAGCATTAACGCGGCTAGGCGCGATAGCAACTTCAACCAAAAGCAAAAGAACGCCGTAAACGATACTGCCTTTCAGCTCTGACTTATTGGGCCAACGGTGGCTTTATTTAATCGCGAACTATGACACTACGACGAAATAACTAGTTTAATTCAGAGGTCGGGGAATTTTGTCAGTTATAATTTTCAACACACAAGCTAAGCTCGAGCTACAGACAACTAGCGAAGTAATGTCAATGTATCCAGCAAGCACAAGGGGCGGGAAGATTTCGCGAATCGATGGCCACATATCTCCCGCGAAAAGGGTCGATTACTCAACCCTTCATTAAAGGGCTTCGTAACCTGGGGTCAAATTGCAAATAATTGCAGTCCGGCCCCGGTATTACCTCAGCTACGCTTCGCTGCGACTTCAGGGTTTACACTCATCCAACTTTAAGCCTCAGTTATCAAAGAGAGGTAAACACAGTTAAAAATGAGTAAAAGAGGGACTTAGCGACAATACATTCACGCAAAGTCTATAGATTAGTTCTCTGGCACGCGCACGGTAGTAAGTGAAGGCAAATGCCGTATGCGCTGTGGAAAACGGCGAGCAGAACTGGGAGGGGGGGGGGGGGGGGGAAGAAGAAAGTAAAAATCAAAGAAAGAAACCGACTAGGCGCGCACACACACTCAGTACGAAACTTAATTTCACGGTCTGCTGAACTGCGCGTTGCAGCGGACGCCAGGGCTATCTTCATAAGAGCGCGAGACGCCGCGCGGATTACGAAACCGCGAAGTCGCGTGCTTCTCCTATGCCGCCTTGAAAGACGGGCGATGAAGCCATGCCGAAGGTGTGTGTGCGGCGCAAAGCAAAGAAAAGCGCCGCCGCCGTATATATACCGCCGCAGCAAGAGAGAGAGAGAGAGAGAGAGAGAAAGAAAATCTAAATTGCAGGCGAGCGAGCGACAACGACGGCGCGCGACCGAACGCATCCGGCTGCCACGGAAAATGGAAGGAAACCGAGTAACGCGGCATAATAATGGGATCTTCGAGCTCACGGAGACTGCGTCGCACACACTTGCCTGGCAGACGGGACAGGCCTCGGAAAGAACGGCGCTATGCGGGAGGGGAGTACGTGGCGCGATCGCGCAAAGCGATGTACACATGCCGTATTGTACATGCAACTATATCCAAATTACGAGGACCCAAACGCTGCGACTATACTGGTCGTTACCAGTAGGTGCGTCTATAGCACGCATGCGTCTAACGCGTTAGAATAGCGGTATATATTTAAGCATTTAGCCTTTCCGTATACTGAGCTGTTCGGTAATGCATGCTTTTTTTCGAGATACACGTCCCTTACACCCATAACTAACACGTGAGGAAATTACTTGCACATTCCGTACTCGCAACGTGCCCTTGAAGTGACTATGCACGCAAACGCGACTCTCTATAACGTCGCACGGGGCACTTTTTCCACGAATGATACTCTGCATTAGCTTATGCTCAAGGTTGTAGCGGCGCCGCGCGAGCGAACTGCGCAACGATGACTGCGCTACAGAGATCGCGCCTGCGATCCTCAATGTGTTCATCCAAAAGGGGCGGAACGAAGAGATCCGAGCCTACACCTCGTGGCGATCATATTAGTTAAATATTTAATCAAGCATTCATCGTCTGCACCCTAAATATCCGTTGGCTTGGCAAAGACGACGCGCACCGGAACGCCGGCTTATTCAAAACAGGTGATCAGAGATAAGAGGCAATTGCGCAGGCGTTGAAAACAATTTGCACGTGACATCGTTCGCGGTGTCTTTATGTCTCGCACCTGTACTCAGAGTTATTCACGCGGGAATTTCATTTCTACAACAATGAACGCCGGGGTGCCAATTCTCAGACACTGTAAAATTTCGCCACATTGTCGAATCGGCCACCTTGTCAGCTCTATAATAAATGCCTCGCACAGCTAGCTACGACCGCTCTGATTGGCTCAAAACGGCAACATGACGGAAATGGCGAAACTAATTGAGGGTGCTATTTCTAGAATAGCACCCTCGGTTACTTTCCTGTCAGTAACGCTGTGCTAAAGAAACCAAAAAAATCCTGACTTGTAACAAGAGCAACGATGGTTACTGATGATGGTTACACAATGATGGCTGACAGGAACAGGAGGTCCCGATACAGTCTTCGACTATGGGACCTCCTTATGTATAATATACAGATGTAACAGTTCTGCATTTGTACCAATAAATTCTGATTCTGATGGCTGCACGAGACGGCGACCATCGCCGCAAAACGATGCACGCCCATGCACTTACATTGGGTTCTTGTTCTAGACTCCTGTGGTGCTCCTCACTTCTCTGCAAGGACCTCTTGGCGATGCGTTTATGCCGTAGGTGATAGTGGTCCCCAAACACCTGCAAAACACAAAAACAGGGCACGACGTGAGATTCGAGGAAGTACAGTTTACGCGCCTACATCTTTTAGGGTAAAACGGACTTTCATCACAAATCGATCTGCGAGCACGAACTTAACGACGTTTCACCAGCATCGCGCAGGAGAAACCGGCGACGTGGCTGTAGTGATGCCAACTTAGATTAGACCACATATGTAGTGCGACTACCCGTTGGCTGGTTCGTCTACAATTTGAGCGATAGGGATACAGAACAACAATTTAGTACATCGTTCGGCAGTACCGGAGTCCTTGAATAGTTATTAAAGGACTCTATAGCAGTATACGAACGAAATATAGGCACAATCTTTTTTTTTTTTTTTTCTCGACAGTACATAGAACCACGGGCGATATTAACAAGGCTCTTCGTAAGTGCTGCTTGCCACTGTCGGGCAGACTTCGCTAATATGTCGAGATACGCAGGCATCTGCTCTTACAAACAGTTCTAGCATAAGAACATTTCTGTGATTACGAGTCCACTATTTTCAAGCTAAGGCTCGCCTCATATTCCCGAAACATTCCTAAAATCGCAAAACGATTGCAAAATTCGCAACATTTACAAACATTTCGTCAGAGTTTGAAGGTATATGCACGTTTACGCCTAATAATAAGTTCCTTCCGCCGCGTCATATATATATACAGGCCTCAAACAGCGCGCGGCCGCTTTTCACTTAGCCCGGTGCTCGGATGTTGGGGCTGAGGGCGCGTGTGCGCAAGGACGTGCATCGTAAATCAGTGGCCGCTAGCAGCACGTTTCCGACCATTCGTCTCCAGATGCCTCCGGGGATGGAAGGAAAGGCTCCAAAACGCCAGCCCCGCGTGCAAAAAGTACACGGCATACACTCTGGATGAAAAGGACCATGAAAGGCGCCGGAGATCGAGCGTGAGCGCCGAGACGCGCTGAGCTTCTCAAAAGAAGGAATGGAAGAAAAAAGAAAAGAAGCAAGAATATCCCAGTGAAACATCAGAGTCTTCTTTTAGATATCATCTCTCCGGGTAAAGCAGCTTCGAAGCGCTTTATAAAGCCAACATAACTGGCTCTAAGTGGAAACTCTTGGAACCACTTTGCATTTGAATGAAGGTGGCAGAAATGCGACGAATTCAGACAAGGAGAAACGTGAAAGGACGTATAGAATAGGCAGCCTTAAAAAAAAAAAGTTCGAAGCCGGAAAAATTATCACGAAGGTCCGGAAAGAAGAGATGAACGTTTGGAAGGCTTCAGTCAACTGCAGGTGCTGCGATGTGCACTTTGAAAGGCTCCGCGCGCTGAGTACCCACTATTTGTATGCGGCTTCTCGTGCTTGCGTGTATCGCGCGCCAGTGTCAATAGCGTGTGCACGTGGATATGTACGTGCGTGATTGAGAAGAGTTTTTTTTTTTGTTAGTTTGCGCCACTGCAATACAAAAATGAGCTAAACATGGTCGTCTCCCGCATCGTGCCCCAATGATGAGCGGTGACATGGGAAATGAATGAAACGGACATTTTCTAACGATCCGTGCGACATGCACCGCACGAAAAGCACCTATCAGTCAAGTCATCGTAATGAGATGCGCAAGAACATGCGACAACGCATATGAACATGTTACTAAAGGCTGATTCACAATACGCCGACATGACAACGATTTTGGTCTGCCGACTGATGACGACAGCAGTTTACAGGACGGAAAACGCTGTGGCCAACAGTCGGCAGGCCAATATCGGTGCCATGTCGGCGTGGTGTGAATCAGCCTTAAGCAGTAGAAACAAGCACGCGAGTTCCATTAAGTTTATCCTTTCAGCTGCGCCCTTTCTATTACGATATACGCAGCCTAGGCACACGTCTTGTCAGGACTTGTGCGCGCAACCATCGCTAACAGAAAGTCTGGGCTACGCAGCTGAGCGGAAGACACCAGAACGTGCAACTTTTGTGATTTGTTTTCCTTCAGGACAGTGTCGGGTGCACAATCTTTCACCCACAGAAAGTAAAGGAAATCTCGACTATACAGCCTTCACGCGACGACGTATACCTGTGCACGGATTCCACGTGCAGAGAAACGAGCGGGTGATGGCTAGACATTTCTCGAGTCTCGACTTATAATATAGTTTTACGTATACACACAGTATATAGCGATTCGACGCCATTGCCGGCTGATCCTGTCGCCGCGAACACTGCGCGGGAGAGGCAGAGGACAGAACAGATGAAGCGCTGCCGGACGCCCTAGATAGGCTGTGTCTTATCTACTCGCAAAAGAAATACTCTGCGACTGCCGTCCGGACCACAGTCCGGAACGGCGAAGAGAAAATCCACTTTAACGGCGGCAATCCCGATCGGGGACCGGCCATATTTCTTCGGGCGTTCGAGAGAGAGTCACGGGAGTCAGCAATTCACGGGTAAAATCTGCCGCCGGGGAGGAATCCGAGGACTCGACAGCGAAGCGTGGGGCCGGATATAAAACAAAAGACTCGGGCCCGTTGGAAGGAGGGTGAGGAAGAGGCGGTATAAGGGTGCGATGGTGTATAGGAGCGCGAGAACAGTATCGAGAAAGAAGCAAAACGGGGACAGGAATCAATCCTATCAGCCAGGACAGGCGAGCTATAGCGCGCGCACGGTCTTATCGGAGCTATACGCACAGTGAAAGGGGAAGAAGGAAAGAGCGAAAGCGAAAGTCGATCGCTTGGGCAGCAGCCGCGCCCATAGGTCGTCCGGACGGTGTCCATCCATTGCGGAGAGTTCCTTCAATTTCCGGATATCTGGACAAACGCCGTCGCCAACACCGCTTGTGCCAGTGCCACCGCCGCTCGGGCGGCCGGCCCCGATATTTCGCCACCACGTCGTGGACGTCGCCAGAGGCTCGTTCCGATCACCATTCTCCCCCGTATGCCCCCCTGCTCTCCTCTCCAACTTCACAATTTTTTTTTTCTTTTGCTTGCGTGAATGTATACGTATCTCGTGCAAGCACGCGCCTGCGCTCGATGTCTTGTGGAGGAGCAGTGTACGCGAGCAAGGCAAAAAAGCAAGGAGAACTACAGCGCATTTTCACGCTGCGAGTGTTTAGGATAAAGCTTTCGGTCGGCGACAGCATATATTATGTGACCGCAGTGCTGGCCGATAGCAAAGTAGGACGCGTGCACTGATACGATGCGAGAAAATGGGCGCGCACTGCTCCGAGAAAAATGGCCGGAAGGCTGCGCCGGGAGTGAGTGAAGTATAGATGAAGAGATATGCATTTATATTCCGGCGACACACGGTGTACCTCCTTGTCCGCATTGAGCATCAACGAGCTTAGTGAAAGTCTCAAGAGTAAAGTTCGATACTAATTAATGTTTGCCAAAGGTATCGAAGCCACTGAGCATGTGACGGCACCTGTGCCAAGCTCAACTTTTGTTGCACCGGAAGCCCGAGATTGAAAGGCACATTTTGCCCCACTTACTAAACTTCGGTGTGTCAAGTGTGCTATTAGGGCGCTTCAACCACCAGCAGCCAGGAACAGATCTCACACGCAGGGTGATTTCAAAGCATTTTAGAAAGAGCGTACCTCACGGCCCCCAAGCAGCAAGCTGGACAATGAGGGGCAGCGTATACAGGGAAGGCCGTGTAGTCGTTCAGTCATAGACGATAGTTAACCAAGCACTTAAATTACTGTTCACCTTACTTTTTTACATCGTTTTTCAAAGGCATTAGGATGTCTATTGATTACAAAGCGAAAACGCGTCACGAAGCTCAGCAGCGGAACTGTCCGGCCACGCAGGGAGAATTTTGCACGCTTCAGCACATGATAAATAACTGTACAGTGCCGAAGAACGAGGACATCACGTCTTACAAACTCGCCAAGCTTCCGTGCCTTCAATGCACCACACTTTTTTTTTTTTTTTGGATGTTGTTGCTCGCGAGTGATTTAAGCACTCTTTTCGAAAACAGCGTCCAGCACCTCTCGTGGACTGCTTCGAATATTTAGACCTTTCAAGCACCAATCCAGCCCGGTCATCACGCGGACTTATCTGTTCTCGCATCCATCGACAAGCAGCGCCGACCACCGAATGAAATCGTCTTCCACTTTCAACGGTGGCAGCGAAGGAAGTTGGGCTGAAACTACGCGCGTTACTTGCGACATCAACTTTCCTCATCTTTCAAACTGTCTCCTTTTGTTCCTTACCACAGCAATGTGACACGCATAACTTCTCTTTGTGACTTAATTAGGATGCCTCACAGCTGCGCGCCTCCGGCTCGAGAGGATGCTCCTCCGACAAATTGGTTCTCGCTCTCACAGAGGGGCTAAAGACGCGCACGCCGCAAAGACCGCGAAAGGCTGAAGTTGCTACTTTTATATCACCGTATAGCGCTATACATATTCAGCTCTCGCGCGTAGCCGACTGGCACATTATCGTAGCAGCGAATACCGAGCGCGTAGTTAATAAACAAATGATAAAAAAGAAAGAAAGTAGCAACTGCGCGCAAAAAAGTCTGTTCTCGACGTCCATGATATCCTTACACTAAAATAATACTAATAAAGAAACAACTAAGTCGGGCGAAAAGTGAACACGGCTTTTCTCTCAACTCCATGACACGACAACCTGTCGGCCCAGAAACAGCGCGTTTCAGAGGTTTCGCGACACTCACACGCTTGCTCAGTCTCAGCGTATGGGGTCACGCTATACACACGTTACAAGAAAAGCAAGCACGAATTGCGCGCTCAAATAGAATTCCTAGCTGGCCCGGGCAAGCAAGCGTGTATATACGTATACTGACGTTGTTTACTTCCGTTTCCCCGCCAGTCCTTTCTTTCGGAGAACTGAAACACGCCAAAGGCGACAGGCGAACAAGTTAAGCGCGGAGAACGACGAGAGAAGCGCGAACAACTGCACGGTCCACGTCAAACTGCGCGGAAGCCGTCGGTGGACGCAAACAGCGTGTCACAAAGCGCACTTAGATATGTGGATACTTTAAACACGCACCGCGCAAAGTTTAACGTGTCGTATACATTTGAAGTTGTCTACATACATGTTCCATTATATTTGACGGCAGCGTGAGCTTCGGTAGAGAAACAAACGAACGCGGATGAAAGAAACGAAGCGCTCGATACGCGCGAGGTAAACAGAAAGAAAGCAATACGCAAGAACACGGCAACGGACAGTATACACGCCCCGGCGGATAGATTACTCTGGACAGGGCTACTACAAGCGGATCGAACGCTGTATGTAACACAACATAGCGCGGCTCCTCTGAGCCACATGAGCTTCTAACAAGACACAAATATTTTTTTTCTTCTTTCTTGGCTTCTGATTTCAAATGGAATGAGTTAGAAGATGGCCAAGGGGGCGTTTCCCGCCAGGAAGCTGAGATGAAGCCCGGCGGACAAAGCGTTCGGACGATCACAAGATTCAGTGTGTTTCTGAATGCCCTCGAAGACCCAGCTGCAAGACCAGATCTTAAAGAAGAGAAAAAATGGAGGACGGTTTTACACAAACAGATATATGCATACACCTTGTGTGTCTATATTACTAGCACACTTGCAGATTACGCGGTCAATGTAAATTGAAGAGAAAATGCGGTATGTCCTGGTCGATGATGCGTCACCACACAGGCGACAAAAGGTGGAGCAGAAGGTATGGCACCGAATAGTGAACAGCAAATGATTACTGAATGCGACAGACAGATCTGAGTATATGGAATTACTTTCGCGGAAGCCGACACACTGCGCACGAACTATATAAGCAACATCGCATCTTAATGGCAAATCATAACGATCATGTATAGGTCTCGTAGGGACGCCGGATAATCATAACGTACTCCCCGTCGGCTTTTCAAGGCGAATCTGAGCGGCCGCGAGGAGGGGGAGGAAGAAAATTTATTTAAGGCCAGCACTAAGGCCCAGTAAAGAAGAGCGCTTGCTCCGGGCTTCTTTCACGCTCGGAAAAAACACTTTTATGTAGCACGTATTGAGAAAACAGAAATATGCGTCGAGAGTACTTCATGTTGCTCTACAATTTTCTCATTGACAATTTTCATCTAATTATAATATTTGAGAAGTTGATTAATTATTTAAGACAAAATATCGAATTAGGCGGAATGTAAAAATAATTTGTGTATCTGCAAGCGACGGCAAACATTACCTTGGTTCTCTCCAACTACGTAGCATTTGCATATTTTTTATGTTTGGCACAATTAAGTTAAATGAAACACCCTGAAGAATGCTTAAAGAGTGGGAATGCAGAGAGCCGCTCCATAGACAGACCAGATTAGAAGTGCTAGTATAAACATTCTTCTATAGAATTTAGTACATAAGATATCAATAAACCCTCTATAGAACGTTTATATAGGGCGAATGGAGAGCCAGTCTATAGACATGTCGCATTAGAAGTGCTAAAAACGTTCTATAAGCGTTCTTCTATAGAATTTAGTACTATGATGTCGACATACCCCCTATAGAACGTTTATAGGGGGCGAATGGAGAGTGTCTATAGACCGGTCACGTAAGAAGTCCTAAGGACGTTCTATAAAAATTACTTTATAGAATTCAGTGCTTATGGCGTCAATATTGCACTTCTATTGTGTGTGAAATTACATGTTTCTATAGACAGGTTGCTTTAGACTTCGTATAGAGATTCTGTGCAGACGACTCTATAGAGCGCGAGTTCCTATATATAGAGTCCCTTTTGACTTCATAGGAACTCAATAGGAGTTATAAAGGAACTCTAAATCTATTTTCGTAAGGGCTAAGGCCCGCTAATGATCCGCCGAGTGTGAGTGGAGCCAAGCACTCCAGGAAGGAGGGTAAGGGAAATAAGGAGAGGTAATGGCAGTGTTACATGAGTACAAGATGTGCTCTGTATCTGCCCTTATCTCTGGACAGTTGGGGCAGTGAGCTGTGCTACGCCATCCGAAGTTGCAGAGCATGAGTGGGGGTGAGAAGAGTGTTAGTCTGAACTTTGCGAAGGAGATGGGCTTGTTCCGTGTTTAGTGAAGGGTGAGGGTGGGGTAATTAAATAGTGCGGTTTTCCCTGATGTTCTTGTAGAGTTCAGCTATTTGCTTTTTGTACGTGGCGGCGTCGACGACTTCTTCCAAAATCAGTTCCTGGCTAAACAGAGCTGCGAGACTAGATGGAAAGTGCTGCGCTAGCTCGGAGAACTTAGTAAAACTTTAAAAATCTGGCAAATGGAAGGAGATAGGAACATTACGACTCGCACAAATTCCTTCTTACACGTTCCGCACCACCAAGCGCCCTCAACTTGCCTGTCCTCACGGACGAAAAGATCAACCAGGTACTAAGTTCACATGCTATACAGTATTATTGGTATGTTGGCAAATACGTGAATCAATTTTGTACCATATGTTGTGAGAATTCTTTTTCTCACATTACTGTTCCTTTTTTTTTCAGGTCCCGCCTATTGGCTGATCGTGGCAATATCGCAGGCGTAGCTATAGCTTCCTCGGCGAGCTAATGACGAAGAGCGAAAAAAAAAGGAATGAAAAATGAAACGATTCGTTTCAGAACACATCCCCACAGATCTCCGGCGCAAAAGAAAATGGAAGTAATTACCTAAAGTGAACGCGGAAAAAGAGAGTTTACACCAAAAACGAAAAAGTTTCCCAGCGGGATATAGCTCTCGTCTATAAGGAAATGTCAATCATAAATCTACAAAGAGAAAGAAAAAAAATCAATCGCCGAGCTGGCCCATTTCCGCCTGCGCACACCGATCCCTCTTGCGAGCACTGCTGCGCGCCGCACATCACTCACTCACTCATATGCCTCGGGAGACGGGATCGCAAGTTTCCTTCTCAGTCAAACGAATGATGGAAACGCGCCTCGACCATTGGGCCACTCTCTTCCCATTGGGCGGCGACGATGTCCTTTTCCTGCTCGCAGAGTTTTGGACAGCGTACACGCCAGCGTTTTTTTTTTTTTTTCAACTTTCAGGATAAAGAAAAAAAAAAAAGAATGAAGGGTTGCAGTTGCGAGCACACACGGAAGTGTGTGGTGTTTACGCGTACGCAGGTTCGACTGACACGCGGCGCGAAAGGAAGGAAAAGGGCGGGTTCGCGCGTAATCCCGCAGCCCGGCCCACAACCAAGCGGGGCCGAAGGCAGAGACGCAGAAGCGAAGTCCGTAAATCATGACAAATGAGCAGCGCTAGCCCTTTGGCATCGTTTTTTTTTTAAGGGCACACGTAAACGTTCGCTAGCAGAGATAGGCACGAAGGACGAAAGAACGGACACATCCGCGCGCGCTTTTCCGATTGCGTACACCACGAGCGTGCGGCGCGTGCAAACGGGTACGCGATCTCTTCATCGCCGAAGTTTTCGCAAGGACAAAAACGCAAAGAAAAAAAAGGAAAAGAAGAAAGAGGCAGAAATTAAGAAAATACATATATCGAGAGCGTGCCACACCTAGACGACCGAAAACGGAAAGCGACGCCGAGGCAAAGGTCACGGCTTCGGCCATCATTCATATTGAAGGAATCTCGCAACGCGTGCTCGGGTATTCACAAGTCGGCGCCGTCATCGTCATCGTTACGCACACCGTAGGCGCCGGTGCATAGTATAGAGCCGAGGACGTTGGTATAGCTTTTACTTCCTTGTGGCGTCCCGCCATCTCGTATGGAGTCGTCGTCGTCAATCCTGTCTGAGAATGCAGATTCACCCGAGCTGCCGGTAAAGTGATTCACTCTGCAGGATGTAGTGGGACACGAGAACTGGGTAATCCAACCTTAATATACCAAGCCTGCGCGGTTGAAAGTGTTAGAGAACGTTCCCCTGCGAATGCGTACGCAACTATACCTGCACTCTTGCGACGTGCTTCGTGCGACTAAGCGCAAGATAATCACTACGGATGGAAAACGATTCTGGCAGCATGCATGCCTTGCCCGTGAACATTCCCGCTGAAAAGCGGGTGCTCGGACGGCTGCATGAATAAACGATGCTGCTATACACAGCGGCGTCGCGTTGCGACAGAGCAAGACGTTGAGCAACCACTGTCCGGAAAGTTGTGATCAAACGTGTAACAACGGATCCATGGAGTGCCGTAATTCTTACACAAAAGTTCCCTTCAACGCTTAACTTTGCTAGGACGAAACAAAGGCAAGATTTGGGGGGAAAAGACCCGCAAGTGTTTTGCGACGACTCTGCCTTTCCGCCTAATGCATTTACTTCGATTACTCGGTCGTCCTCACTATGCTCTCTGCTGCGCCGCCAATTGCGCGACGCTTAAAGCCTCTTACGAGGAGGAAATCAAGGACATCAAGAGAGAGAGAGGGGAGAGAAACAACAATAAACAGACAAACCGCAGTCGCTGTGTAAACCCACTCCCCCATAAGCGGAAACCACGCCATTTCGCCAATGCAATCAAGCAGGCTCTCCTAGCTGCCGGGCGCAAGGAGAAGTCAGTGGACGGCAGCTTTTATCTGCCCTCGAGATGGACGATCAACGCGTTTTATCCCCCTCTCTTTTCCTTGCCCCCTTGTTAAAGGGAAAGCGCAAGTCAGGGCTAAAGCATTTTCTGTCGACCGACGTACCCCTGCGCTTGTTCGTTCGTGTTTTCAAGAACGCCACATCTACAAAGCGGCCCTTGCCACCAAGCAATGCCGCTGCGCACTGCTAACACGCAGTCCAGCCCGTGCAAGCAGAAAACTTCTGTCAGCGGACTCAGCTCTTCTAAGACGATGACCAATGCCTGTCCCGAACGAGCCAGCACAGTCGAATAGACGAAGTCAACGTACATCTTTATGGATTAAAGATGCGAATCACAATTCGCTACCACGGCAGTACTTATTGCAATGCCCGCACAGACTACCAGGCTAACATCGCCCGCAGCGACAACACCACCGTCACCACGAAGACTCGATCATCACGTATCAGTCGCGAGCAAAGCCTAGAGATCGTGGCATCCCCGAAGAACTTCAATTCCTTATAGCGCGGTCACGCAACATAAATTGTCTCACTGCATCGCATTAGTCGAACAGGCGCACACAGACTGCACCACCCGATTTCGAAGATTTTTTTTTTTTTTTTTTCGCAGCAGCTGTAGTCTCCAGACTTTTGCTCGCGACTGTATAAGTACAAGCGCAGCTTCCGCGGTGTGTGCGCGGTGAAGGCGCATCGCGGAGTCCGATTACACGACCAGCAACGTATGCCCTACCAAATGCCCCGGTTTCATGACATCTTTCACTGAACAGAAGGCAACGTTAATAAATGAGGCAGAGCCGGTAATAAGAGATAAGAAATCCGGGCGCGGCTCATCAGACGAAGCTGTTGTCACTCTATGAAACGGTTTCAAAAAAAAAAAAGAAAAAGAAAAAGAGAGAGGCGCCGTTCCCCGAGCGAGAAAGCTCGAGAAAATTAGGCACGCAAGGCGATATGACGTCGAGACCACGCACGCAGCGCGCTGGCGCTGAAAGCCGCGCAAAAAATAAGGCACGTGCCGTTTCAGAGGCGAATCATTACCGCGGTAAGGCCGGAACTTTTACGACGCCCTGGCTTATACAAGCGAGACACAATTTTAGGTTACCTGAAGCGCGCCTTAACTACTTTTTAATGGCGCGCTCCTCAGGGGAAGCCAGGTATATCCGGGCAGAAGGCTGGCGTATATTACAGGCACACGCGAGAGTTCGGGAGATAAGGCAGTCGAAATTCGTAAAAGAAGAACAGCGCAGCAATTTTCAAGAAACCCGAGCTTCGCCTCGTGGTTTAGCCACCATCACGAAACAGCACGGAAGCTCGTAGGCAGCCGACGAGTTGATAAGCGGGAAAGTTTTTCCACATCGACATTATAAGGCAAAAGAGTGCGCGATCAGCTTATATACTAAACGCGTATAACAGAAAGCCCTTCCTTGAAGATAAACTTCATACGTTCAGGCGGAGACTAATTACTAGCAAGCAAACATAAGCAGCATTCGCCTTGGATAACATAGCTCAAATGCTATTATATATTTAAGCAAAAGCATCGCTTCGTGCGTTGTATTGAGCAACGCGTATAGTTAGGAAGGCGTTTCGGTAGCAGGATAAAAATGTGAACACACACACACACACACACACACACACGCACACCCTTTTACAACGTGACACCTGAAGTGTGAGTGGTGTTCCTCCGTAATATAGAAAAAATTCGGCAGGGGCACTTACGACTGCTTACGTGGTGTGGGAATGGGAAAGTATTATACCGTTTGTAGACCTCGGAGCGTCATGAACGCGCTCATTTTATACTCATGACGTGGCGCCACTTCCTCCCCATTGGCTGCACCGTCACGTGCCCAATGACGCGCGCCTTATAGTTCACACCTTTAGTCAGCCAGAACCGCGTAGCCGGCGTGTTCGTCTCGCACCCAAGAGCACCGGGCTCGATTCCCACCCAAACCGAAAGTACCAAAATTTCATTTCAAAGTCATTAATGTACTTTGTTTACAGGAACCTCCCTGATAAATTTGACATCAATCCGAGCATATTTGACGTGCTTTTACTCTTTGCGCCGTCGGCCATTGTTGATACCATCTTTCGGTCACGCCGACGGAATTTCGCGAAATGGGGCGTATGATTATTTCGCATTAAAAAGAATAAACGAATAGAAAAGAGGAAGGGCAATAATTCCATCGCGCAAACAAGCCGCCGCCAGACGCGTCGCATTCTACAGAAACTCCTCTTACTTCCCCGGAATTAATGCGCTTATAAAGAGAACCATTTGAGCGCCGCACGCGACAACGCGCACAGCGTGCCAAGTGTAAACAACGCACTAGGTCGTTTTCTTCCGCGGAATGGAAGAATATGGGGAGGCTAGGAAATACCGAGTAAAAGTAAACAAGAAAAATAAACTCAAGCGCCATCCATCTCCGCGAAGAGGGAGCACGCTTGTGCGTATAGTATTAAGGGGAAGAACGGTTGCATCTGAGCCTCATCAGCAGACGTGTAAGAGACGTAAAAAACAGCCACCCTTGGCGAAATAGCTTTACACATACGCAAGGCGCGGTCTGCTTTCGAAGGTCATTGTTTGTGCAGACAAAATCAACGAAGCCTGCTAATCTTTTCCCACACATACATTTGCCTACCTTTTATCTTATTTTTCTCTCTTTCTCCCTTCACCCGGGACTTTCTTTACGGCAGCAATTTAATTTCACTACGATACAATTTTAGGGTGCTGAATTTTTGTTTTTCCTTCTTTTTTTTTTTTTTTTTTTTTTTTTTTTTGCAGCGCTTCTGAGCTTGCTGTTTCCATTTCCATCTGCCGCAAAGCTTATCTAGCAATTTATTATTTTTTGAAGACGACCAGCCCATTTGCTCTTGTCCCCTTAGTTCGCTTGTTTTCCTTCAGTTAGTACGTGGCCGTTTCTTATCGCGGCTACGGTCTGGCACATTTTTCAGGCCCCCCTTAAACAGGACACACACACACACACACGAGAGAGGGAGAGAGAGAGAGAGAGAGAGAACGCGCAACCTCCCCCCGTCGTGTCCCGAGGCGTAAAGCGAAATCTCGGGTAATCTCTTCATTTTCTCCCACTCCCCTCTTCTCCCTCGCCGCCCGCCTGTTTTCGGGCAATTCATTCTCGCAGAGGCGCCTCGCTACAGCAGCGGATAAATCATTCCGCGTAATTTCGTTTCGCTGCCGCGCAGTTCACAAAATCTGCTTCCCTCACTGAAGAAGTGCTTAACGCGACGCACTGACACACCAACAACTTTATTTAATAGTCACGTAATTAAGGGGGGGGGGGGGGGGGGGAGCGCTTTCCGCACTCTTTGTCACGGCACTGCGAGAAAGGCGAAATAAACGTCAACCGAACACCTCGTCCGGGTTTCATCGCTATATACTCGTTGCTGATAGACATAAGAGGTCAGCGTTATCGCATATTCAACAGAAGATACGAATTGGGTCAGCCAGGGGTGCTGGGTAACGCTATCTACAGGTTAGGTTACACACGCATGTGCGCAATGCTCGAGATATCGGATATAGGTGAGAGCCGACGACGAAGCTCAGTTGGTGTTAGAGCACAGCGTACGAGCGACCTTCGTGGTTTTGCGTGTACCAGTACGTGACAGCGCGTTGCCTTATGCGCTTTTGTTGCTTTCTCCTTCATCGAGCGAACGAGCAAAAGTAATTACCGGGGACTGATACTTAGGGAATGGGAGTCACAATCACGACAGAAATGTTCGGCGGAAGAAACGCGTATGCACTTTCAGACGCCGTTCTATATAAAATAGGACATGTGACCAAAAATAATTGGCTGCTACGGGAGAGCAGTTACCGAAAAGCAAATGCGAGATATGCGACCAGGAGAGACCTGCGAAATGCACTGCACGAATTAGCCCCGCAGCATGCAGTACGTCGCAATTCGGCAAAGATCAGAAAGCACATAAGACGAGGTATCATACGATGCGAGATAACCAGCCGGAAACATTTTACCACAGTCTAACTGGAAGCCGCATACGAATCCACTTCAGACGTGATAATAAGACTGCCCTTAAGCTAACTCTTAAGAGACAACCGACCGTTTCCCCATGCGTTTAAGGAACTTAAAGACGTACAAATACGAGGTCGCGGGCTCAATTCCCAGCAGCACGGGCCGGTACCGATGGAGGGTGGAATGTAAGAATGCTTGGGTAACGTTACATTGGGTTTACGCTGAAACCCAGGCGATCTAAATCAATCTAGTCCCTTTGGGACGTTACAAACCCCACAATTTAGGCACACAAAACACACGCACGCATGTATAGTCTCGGTCCTCTTAGGCAAGTACGGCTTTCAGGAATAGTGCATGGAAACGTTCGACGAACGGCAAGCTAAACCAAAGGCGACGTTTTCTCATCACCGAATTTCGTTAAAGAAAGAACTCGACAGGGTGCACGAAAATCAGACGGGGCAAGGCGAGTGTGAAAAGGAAAAGCTCGCGCAGAATCGCCCAAGTGGGCCCACCCGGCCGACAGCCCTCTCGTACATAAAAGGGCGGCTTTTTAAATCGCGCGCCCTCTCGTCTCGCCCTTTTGTTATAAGCGCAGCGGGGAACAATGGCGTGCTGGGAAAATTTCCGAGCGAATGCTCGCGCTACGTACGGCGCATGCATCTGCAAGTGCGCGGAAGCGAGAGAGAGAGGTTCTTCAAACCGAAACGCAGAGGAGGGACACCACTGGGCTGCGACGAAACGAGATATAACAATCAAACGAGAGAAACAGAAGGGAAAACAAAGCTTTCGAAAAGTTTCAGGGGAGTATAAAGTACGGGTGAAAATTGCGAAAGTCGGCCGACCGTAAAAGATGCATGCCGGCGCGCGAGTGCGCAAAGTCACGTGAACGCGACACCACCGAAAAGAAGCTTTGCAATGGAGGCGATTACAATTAAAGGAAAAATAAAACGAGCAGCCTTTGAATTTGTACACACAATGCGAGGCGAATTAGGTTTTTTTTATCTTTTTTTTTCTCCGGCACAATGAAGCGTAGCACTCTTCGAACGGCACTCGAAAGTGATGAAAGGAGTAAGCGAGGTCAAAGTGGTCCGCGAAATGAAAAAGGAATTGAAGAAAGAAAAGAAATAAATATAGGGGGGAGGGGTACCTAGGAGTGGCGGGGTAGAGAAGGAACGCTGCAAAACGTTATAAATAACCCACGGTGATAATTAGACGACAGACGAGGCGAAAAACTTGCAAATATGAATTCGACGATGAGGAAACGAAGGTGCATTTGGAGGGTAGAGATTTCGCAGTTTCTTGTATACAATGTATACACCATGTAAAATGAAGAGGCAATCGCACGTCCTGTGCTATAGTGTTTCCACAACCGCTTGCGATGCGTAAAATTTATCGAAAGATCAATCGAACGTTCCGAATGAGAAAACTAATAACCTGTCTTAGGCTTCATTTATAGTTGCATTCACTAAGAAAAAAAAAAAAGAAAAGTTCTCAATGTTGTCAAGCGAACGACATATAATCGCTCGATAAAATTAACGATTTTGAACGAGCCAAGATGATGAAGGCGTTCCCGCTGCCATCAAAGGTGGCCGTGTCTCACGCCAGAAAATTTAATCTTAACATCACCCAAATGAAGCTCCCCCCCGTCCTTTCCCTACACTCTTCAATTCAAAGGAGCCTAGGACCAACGTGAAATCATAAGAAAGCCAAGTGCATCTAAAAAAAATTAAAATAAGGAAAATGAGAAAATACGCGCTTGCCTTCGTATGTGTGACTGAGTTTTCGAGCACGACAGGGAATCGATAGCCGTAAAGCGACGTCAAAGCGCTTTGAACGCGTGTAGTACACTGGACTGAAGCAAACATGGCGGGGGGAAAAGAAAGAAGAGAAGAAAAAAAAAACTGCGCAAATAAAGCAAACAGCGAAAACAAGCCAAACAGCAAGGTTGTAACATCGGATGATCCCGTCCCGTTTTGAACAGTCGAGTGCACAGAGCCGGACGCTATAGCATAATCGCTGGAGAGCGGCTTCTTCAGGCGTGACGAGACCTGTGCTCGATGGTAGTTGAATCTCTATACGTGAATTGTATTAAACAAGACCTTAAAGATCCGGCTCAAAAATTCAACCAATAAAATAATACGATTTCAGAACACTGTAGCGATGAGAACTTGCGCTAAACTATATATAGGACACGCTTCAAGCCTGGATATTCGAACGAGACAGAGAAATTCGGACATAAGGAATGCCGCTTTACTGACTGTGGTAAATGCGCATTTCACAAATATTGCCTTCGATAGCGTAACGCCTTGTCACCTATTGTCCATCGCAAAATTTGTGCATCCGTCCAATAAAGAAATTAGATAAGAAATATAAGAGTTGACACATACAAACTGAGCGAGCAAGCGCACTGCCTGAAA
This sequence comes from Dermacentor silvarum, assembly GCF_013339745.2. Lineage (NCBI taxonomy): Eukaryota > Metazoa > Arthropoda > Arachnida > Ixodida > Ixodidae > Dermacentor > Dermacentor silvarum. The sequence goes on from NC_051155.1 coordinate 193,677,312, forward strand.
CGAATAGCATAGGGCTTCTGCACGTTAGGCATGCAGAAGGTATGGAATAGCCAATGCGGTTACATCGACCACAAATGATTGAATTATTCCCGGTAATCGAGCTACACACAATTAGTTGGCTACATATATCACCCGAAGAACGCGTACTGCGAGTCATTGAAACAGAATATTAGATTTCCGCATAATGCAGAGGCAGAATGGTACAAAATCCGCACGCTGCTGCTCTCCGCGCACAGTAACGTCGTTGCCTTCAGATAGAAGGATAATGTGGCGAAGCATACACACTATATAGGCGCAATGTTTACGAAACTCTGCGTACTGCTGAAATCGTCGAAGATATATAGCTTCGTGTCAGCACCATGACGCAAGACAATGATTCAACATTAACACGGTGAAAATCCATGAGACCTTATTTTATTACCTCAAGCTTACCACCGGCGTACTCCCCGTTATTTGTACTGAGCTATAAAAAAAAAAAAATGAAAGGACTGATCCATTATTCGCAGTCAAATTCGCAGCAAATCAAAACGAGGCGCACACGCCTACACGCATCGATCACACGAAAATAAATACCAAGCTAAAAAGAACAAAAAGAAAATATTTTGACGCTGACAATTTTAATAAGCCCACCCACTGCAGGTCTCCGCCTGACGTTGCCGCCAGCTCTCAGCGCTGCTATTAATCGCGAATTTTATGCAAGTTTACGCACGTATCGTACTATACTGATACAAAGCTATAACGCCATCCATCCACTGCACAGCCTACACCTCGTGCGCTATCTGATAGGCTTTCCCGTTTTCGGCAGCGCGCACTTCCAGAAGAAGCAACTTCCCTTGGCACTCCCGTTCCCATCTCTGTTGTCTTACTTCGACAGCGCTGACGAAACACAGGGCGCATTTGAGCACGAACCCTGGGGACAAGAGGGAACGGATGGTGGAAGGAGGACGAAGAAGAAGGAAGATGGAGAGCAAGCATCCGAAGCGGAAATTGAAAACTCGCATTAGGTTCCCTCCGTAAGAGGGGACGGCGTCGCGCACGCATTCTCAAGCCCCGACCTCCCCCGCATAGCTGAATGCCGCCGCTGCTGCCGGCAGCAGCAGCAAGCGACTCTACAGCAGCGTGGTCCCCATTGTGCTGCTTGCGACGCCGGCAGACGCGCCGTATAGCGCATCGGCTCACGAAATAACGCGAGCGCGGTTTTTTCGCGAACGTTAAGAGCCGGCCATAAAGGAAAGGCAGCGAGGTCTCTCTCTCTTCCATATTCCGCGTTATACAGCGGCGATGCTGCGCGCTCGGCCTCATCAGAGCCGTGCAGCGTGGTGGAAGTTGGACACGGGCTGCTAATAACCGTGAGCCCATAATTTCGGAGGCTGGCTGAAGCAGACTTACCTATTAAGCGCATACAAACGTTTTACTGGTTTAGAAAAACATTTCCCAATTGCACTACACGTTAGATTTACCATCGTCAAAACTAAGAGCAAGTGTTACGGGTATACAAAAGTAAGAAGCCTACAGGGAGCCAAGAAGCACAAGATGTGTTGACAGTATGTAGCTTCGCAATCAACGTTTAAAGACGTGGTTAATACCAAGGGCATCACAAGGGACTCGAACAATTCTGGTCTTACGCGCGAACAAATTTCGCGAGCTCGTCCCACCAGTTAGGTAACGGTGCATGCAGATTTACCTTCAACAGTGCTGTACGGTATTGCGCTCTTTGACTAGGCGGAGCACAGCGGTCGGAGCGCGACTCAAAGGAAAATACAATGCGGCAGCTGGAAGCGAGGGGCCAAACCGAGGAATATTGGGGATGGAATGCATACACGGTAACGTAACGCTGGCTTTTAAGAAAGGAAGGATGGCTCGGGATTAAACGAGAAACCGGAGAATATGAAACGTGACACACCCTAGATGGCAGCGTGCATCTAGTAGAACGGGCAAGATGCTCTTTAATCGATAACAGCATAGGGCACGGAGAAGCCATTATGGAAAGAAAGAAAGAAAGAAAGAAAGAAAGAAAGAAAGAAAGAAAGAAAGAAAGAAAGAAAGAAAGAAAGAAAGAAAGAAAGAAAGAAAGAAAGAAAGACGGCCTTAAATATTACAAGTTCAAAAAAAATGTATTCCTTAACAAGGCGAGACAAGCTATAGCCGCTTGCCTTGCACATTGTAACATAAGCATGCTGTAATGTACGTGTATGCTAAAAACAAAGATGAATAATAAAGACGCAGTATGTGCCCCAACGTCGGTCGCGGACAACTTTTTTTCGACCATCATTTTCGTAGTCAGAGCGAAACAAGTTAAATAATGAACAGTAGACAGACCGTATCAGAGTATAAATAAGAAAACCCGTTGTTATCTTGAAAAAAAGAAGACAATGGTGCCAAAAGAAAGTTGCTAACTCTACAGACTTGCAACAACAAAGAAATACCGACATTACGAACGGGTTTCATGTGCATAGTAGCTTTTATGATTGAACGGGGCGAGATGTTTGAAAGGCAACGCGAACTTACCGGACACGCGTCAGACAGGTTTTGTTGCGCTATAGTTATACTGCGTACGCGTGGCAGGCGCAGTGTTGCGTTGCCGGCTTGGATTAAGCAAACTTGGCAGGTGATAGGCACACGTACGTCGCAAGCGCCTCACAGAGCCAACACGAAGGCGAGAGTAAGCTGCAGGCTTCAGTAAGGAGAAACCGTAATTCGATAGTCGTTGTTCCTCGCTGATGGATGCACGTTCGACCCGCCCCATGCAGCGCAAGTTACGTGTATAGACGTCTCCGAGGAAATATGATCGTGTGGTATTTCTTTTTTCCCAGCACGTGCTATCAACATGCAGCAAAAAGTGGGAATATGAGATGCAGCCTCCGGTACCACTTAGAAACTATTACTTGACCTCAATCAAGCGGATCACCTTACAAAAGACCTTGAGAGACATGAAAGTCTACACTTGCGACTCAAATGTACCAACGTCGAACGAGCTTGCCTTCCTCGACGGCCATATTTTCCTTTCGCTGGCTGAGGCTATCCGTTCACTTTACAGAGGTGAGCTGGAGGAGGCAAAAGAAACAATTAAACCCCCGCATTCAGAAATGCATCTCAACTTCAAGCTTGCTGACTTTATCTGAATGACGCCTGGCGTAAACGTGCCCAAGACGCTCACTGCGACGCCTTCGGTGCGTTCGCAACAGGCGTCATTTAGATCGTCAAACATGGGCTTCAAGTTAAGATACATTTCACAAGCCGTGCGTCGGGGTCGAAACTCCCGCCCTGCGTGGCTAGTGCTGAACAGCGATTCGGCCCACGGCAGAGAAACGCAACGTCCTCAGGTGACGTCTGCGCGGGCGTTCTCGACGGTCCTTGCGCCTCAGTGCTCGCACGAAGACGCCTGCTGCTGCTGCTGCTCCTCGGTGTCTTTACGCAGAGCCGACAAAAAATTTACGATCGCTGTCAGCCGCGCGGCTCGCGCGCGGAGTTACGCCCGCACGATTTCCATCGATGTTGCGCCATGCAGCTGTCGCGTGGCGTACGACATGCGTAGCGTATACCTGAGCCTATAATATCGCTGCCAGCAGTGGCTGGAGATCCCTCAGAAATACACACACTCGGCTTGGGTGATTATAACAATGGACCCCGCTATAGCGATTCTACTACGTCTGCAGTGCACGTTGGATAATATTTGTGTACGATACCTATTTCTTGTAGATGGGCTAAATCTACGCTTTATCCGTGCACGATATAAAAGCAAGGTTCTATGACCTACCGTACTCGAAGTCGACATTATTACATATGGCTCGTGATAGTTTCGATGGGTACGTAGCATCAATAAACACACAATACATGGCGGCTAAATGAGTCAATACGGTTCGTAACGTTGTATATTATTAGCTCACACGTTCTACGAAGACTAAAGAATGTGCGCAGTTATGCATCCTTATTGTTGAACCACATTTTGTTTGTATTTTGCACCGTTTCTGCGCCTGTATACAGGACTGTTTTTAATCTGTCCTGTTCGTGTCCTTGCCGAAATGAATTAATTGATAGCTTGTTCAGAGAGTAGCCTGTCAAACGAACTTTTATAAGCGGTAGACACTTGATACGGGAGACTGCAAGCAGTTGTAGCCATGAACGCTGAAGTTTAGATAATGTCGAGCAAAATATAGGCTACAGTGAACGCAGAAAGTAGAGGTCTCACTAGACAGGACGGAATGCGTACCCGTCGTGCCAGTTAAAAAATAAATTCAGTCATGCACGGCGGCAATAGCGGAACACGGAACACTCGCGTCATAACTTCAGGCGTAATATTAAAAGAGAAAAACCATAACTTGGCTTTGCTAAAGGAGCCCCATGCAGAATAAGCAAGCAAACAACTTTTATTTTTTTTATTACTATTCCGACGCGCTAAGCAGACTCGTCGGTGCGGAAAGCATACCGAAGCACAGATACTTCCTTTTCCGTCGTTTTACGCATCTATATATAGTCACTCCTGTTTGCAGCAAATTAGCGGAACGACCCCCCCCCCCCTCCCCCAATACGGCAGGAATGCTAATTACCTTAAGCACGTGTCAACAGACATGTGCCGCTTAAACGCGAATCATTTTGGAGCACGCAACGACCAACGCGAGAACTGGCACGCGGGCTTCGAGAAGCGCTGGCAGCTTATTATGCCGCTTTTGCAGCTCGAAGTGTGCAGAAACAGCAGGGGTGCCAGCAGACGACGTGCGCAATTTATATACGAAGCCGTCGGCTGGGAGTGAGTTTACATAAACAGCTGCCGCCTGACACCTGTCGACTTGTATTCATCGGTCGAACAAACGCCTATTGGAGACACACGAGCACCGTCGGACGCACACAAATAAAAGACGCAAAGCGCAGGCAATCATCGGCGGGTGTTTACTGCTTTACACGAGGGGACGTCATCGCGTGCAAATGACGTAGATTCCGCTGATGTAAACACACTGTTTTTCAACACTAGAGTGCAGTCCGTATAAACAAGCTGCACGTTTGTAAACAAACAGGCGCAGTACACAAACATTTTAACACTCACAATTCCTAAGCGCAGCACCGCTACTAATGTATAGCCAGAGCAGATGCTCTATCTTTCAGTGCACTGTTTCTAAGGACTTACGTCGTCGACTAAACACCGAGTTGAGAGAAAGAAAAAAAAAAAAAAAAAAAAACGGGGAAGCCCATATGAATGCGATGCCGCCGACGGGAAGTCTGAACAGTCTAAACGAAAGTTATGTTGTTTCATACGGTACCGACGTCGTCAGGAAGCGGATAACGCATGCGCGACGAGAAACAAGACACGACATTGCTTAAAAGAATAACGAAATCAAATTTAAAGAAAAACGTCCACCCTGCCGAGAGGCCAGGCCGATGTTAAAACGAAGGGAGGCGCCGGACCGGTCTCAAGTGCGTTAATTGCACGAAGAGACACATTTTTTATCGTTCCTTTCAGATGGAACGGAGATGCGGTGAGAAACAGTGCACAAGGCAAGGACGAAGTCTGTGAAGTGCGGCGTCTATAGAAAGGCGGCGTTGACAGCAACGATCGGGACGGGAGCTAGACGCGTGCGCGAGGACGGCGTCGCGTCGCGCATCCATAGCGATCAACAACCTTGCATCGAGTGGCCTATAATCTGCGAGAAGCGTGCGCGCCGTCCCCAATAGCCGGGCCGCGCCGAACTCACGATTACCCCCCGCGGGGCCCGCAGGCGAGAATGCCGACCGGGGGAGGACGTACTGCAGGGAGCGAAAGGAAGAACACGGCGAGCGCCGTCGCCGCAAAAAACCGGATCTGCTCGGTTCTTACGGCGGGCACATGCGCGCGGGGACCACTCGACACGGGAAGGATCGGGAACAATCGCAAGGCCACGCTTACTACACACTACTATCCGCGAAGCACTCCGAGAGCCAAGTCCTTTTTTCTGGGCGTTAGACGCGGCGCGACACACCGAGTGAACAAGCGGGGAAACAACACTTCGATCGCATTGCGAAACGGTATAGCTATATAAGTTTAAGACCTTAAGTTAGAACCTAAGAACTTGAGTATTTAACACCTGAAGTTGGGCGGCCACTATTGCTATAGGAAGGAGCGAATAACGTATACACTTATGGATGCAGTTGCGCACTGGTCATGAATACATAATTAACGCCACCGACGGATATCCCCAGCAGACTCATTGGTAAACTTGGTCGAGTTGCTTACTGGAATTGCGTACTTAGCACAATAACGGAATGAAAGGGCCAATTCAAAGTACACGTGCTATGTATATGGTGCGGACACTGTATACACAGAATATGTGCGCTTGGTGTACTTTTGTCCAATTCGTTTAGCGCTGTTCACATGCCTCCCGGAGGACTGCTTATCTCAATGTGCGGAAATTGGGAGCGAAGCTTAATACCCAGAAGAAGGAAAGTGAAGATAAGCGCGCGTGCGAACGAGAATCGCCTCGGAGCCCGTGCTTTATCGAAGATGAGCATTTTTTTTCCAACCCCCGGCTCTACCGAAGTGTTTAGAAATTATACGCTTCCCAAGCGATGAAGGTCAACATATTACGGTATAATTAAGATAAGTAAGACACTACGAACCAACGACCATGCTCCGCCCAGACCATGTCCGCGGCGAAAGAAAACGCATCAATGTTCTCGGTCATTCTGGGCTATTAAACAATGCGAAATCGCTGGGAAACGGCGCCACCGAATGCAGATTGTCTTTGGTTTAGTTTCCTTTTGAATTATAAGCCCTTCGAGTGGGAGAACGGCCCTTCGAGTGGGAGAACGGCCCTTCGAGTGGGAGAAGGAATCTACAAGTTGTGCCGGCAATTTACGAGAGCACTGTGAACTGGACCGTGAAAAGTCGTCATTGTCTCTTCGCTATTTCCTAACCGTGAATCCACACCCACTCGCCGGCCAGTTCGCCATTTTGTTGAAGACCGTCAAGTACCAACAGGGCCCAGAGCTGGGTCAGTTGGTGCATGATTGAAAGGTGAAAACTAGCGTATACACAAAGCAACGTACACAAGCAAGGAACCTGGTCCCGTCGTTTTTATGTTTGTGTATACCCCCCGTTGCGCTCTTCGCTGGTTTTCACCTTTCAGTTGTCAAATAGGTCGCAGCGTAAATGTCAGAATGATTCGCACGCGCATACATTTAGAGAGCGGTTATTTTCGCGTCCGAGGTTACTACTTAACCTACGGTAAATTCCACGGCGCGTGCATCGCACGGATCGGTGAGTGGCATGAAATTCCTTCAGTAATATACGGGGGAACAAGCGTTCGCGCAGGATGCACGGGACGGGGGCTGACAGCGTGGAAGAGCAGCGCAATACCCTATACCCAAACCGCGTTGCGCTGTATACACACGAGCTTATATGCGTAATGCCGGAGAGCACTCGGAGAATGCGAGACGGTTCCTTCAATCCAAGGAATGTCGCAGGAGAGTAGCTCGCGGGGAGAACCGTATAAGTGAGGCAGGAATCGACGAACAGCCGGCGGAATTCGCATAAGGGCGAGTGAAATACAAGCAATGAAATGGGCGACACGTCGTCCGAAACGCAGACGTATATTACCAGAGCGCTGAACTATGCAGCTCTTGTGAAAAAGCACACTGCTGCGGCATAGAGCCTTAATTGCTTTTGCCATACCATAACAGAGAATCTGGCGGTTGGGAGCCTTCGCTATAGAGAAGAGTAACACTGTGACTGTGGGCCATACACAGTACATAAACTGCGGGTATACAAGCAGCCAACCCAATTGGAATTTGTGCGATTGTTCTCTAACGGTGCAACTCCGGAATGCGACGGCGACATCTGCAGGCGCCCGTGGGGTTCGATATAGCTTTCTGCAACGCTCTATAGGGTTCAAAAGAGCAGGCTGGTGGACTAGTTGGTACCGCGTAACTTGAGGTAAAGCGCGAAAGAGCACCCGCCGTGGTTGCTCAGTGGCTATGCATGGTGTTGGGCTGCTGAGCACGAGGTCGCGGGATCGAATCCCAGCCACGGCGGCCGCATTTCGATGGGGGGCGAAATGCGAAAACACCCGTGTACTTAGATTTAGGTGCACGTTAAAGAACCCCAGGTGGTCCAAATTTCCGGAGTCCCCCACGACGGCGTGCCTCATAATCAGATCGTGGTTTTGGCACGTAAAACCCCATAAAGTAAAGCGCGAAAGAGCACACAGGACGGCAGAAGGAGACGAATGCACAGCGCTACTAACAAATGATTGGTTATCGCACACGGTTATAACACATATACCAGAGGTTATGCTACACAGTAGCATAATCTACGTGACGAATGATTATGCCGAAAAGTAATCTGTGTTGCGACGGTGGCTTTGTACCTGTTTTCTTCCTGTTGTACTATTATGTATTATGTATTAACCATGCGTAATAAACAATCAGTTGTTAACAGCGCTGTGTCTTGGTCTCCTTCTGTCGTCCTGTGTGCTCTCTTGCGCTTTACCTCAAGCTCTATTGGGACCTGCTGAGAAGTGAAGCCACATGAAAAACGATATTTCCCTGGCCAGTACGCTCAGCGTACTGCCTGAAAAATGACGGAAGCTAAAAGCTGCGTTACATTCTGGTCCAGCCGAGATATCGTAACGGCGAAGAAGAAAAAAAAAAGAAAAAAAAAAACCGTGCGAGGACATAAAACTGCGAAGAACCAGGCATGCACGTGATCCTCGAGAAAGCGACGAACTTTCAACAGCTCTCACGCAACGGCACTTATTGTATCCCACCGTGCAAGGAAAGAACAAGACTGTCGTGACTGTGGAAAATTTTGTTTTACGAAACGAACTGTGCTATAAGCTACAGATTGCAGCGCCATCGGGTAGCGAACAGTTGCAATACAAAATAGGCGTACGTGGTTGGGTGGGTGGGGAGGTTGAGGCCATCTGTTGGTTTTGCGCATGGACATGCGTAGGCACATGGAGTCGTTGCAGAGAGGCTGGACGAAACGCAAGCGTCTCGACGCCACAGCAAGATGGCTCGAGACAGCGCCTAATTAAAAGAGCAATTGAAGATGACGCGCTTCGCGAGCGAGCGGAAGTAGCACTCTCGCCACAGCTGCAACTGCAGACTGTGTGGTACGTTATATTGCTACGAAGACCTGCGTGGATACTCGCTTGTGCGTTGTTTCAAACGAAGCAAATGCAATTGCACGGTTGTACAAGAAAGAAAGAAAGAAAGAAAGAAAGAAAGAAAGAAAGAAAGAAAGAAAGAGAGAAAGAAAGAAAGAAAGAAAGAAAGAAAGAAAGAAAGAAAGAAAGAAAGAAAGAAAGGGCTAGGTGAGCGCTGACTATTTCTGTTTGCCTGGCGTTTAGCGCGCTGTCGTTGACGAAAACGTGTACCGCAAGCTGGGCCGCAGGTGTTCTATAAATCGAGCAAATATGCGCTCATCTCGATGCAAACATGACCAGTAGACGCCTTCCGTAATAAACTAACGCCCACAGTCAACACCGATCCGTACACGTAGTACGCCATCAATTACGTTACAACCCCACCCACAGTCCTCCCGCTTCCCGTCAAGACGACAAGAAGGAATTATTTAAGGGCGCAAGGAACGAGTTAACCAAATATGAACGCGAAGAAGAGACCAGCAAGGGCTGCAAGCACGTTGCGTTCCACCGTACGCCTCACGGGGACCCAGATGTGAGGAAGTGCGGGAAAGTGAACCTGCAAACAGCCAGCAAAACGGGGGAAATAAAATGCGAACAAACGGCACCACGCAGTTTATTCCCTTTCGGCGAAATGCAAACGATCCGTCTGTCCGGTCGTTGTAAATTCGAAGCTGCAGGGGATGGGGATGAGGGATGTAGACAGGGAAAACGGGGGGGGGGAGAGGAGTGCAGCAGGCGGTATTTTGAACGCACGCACGCCGTAATTCGAGCAAACAACTATATACACACGGGAGACTCCGCACACCCTATAACAGCGAGGGTGCATGCAATCGTCTGACAGCGCCGCAATAATTTAATCAGCGGCAGCGGGCAATCCCCGAGCTCTTTCGTGCACAGCTATTAACCCCCCTGGTTGCTCTCATGCATACGCACAAGGGGTATGCAGCGAAAGGCAAACCGAGAACCGACAGATTAAGAGAGGGGGGGGGGAGCTGCATGACAGGCCCCAAGACGAGTGGGCCTAGCCAGCTCAGCACAGCTCAGAGGTTGGAGAGGGCGCGCCAAACGGGACCGTTCTCTACGGAGAGAGGTTGGGTCCGGAAAAGCAAACACGAATGGAAGGGGAACTGCACGTCTCGCGTGTGTTCCTCGTGCGATACTGATAATCCCCACCAAGCTAGCTTGCTCGCCGCACTCCTGCTTAATCATGCCCATGGCTTAAACTCCCTGCGCTCGGGCGAAGCAGACTACAGGGAACGAGACCGGGGCTGAGCAAGCTACTCGTAGCAGTGGGTGAGAGGACGCAGCACAGCGTGCAGGACCGAGCCGGCCTGGGAAGCCGCTGGAGCAGGGACGAGTATCAGGGGAGGGAGGGAGACGGGGAACGAAAGAAGGGCAAGGGGAATAGCTTTAGGCGTGGGTCTAGGGCACGCTAACCTGACAGCGAGCAGGTCGCAACTCGAGCCGGAGAGCTACGCGTTGTGTATTATTAACGGGGCCCTCGGCGCGGCGGAGAGGTTTTTCCCCGGGAGGCAGCCAGGGAAGGGGTTCGGTCAAAGTACCAATCATGACACACTCCCAGCCGGCGAGTGAGAAGAGACCCAGGCGCTCTGTGTGTATACGTGTGTACGCAGTCCGACCGCTCTCTCTCTCTCTCTCTCTGCAATGCAAGCCTCTCTCGGCCTGGAGGGCGCACTTTAGGCGAATGACTTCTACGCGCTGTTCTTTTTTTTTTTTTTTTTTTTTTTGAGAAGGAAAACCTGGTGCACAAATGCATATGCGTGACTTCAAATTATGCTGAATCACTGGTCATGTAGGCAAGGATCGGTTTTATGAGAAGCGTGAAAGCTAGTCCTTTTTGTGATAACCGCAGTATTAATTGCACGCTTCGCTCGAACAGCGTTGTATGCGGAACATCAGCATCCGTTAGCGACAGGCGAAACAATAACTGTACCACTGCAGGACCAGCAGTAGACCATAGCGCTGTGCTTGCATGAACAGACAAGCATCTGTGCAGCAATGCACGCACGGGGCGGAGCAAGAGCACTCCGTTATGGGTACAGCGCCTAGAAAAACTATTTCGCTATCGTTAGGCGAACATGCAAAATGCCGTCGCATTACGCAGTCTGGCCAGACACGCCAAGTAAGTCTCCACGCCTCTCATATGAAATACGTCTCTCTCTCTCTCTCACACACACACACACACACACACACACACACACACACACACACACACACACACACACACACACACACACACACACACACACACACACACACACACACACACACACACACACACACACACACACACCACTGCACCTATTGGGGCCGCGGAAAATAATGAAAAGTGTGGATCGCCCTAGATACATACCGCACGTATATACCCTGCATTCGCTAACAAATGAGAGAACGTAAGGCGCGATAGAAAAAAAAAATGGCTTAAGGAAACAAAATCACCGTTACGGCTCGCCGTGGGAACGAAAAATCGTCGGCAGTCATCGGAATGACGTCCCGCACTACGTCACGGAGCGACTCCTCCCCTTTTCGCATCAATTCATGGCATCGACGCGAGCGCGGAATGCAAAATGGAAGATCAGCGGAGGGGTGGACGGAATTGGCGGAGGGGGGGGGGGGGGGGCGACAACGTGGAGCGGACACACCCAACACAAGGGAGCTTCGCTTGGTGCCACGGAAGCCACTAATGCCAGCCGTGTACACGAACGGAACACGGTAATAGAGGGACGAAAAATAAGAGAAGCCCAACAGGCCGCGCAGTCGTATATTCCCAGCTGTCTAAGTAGCGGCGGCTTGGTACCCAGATCACGGACTGCCAATGCTCGCTCGGCGACAGGTTCGCCTCCCCTATCGCGCTTTTTCGCTTATTCGCCGGCGCCTTTGTTTCTTCGTCTCATTTTGCGGCGCCTGAAGGAAGGGCGGGGGGTGACCTTTGTAGCAATCACATGGCAGCAGAGGGCGGGTTAGGGGGGGGGGGGGGGGGGTGTTCTGGCTAAGTGGGACAGGAAGAGCAGTTGATCAATGCCACGCCAGCGAGGCTGCCGAAAAGGAGGTAGTACGAACTGGAAGGGTGAAAAGCTGTCTCGGCAGTATACCAGGGAGAGAAAGAAGACGCGTAGATATACCGTGGGTGCGAGGAAGTAAAAACGAAACAAACCAGCGCGTCCGCTTCATTTGCACGCACGCGCGCTCGCTAAACGACTGCTGAGTGCGCGAATCGCTCGTTAGGCAGAGCGGGCGCGAACCGACCGACCGACGACCAGAGTTCTGCCGACGACAATGCGCTCTGCACTCCTCACGCGCCGGGGAAATTCACTCCCCTAGTGCCGGTAACCCGCGCCGCGCACATCACCGCGGGCCCCACCACCAACGAATACATTGCCAGAGAGAGAAGAATAATAATAATAAGAAAAGTCGCACCATTTCGACACCGCCGTTCTCTCTAACGGGGGCCGCGACGACGGCTGAGTGCAAAACCGTGCCTCTGGGAGCCCCAAAGTTCTCCAACCCGGAGAAAACGCTTGCGTCTACTCTCATTACACTCAGTGGCACGCGATGATATGTCTGAACTTCCGTGGCATCGCTGGCTTTGAGCCGTACGTGAAAACGACGGGAGGCATTCTAACGGCCGCAGCCAAGTTGGCTGTAGTCGATGCTAGCGTGCTGCAGCCGATAAAGTGCCAGGAGCTGCAAATGTCGATCCTTCCGAAGCCAAGCGGGGCCTTGCCGCGACGTATTCTAACTGCAGAGTCGAATTACCGCAAGATATAAGAAAAGTAGACGAAATTGTTGGACGCTTGCCGCAAATGTGTCATAGCTTGAGGTTGATAACTTTCGTCAGCGGGCTCGGAAAATATCGGATGGTCTTGCCGTATTGCTATCACCCGTCAAGTCATTTGACGATGACGGCTGTGAACGCAATTTCGCATGTTCAAAGCCACCTCGCCTCTACCTTAGGTCTCAACAACTGTTCTTGTAATTCGGGAACACCAGCTTTCACTGCTGGCTCAATGCAACTAATTTTGTTCGCCTTGCATTTTCCGCAGCTACATGGTATACAAGAAACCCCGAGACCACACAAATGAAGACTTACGAAGCCATTACGCCAGAAAACCAGAGCGAGGCGTGTTACCAACGCTCAGCGCAACAAGTAGTACAGCCAAGCGATAAGAGTACAAATGTGAATACAGCGGTGATGAGTATTAGAAGCGTATATATATATATATATATATATATATATAATTGCTGCACGTGCACACTGACGTAAGAAAGTTTTCGTGCCAATATATTCAATCGTAGGGAGTTCAAAGCGATTGACTAGAAGCACTCAAGCAGCAGACACGCCATCAGAAAGAACTTGAATTGTTCTCATATTGCATATCGAGCCGATTCATCGGTACAGTTACACTATATAGTCACACTGAAACGCCGACAAAAGTATATATATATAGCAGGCCGAGCATTGGCACCTTCCAATAACAAGTGACAGTCAGCGTAGCAGGGTACACATGCGCTGCGCTTTCGAGAACTATTAATGCAACTATAAACGACGCCGGAAATTAGGTTCTCCGTACAAATTAGAGCCCGCTCGCCACAGAGCATTGTACGATCACCGCCCATACACACATCGCCTCCGCGGGCGACGGCACAAAAAAAAAAAAAAAAAAAAAAAAAAAAAAAAAAGACTATTAAGAGAGGCAACTCAAGGCTGCTCATAAATTTGCTCCGCACACTGCACGTGCATATTATATCGTCGGAACGGGGGGCGTCGTTGATGCGCAGTTGTCGGCAAGGCTAATTTCCGCGGCTTCGTTGATCGCAAGCCGGCAGCGGCGGTGACGTCACCGGTCTGTTCTTTCCAAGAGTGATTACGAGCCCGTCGACGGCACTTTTCTTTGTCGCAGCGGGAGGAAGTAGGCGGATTAACGGGCTATATAACCACCGTCTCTCCGCTCCCCCCTCCGTCCCTGCCTGTCGCCGACACCACTAAATATACACAAGCGCTCGAGGGGAGCAAAGCCCGCCGCCGAGCTAGCGCAGCAAAGCTCTATAACCTCTCCCCCTTGCAAGGCCTCGCCACAAAGAGCAAGCCACAAACGCGGGATCAAAGAGCACCGCGCGTTCACGCACCGATTCTCATCTCAGTTCCCACACAGCGACGGCGAACCGCGCGCACGAGCCGAGTGACGTTGTGGCGGAAACACGGCTGATGTATACGAATGAGAAATGCCAGAAAGAGATAGAGTTAGAACGGAATATATACATAGAGAGATAGAGGGCAAACGGAAGCAAAAAAAAAAAAAAAAAAACAGCAGCGGAGAACGGTACGAAATCCCCAAAGCCGCGCGGCGATACGACAAGAGCGAAACCCCTGAAAGGGAGACGGAAAGAGAAAATAAGTTTCTTTTCCCCTCTTTCTCTTTTATCTTCCGTTTTCGTATCTTTTGAAACAAAAGAATTGAAACAGTGAGCGCTCCAGAGTCCGCGTAAGCCTGCGGAGGAACCGCGGTGGTGGAGATGAGAACGCGCGGAAATCAGACACCGGAACCGCGGCGCACTAACTGTATACGCGCATAGAAAGACGGCGGGGAAAAAAAAAAAAAGAAGTGGACACCTCATTAACGCAACCGCGCACGAGCGCGCATGCGCGCTCCTTGTGACTGCTCGTAAGTGGGTGACGATGAGTCCTTTCGCCCTTCCGCGCTTCACTTTTTTTTTTTTTTTCTTTCCTACCGACTTTGCTTTCCTATTTGTTCAGAGTGAGAGAGAGAGTCGCAGCAGGTCGCCATGAGAAGGTCGACGTAAATGCACAGAAGTAAGTTACGGGGGCGGCCTGAGGGTTCAAAGAGGGACGCAGGAAGGGCGAGGAGGCGCAAAGCCACATTTCTGCTCGACAAAACTCACAGGAGACAGAGACGAAAATGACGGTGCCCGAACGCGGAAGAATGTCAAAAGACGAGAAAGGGAGTGGGGCAGTGGATAAGGGCGTGCGGAGGTAGGGGGATGCGCGTACACCGTTTTCATCACTCGCATACCATGCACACATACACACACAAGCAGCACAAGCCTCGGAAAGCGGCGCACACCAGAAGATGAGCAGCAGCAGCAGCAGCCAGGGCGCACGCGGCGCGAGTGCACGGCTTACAGCGCGCACCGCCACCGGAAGTAGACGACGCGAGCGGCAAACATCCACGTCCGGCGGCGCACACCGGGGGACGATCTCAGCCACCGGAAGCTTGGCCCACTCCGAACGCGGAAGCACGGGAACGATGTGCACCGGAAGTGCGTAGCAGCTAGCAGACGCGGCGGAGACGCCGTGGAACGACACCAAAGGATATACTAGACACAAGGCCGCTTGCCACAGCAAAAGAGATAGGATGCTGCCCGACAAGTCGTTCTCGGCGCGTCAGGAACTATCAGATTAGGCAGGCTCCCAGGACACATACGGATTGCCAACTTGCTCCGAGGACTTAACAAGGTTTGGGACTAGACAACGAGGGCACTGTTCCTTCCCGAGCTAGTAGCAATGTAAACTCTGCAGTGTGCCGATTCTTGAAGGCAGGCAAAAACACATAGGTACAACGGATAACTACACATCTGAAGGATGCAATAAAGGAAGGGAAAGAAAAAGAAGCCCATGTAGCGGCTACCCCAAACAGAGTCAGCGACGAGAATGTTGCCGACCTCTGAAGTCCCCGCAGGCCAGTCGGGGGAAAAAAAAAAAAAGAAAAGAAAGCAACGCGTATAAGGGCAACATTTTCATGGACGAGCTAGAGGCGCCTTACTCCTGCCGATCTCTTCAGAAGTTACCAGAGCGTGATACACAAAAGTAGTTTCTAATCCCAGAAAACTAAAGCAACTAGGGACTTCTATTACAGCCAAAGCCACAGGCGAACGACCTAGTGGGCGGTCGGAAGAATCTGCGGAGCATTAGCCCGTTTGGCCGAGGAAGCTTAACTCGAAGCTCCCTCCATAGAGGAAAGAAAAAAGAAAAAAAAAGTTTCCAGAACTGTCCTCACGAGCTACGCGGATTGCGTCAAGGACACGCAAGAGGGAACACGAAACACCCCGGCAGGGCCCGGTGGCGAACAGCCACCAGCAACGAATAAAGTAAAAAAACTTTTGGGCGAGCAGAAAGAACAGGCCGCTGCCTCCAGTTACCACCGGGGTCGAACATGGATGCTGGCGGGTGCCCTTGACTTTCACGGCCCGCCGGTCAGAGGAGTTCGCGACGGAGCTAAGAAGCCGCGCACTGTAGTACGTCGGGAGATTCAGATCCCCCCCTCCCCATCGCGGCGCGCCACAACGCCGCGGTTTCTCTCGTGCTGTGAAACCACGCACGACGGCGAGATAACGGAGCCCACGTGCCCCGTACAGCGAGCCGCGTGCCAACGAAGCTGGGGCCGCCCTCATTACGGGCAACCGCTAATTGACACCGCGAATTTGAGCTCGAGGCCAGCGTTCGTAAGGACGACCAAGGAAAGACTCGTCTGAGTGGTTCCAATGACAGCGTCACCGAGAGGCCGACGCAACGGACGGTTTCGCTTGCATACGACTACGTAAGCTACGACAGCGCTTGAGAGCGAAGACTGCAAAATAACACAGAGCGAAGAGGCACCTGGCGTACACCATTGCGTTTCTTTGTGCTTGTGAGAGAGAGAGAGAAAGAAAGAAAGAAACACACACACACACACACACACACACACACACACACACACACACACACACACACACACACACACACACACACACACACACACACACACACACACACACACACACACACACACACACACACACACACACACACACACACAGAGAGAGAGAGAGAGAGAGAGAGAAAGAGAGAGACGAACTAAGGGAATGAAGCCGGCTTCTCCCCTCTAACTATCCTAGTGTGGGGAAGCCAACTTTGACGAACTCTTCACCAATATATGCTCGCTCATGCGTCTTACGTGACCGGGACTTGGATATGCTCTAAGTATATGATACAGCGCTGAACAACAGACGAATGGTGAGAACAACACCTTCGTTGTTCATACACGTTGCATATAGTACACGTAATAACGCCCCTATCAACTAGCTTGCCAAAGCCTCGGTGCGCTTTAACGATTTCGAATCATGCTCCTCCGTATTATTGGTGCTTGCGGTTAAGTTCCGACACTGATGCCGTAAACAGGGGGCGTCTTCCTGACCTCGGTAGTACGAATTTCTGCATAAAATACGGCCCTTTCGTAACGCACAAAAGTTCACTTTCTCGAATGGCCACGGTGACACAGCAGGCAAGCTTTCTCGTGAGAACGTCAAGATGTCCCCCGGGAACGCAGGGAGGCAAAAAAAAAAAAAAAATTCTGCACGCAGCCACGCCCAAGAAACCGACAACGTCAAAAGGGTTCCAAAACGAGATTCATTCCCGATAGCTCTCCCACTCTTCTTTCGGACGTAATCAATCACGGCACTTGTCTCGGCGGTTTCTTTTTTTTTTTTTTTTTTGTCAGCAGAGTCAGACACAAACAAACAATAGTTCACAGACTCTCGGATGAGCGACCCGCGTTTACTATTTACTACAGCATCGGCGCGCCGCTTGCTCAACACTCGCGGTTGGGAGCTGTAGTAGCCTCCGCGCGTTCTCAAAGGAGGACCAGAATATAACAAGCGCAGGTCCTCCAGCCGATAGGCGACGCAGAGGCAGAGTCTCCGAACAATTAGGCCGTGTCGGCGGCTGAAATAGGCCCACTGTGACACACACACGCACGAGCACCAGGAGAAGCCCACTCTCGCTGTAATCCCGAGGCCTCGTCGGGGCGGCACACACGCCCAAACTATGAGAGTGGCTGGGAGTCCCCCGGTCCCATCGTCGTGACGGGTTAATGGACGAGCATAAGGCGCAGCTCATCGATCTTCTTTTTCACGCGATTGCGCCATTGTTCTTTTTGATGTCTTATCTACTATATCGTTGAGCTGTAAATGAAATAAAGAATGATTCGATAAGAATTAAGAGTAAGAGAAGTTCCGGGACCATGGATGGACAGCGAGCAAACTAAAGGGGCGAGAAGTGCGTTGCGAACGCTATTTTTCCATAGAATTTCGGAGCGGTATTAGAATTATATGTGAGAGACAATTTTTTTGAGTTTGGTTACTAACTCTAACGCGCGTCTAGTGTTTGTGCTGCGTTAGGATTGGACTGTTGAATGGCGAGAGATATCAATGAATTTAGGAGACGCATCCTTTGCGAGCCCACAGAAAACATGCGTTTTAAACACGCGTTCCCTCGACTCCCATCTGGTGCGCGGTAGAAGCTACGCAATATTTAAATTTTACGCTAGAAAGTTCGAAGCTAGAATTACTAAATCAAGATCTAGATACAATTAAGAACTCAAGACAGCTATACTGTTACAACGCAAGGGCAAATGCGAGTTCACAAGCACGCAACTACCTCTATGGAACGCAGCGGGTCCTATATCAGCCGTATAAATGAACTGATATTAGATAATTATGTGTAAAGATACGCTGCGCGAGTGCTTTTAGGAAACATATATATATATATATATATATATATATATATATATATATATATATATATATATATATAAAGCCGTGGATAACTACAACGACAACACACGCAAGACATCAGATTATTTCTCGGAACCTGGCGATTATCTACAAGACGTCATCCGGGCATTGTCTCCATTTCCTGCTGCATGACAAACACTATACAACGGCAGACAAAGGAATGTACCGCTACAGAACGAAAAAGACATCGCCCAGGAAACGAGGCGCAAAGAAGGCAGCGGCAAATGGCAGCGGGTTTGCCATATACATGTATAGAGACTCGTATACACGGCGATAGGACAAGTATAATAAGCGCAGCAATATATGGTGTTTCACTTCCGGCGCTGCTCCGTTGGCTGCGTTCAAGCGGCACTAAAGAAAATTACTCCATCTCCCGCTAAAGGGAACCATGTGTGGATGCGAAGCAGCGGGGAGATGGTTAGCTTGAGCGGGAGATGGTTTCGCGGCAGCGGCCCGAGCGCTCATCGCGGCGCTGCACAGGAGAGAGAATGAGGCGCGCGCGCTCCGTCATTTTCATACCGCGGAACTACCATGGCGCCCCCAGCGTAGTATGCAGCTGTCCCACCACCTGTCGTGCGCGCCGCTCCGTATCCTAGAGGAGAGAAAGGGGGGAGCGTAGGAGAGGATAGAGAGGGGAAGGGGACGCGCATGCGCTGTGTGGGTGTGGGACGCCGCGGGAGGGACGGACAAAGCCCCCGCCATAAGCTGCTTCGCATCAAAAAGAAACGTTAAGTCAGCTTAAACTGATGAAGTATTTAAAAACTCCATTTTTGTTCATTTGCCGTAAGAGTGTCGCTACTAGAAGTAAAAATGAATGTCAATGTTCCCATTGTTAAATTTTGCGGTACATCGGTGTGACGTCACGTATTTCGAAGTATTTCTTTCCTATTTGGGGCATCGTGCCTCAGTAAATGCAAGCTCAGTCAATGGCTCTCTCAGAATACAATATAGTCTATCTTGACTGATATAAAAGAGGTAGATTACTAGGCCAGAACTTATCAGCGCTAACTCTCTAAGTATGCTATATAGTATATCATACTCAGATTGTGACGTCTCGACAGCTGCGCGCGCGTGCGTGCGTGTATCAACGGAGACCTTGCCCACCCATTTATCTTAGTGTCGTTTCTATACCACGTATCTCTTGCGATTTCGTGCGCACTGACACGCGATCGCGTGCGGTCACAACAAATCTCGAGTTTTCTGTTAGATACCTCCAAAGTGAGTAAAAAGTCTGTCTATAATGCTACAAAGGAATGCGTGACCGATGATGGAATCGAGCCTCTGTCTTCCAGCACAGCAACCCACTGCTTCGTCAATTAGGCCACGATAACCCGCACGCTTCTTTCGAGCCAAAGTCGCCCTTTGAAACGTCTGGCGTGCGCGTCAGGTGCCAGTTTCTCGCATCGTTTCCTCGCGAAAGCTAGCGCTTCGAGGCACTCTGTTATACTGCACTGCCTTGGGGAGGTTTAAAGCAAATAAACCTGCGGACATATTAAACTGAACACACTTAGTAGTAAGTATACGCTGCACGAACATCCTTACCACGCGCAGCTTGGCATCGTTCCAGTATACACGCTTTGGACCACACTGAACTGCATCCCTTTACATTCGCACACAGAACAGAATGGCCAGCCGTCGTGTTCGGAGAACGAGAAATCCGTCAGCCATGGACGCACGTCCGTCATCTCGCAACATCACGCGAGCAGTAGAGAGATATAGGGAGAGACAGAGAGGACAGCACCGAAGTTTCTCTCGTGACCTCCCGGCGATCATGACGCACTTCATATGCATGCACTGGCCCGCGCCAACTATTTCGTAGAAACGTTTCGCAACGAAAAAAAAAAGTAATAAATAATAGTAGAGCGATGTCGACCGTGCTCGAGCCCGCGCTAGCGCTATACGCTTTGGTTTTTCCCAGACGTGGCGGATATACGTATACCTATTGCGCCCGTTGGAGAGAACTGCATGCATGCACGCCCTCGCCATTCAGCAAGAGAAGAAGAATCGTCGTCGCCCATCGGGTGTCAAGTTGCGCACGCGATATGGCGATAATGGCACACGACGTATACTTGGCTGGATAAGAAGCATCCGCGAGAACGGAAGAAGATATAAAACAGAAATGTAAGAAGCAGAAGTGGCGAGCGGAATGCGAAAGATTGCCGGAATGCATCGTCGGATGAGTGACGTAAGTGGCGACCAGCAGACGCTTGCCTCTCGCGTGCGTCATGGAATACCGCAGCCGCCCGGGGCGCTAAACCATACACGGTAATGGACGGCCGTCATGAAAGACATCCAGTGGCGACAGAGACGCTCTTCGGAAGAACGCGACACATAGCATCGGCGCTGACACGGTGTTCTTTCTAAGCGGCGCGAAATAGTTTGATTTCTCTGATGAGAGACAGAAAGAAAGGAAAAAATTGCTGCTGCTGCTGCTGCTGCTGCTGCTGCTGCTGCTGCTGCTGCTAGCTAGCTACTACTACTACTACTACTACTACTACTACTACTACTACTACTACTAATAATAATAATAATAATAATAATAATAATAATAATAATAATAATAATAATAATAATAAACGAGGTAACTTTGACAACGCGAAAGCTTAACACTTGATGACTAACACAGCTAAAAAGCTATCGTTATTTTGTCGCTTTCATGGCATACTGACATTCGCAATCTGAATCTAAAAAGCTATAGGGGAAAAGAAAGAAGAATCACAGGGCGATGCGCCACTGTATACGGACGGGTCCACGAGAACGCGAACGAAAGCACTCGCTTCCCAAAAAAGAGTTGCGTACATATAGAGAAAGAGGCCGGCCCACGTCCGCAGAACACAAGAGCGAAGCATTCACGAAAAGCGTGAATGGAAAGTCAGCGCTATTGGACTCCGGGTCCGAGGAGCAAACACGAATGCGACGAACTATGCGCAGGCAAGCCGGTCCATGCAGCCAACGGCGGATGAAAGAAAGCGAAACGTCCATCGCGAAGCCATCTGTCACGCGCACGCGCGCAGCTTTACACAGCGTGTACATGCACTCAGAAGGCAGACACTGCAACCGCATTGAAAAGGGAAAAAAAGAAACCGCATCAAGCCACGAAGAAGGCTGCGGATGCTCGAGAGCCAGAGATGGCGTTTTTACCATGCAACTCGACCCAGAGGAACCGAAGAAGAGAAGCACCCGTCGCGCGCGTCTATCACTCGTGCGACTTTCGGAGGATATCTGGTGCGCTGTCAACACCAGTTTTCCACGAAGCGAGTTGCGGACACTTAGGGCCCAACTTTCCACTGATAACGTTCATTCTCCATTCAAAGAATGTGCGCCCTCGCTTTGAAGATGTCCGGAGCCCACCCCAACCGCCCTCCCACCGCGCGAGAAAGAGTATCCGTAGAGTTTGCCCACTTAAAGACCGCGCTGGCGTACTGTGTTAAGCGAGTGGCCAGCGCTTCGCTTTAGAAGTTATTGCCCACTTTTTAGCCGAGCGCTCCTCTATATACAAAGGCATTGGGAAAGTTAAAGTTGTCCATGAAAAATATCATAGGGAAACTAGAGCACATCACAAGAACATTTAGCATTCTGGCATCCAGGCTAACGTGGTTAACAGCACGGAACATTATTCTTTCCTGCTTGAGACACGTCTTTCTTCGAGGGCATTCCTGTCAGACAAAGCACACGCATTTTAGTAGCGCGGATAGATGAAATGTGAACGATGCAAATCTATATGCGAACAGCGCGACCAGGAACAAAGATTTCGACTGCAACGCAAGGATTATTGATTCGAGAAATGGCGAGTGAAGCGTTGGTCTTCAAATGGAAAGCGACACTATACAGTTGCCATCAATGAAGCATGCTGTTGGGCAGCGCTGTTCCGAGTTTAACCGGTGACCCCTGCTGTTCACCGGGTACAAACACTTGCCTCGATGCCTCTCAGCCGGTATGCCACATTATTTGGCTGACCACCGGCCAGCTAATTGTTAAAACATCCGAAGCATGAAAAGCACGATCAAAAAGTTTTGACGCCGCAAAGCATACCGCAGGAGACGAATACCACATTACGCTCGCGCACACAAATTCAATTTAGGTTTCAAAAGCAGGAGTTGATGGACAAAGTTATTTCCGCGAATCGGTGAATTCTAACCAACAATAACTGAGGATTTCACTAAGTAGCAGATTGGCTTGTAGTTCCCCCCGCGGAAGGAGGCACACAGATCTCCGCCAGCGCTACAAATCAACGAAAATAAAGGTTGCTACATCCGTAGCGTGCGCGCCCGAGCACGGCACGGCCTCTTTCTTTCTTTTTTTTTTTTTTTCGTTGCTTTCCTACACAGGCAGACCTCTGCGCCGTAGGTTATAAGACATGTTCCAATCACGTAGATTCGGCTCACCACTTGTAGGACAAGAAAAGATGTCCGGCTCGTTGGCTTCCCGAAGGTCATACCTTGCTCACAAATACTTCATGATCTATTTTCGTCGCCTCGCAATGCCGGCGAACATGAGCGCTTCCTTGAGCTTCTGAAGGAGGGCGCTACCAGTTAGATCAAAGCTCCCGTTCCCACTTAAGAGCCAAGAACGGCATTCACGCGGTATCGCATGTCATAGTTCATTGTGACAGCAACGATCTGCTTTTCAACACAATCAAAATAGTGGCTCTGATTGGTTATCCTGTACGGAAAGAGACAAAGTTCTATATACGAGCGGACATAGTGTCACAGCGAATGCGTGCTTTTGCCGGCGCACGCGTCTACAGGGCGCGACGGTTGGCCACAGACTTTTAGCAATTCTGATAGAGCCGTAGCATAGCTAGTCATATCCCGTATATGCCGATATACAATTCGCCCAATGCGAGTGTGTAGTCCGCAAGGGCTAAAGTTTCCGCTAGCTAGCTAGCTAGCTATAGCTAGTAAACTTTATTGACGTCCTGAAGTTTCCGCTAAAATATTTTAATGTAGCGCGAAAATCATTGCGGACCTGATTTTGCATCTGATGTATGCACGGCGAAAGGTGAACATATTTCGGCCTTGTTTTTCTGAAGCGTACCCAACGCAGAAGAGCGCATCTTTGCCAAACCAGACCAGGACTGTCGAGTGATGAGAAGATATATCTTGAACATAACGCCAAGTCTGCACCTATACCTATGGTTAGCCAGCGCCACGCGAATTTTCAAATTTCAAATCAGTATTTCGTGAACAGTAGACAGGAAAACACGGCACGCAGCCTTACGCTGAGCCACAGTGGCTAACGACTCCGAAAAGGCGACCCCTTAACGACGCGTGACATCGTCGCACGAATCTCGCAACACGGCAGCGCCTTGCATGAAAAAAAAAAAAAAAAATCGCAACAAAAACGTCCTCGCAAAATCTGCAGCTGCATACGCATCTGCTCTGGCATTCAGAATGCCAGGCAAATTTGATAATATGCTCGCATACACTCCGGAGTGTCTTCTACCTTGAAATTTTGATCCGCGCTTGTAATTTCTTGACGCTGT
This sequence comes from Dermacentor silvarum, assembly GCF_013339745.2. NCBI lineage: Eukaryota > Metazoa > Arthropoda > Arachnida > Ixodida > Ixodidae > Dermacentor > Dermacentor silvarum. The sequence continues at coordinate 193,701,504 of NC_051155.1, forward strand.
CCTGTATCTCTCTTCGTTTCAATATACGTCTAAGCAAGGAGTGATGCTATAGGAATGGGAACGCACTACAGCGGGCCACGGTGGCGCTATAGATCGCGTGCCAATGCCGCAGTGACCGGACGACGTCCCACGGCTCTTTCGAGACGAGCGAATTCAGAAAAAACGCGCAGTTTCCCACGGCCGGGATTCGTTGCTAGTTCAACACGGCAGCCATAACGAAATCAAGCTCTACTATACGTTGCTGCCTTGTATCTTCTGCAGAGTTTCGTTTACATAAGGATTCGAGTAGCCAGAATCGACCTCACTTTCTTTTTCGCTGTGTGATGTCGTTTAAGGCACATATACAGTTAATCATGGGAGGCGCCTCTCTCTTACGGATGCGTATACTGTTACTGCAACTTGGAGCCGAACGCGCAAACGAAGAAGGGCGAACATGGGTGGCCCGGGCTCATCACGTTGCCACCTCAGGCGACCGCATCGCGCCCGGACGAGGCAGGAAAGTGACATTCCCGGTGAAACGGTCGTATAAGCGCAAAGCGCATCGCGTCGGCGACGGCAATGACCCGCCGTGCGTGCCGCGCCATAACCGCGGCGAAGACTGCGAGCAGCGGCGGCAAGCAATGCGCATCCGCGTTCCCACGCGCGAAACAAAGCTGCCGGACGGATGCTGCGCAGGGCGGCCTTTTTTTTTTTTTTTCCACAGCGCGTGTCACGCGGGTGACACGTCACGTATACGGAGTGTATACGTGCTACACACGGACGCCCGGCATATGACGTTCACGTCCCCTGACGGAAGGCACACTCACTAGCACAGCAGCGCGAGATCGTAATAACCGTCGATGCGGCGAAGTCATGCGAAATTCGTGACGCGCGGGAGAGTTGCGTTAAGAACCCAAGTTGCGTTCAAAACCGGACACCGCGGTATCCTTGCAAGGATGTAAATAGTGCGAGGCGGACGGAAATGATTGCATTGCAAGAAATAGCGAGGGTAAGCAATTCGAGCTAAACCAATCGGCAGACGAGTTTTCGCACGAAACCTAAAGAGGGTTAAAGCCGATCCTTACAAGGCTTCTTTCAGGCGAGTCATGGAAAGTCTACTGGTATTGTTCTACGAAGGGCACAACCTAAACGTGTAGAATTAAACGCCAACTGCAAGGAAATTTCACTTTGGCGAAATTTATGATACGTAAGCAGCATATATATATAACTATAACAATCTTGGAAAGCCGCGCGCAGGGCTGGTAATTGCACAGTTTGTTTGCAGCCTTTAAACAGCCCCTATGCAGATAACGCGCGCACTTGGTGGTCGTGGCTATGATGCGAGTCCCAGCACACTGCTTCCGAGATGTTTCAGCTAGCGCGGCGCTCAGGCAGCCACGGACACCGTCTTATCTCGGCGACCGGCAATGGCGGCGAGCTTTTTTTTTTTTTTTTTGTAGTTTTGGTATCAAAAACGGCTATTCTTGCCAGCTTTTCGTGACGCTTCTGCTCGTATTTCAAATGTCAAATGTTGCACGGAGGCTCCTCTATACTTAACTCTATTAAACTATACGCGGTTCAAGATTTCGCAGCAGTTGGCATTTACGGCCTTAAACTTTTTGCCGATGACTGCCTACAGAGTCCAAAAACAGACAGTTGGATGCATATAGCAGCCTACAGGATGTACCAAAGAAGTAATATTTTCCGACGGCTTTTGTCCGCATAGCTAGTTTTAAAATGTTTTATAGAGAAAAGGGCAAGTATATACGAACAAGGGGCAGAGTACCAGAGGTGCACAGACATGCCGTGAAAATGTTTTTTTAAAGGATGCCTACTTTGCTGAGAATGACTTTCACCACATCTTGACGACAAAGGCTTCGGTATCGAAACTCTAACCTAATTGTGGGAGAGGGAGATGAAAAGAAGAAAACGGATTAGAGTTCAAACAGCCCGAGTTGTCTCAGATAGTTGGGCAATCTGCTGAATACCTGCGCGACAATACGACTGATACGCAGTTTATAGTGCAGCATAGCAAGTGCTTTGCATACGAACCCAACTACAGTGCCCCGACGCAAAATAAGCGTCAGCGATGAACGAGATAACGATTCCAGAAAGCTTCGCACACATCTGAGCATTTTTTCGTGAGCCCACCCTATAAGAATTTTTAGGTCATACCATGCTAGACTCTGGCGTCCCAAACGACGCGTGGTTCGCATTATCCGAAGAGTACAGCTTTGGCTCATCCTATTCCGAGAACTAAGTGCTGCAAAAAACATGCCAACGACGAGAAGGAGTACTTTTTTCAGATTAAAACAAAGCAGCTAGAAAGCAGACACTGAATCACTTTCAGTCTGGAAGCTGAAACCGCGCGCGCCGCTGAGTGGATCGGACTGCACGTATGTAGGCTTATGCGCGAACGAATGCCTGCACCGAGGACCCCATTCATTCAGCAGCGCGGCAAAGACCTCTTGAGGAGAAAACGAAAATTGCAGATCGTAGAGCAAGAAAGCATGCACACACACGCGCACATGCACAGAGAGAGAGGGGGACTAAGCTTCACGAACGAAACAAAGAGCGCACAGTCAGCTTGTTCTCGAATCGATGTAGGCTCGCCGAACAGTGAAGTGGAGTGAGACGAGAAGAAGGGGGGCGGGGTTGGATTGAAGGCTCTTTTCCCCTCAAAGAAAATGCGCGCTAAGGTGGGAGCACAGCCCGCGAGGATGGAGTTCCGCAAGCCCTTACGCACTCAATACGCAAGCCGACGGGTATACACGCACGGTCGTTTTGCATGTCGAAGGAATCTCGAAACAGCGCCAGGCGAGGCCCCACAGATGATGGCGACGGATCCGAGACGAGCGAAACGGACGAAAGCTGCGAAAGCAGCAGGGAGATAAGACGAATACAAGGCTATAAAACAAAGGTGCAGGGGAAAACAATGACAGAACGTTAGATTCCCGCGCCTCCCAATGCATCCGGAGGTTAGATTCGCTACTCTTACACCGCCTTATAAATCCCCACCGGTACTAGAAGGCAGTTTCTCGAGAGAGAGCGAGAGAAAAGAAAATAATCAGAATGAACGGGAACAGGAAAATAGAAAACTACCGGGCGCCATTCAGCATCGAATTCCGATCTGCTCTGCCTCTTCGAGAAACGCGCACAGTTTGCCCCCGAGAGGCAGGCAGCATCGCAATGCGTGAGACGATAAGCAAGGAGTGGAACTGGCTTGCTTACATGCGCGGAGACGGAGCCAAGGAAAGTAAACGAGCTCGGAGTCACAGAGACAAACGTCGTCGCTGCCGCGTAGTTTCAAGAGGCCTTACGTGTATACCCTATCCTGACGCCAGAATAACTGCATCCCAGAGCGAGCGCGCACTCCGGTGTGAACGTTGCGCTAGCTGAGTGGCTGCGCAAATATATTTGTTGCGACGGATCACTAGGGCTATGCGTGTATGCTAACTATATATAGATGCATGACGAGATGTAATACGCGTCTGCACAAAATGGACAGAGAAAATCCTCAGTGAACGCACGACTCATCCCGCTGATACGGAGCTGGAATAAAGTATAGCTTTGCATGACCATTGTGAGCCAGCGGCCCATGAGGAGTGTTCGCGTTTTAGCCACGACACGGTCGCGCGGGCCGACTATACGCCCATCAGTGTTGAGATTTGGACTTGTTAGTACATCATGAGGGCCTTTCTGTGTAACACGGCTAGTACATGTAGCGCAACCAGTACAACTGTGTGTGCGTGTGTTGTTCTTCCGATGTGTCCATGTCAGTTGCGCTACATCCTACAACTACATCCATCTGATGAAATAAGCGTAACCTGTGACTACGGTGACTGTGATTATAAAACATCAAACGAAGTATTCGTGTTAACAGTGGTATAGAACATGGTTCATGGCAGAATTGTTAATGACGCTGCAGCTCAAGCAACGTTTCTTAGTTCTACCGCCGTTAACTATACTTCAAGCCTCCGCCTTCCTCTCTTTTATAGGTATTTGTGTGTGAGAGAGCGAGATTAGCTGACTACCACCGGTGATAGCTATAAATTCCCACGATGAAGGTTGCATAGACGTCAGCGAAGATGCAGATGCATGCACGAAGCCCAGTCATGGGAACGAAGCGATGCGAGAGCGTCTGCTGGGGCACCGCGCAATCCGGCTGTCACCGCGATCAACTTAAGTATATAGGGTGTCCCAGATAAAGTTAGCCAAGCTTTTCAACGATTTACAAAACCCGGTGCAAGGTACAATTGCAGGACCTACAGCGTTTGGTCGTCAGGAGCCTGACGACCGAACACCGTATAAGTCTTAAAATCGTATCTTGCAGCGTGATTTTTTACTCTTTTTGTTCGTTAACAGGTTGGCTAACGTTAGCTGGGACACACAATATAGTATACTTATAGCTGCAAAGCCAAAGCATCCCCAAAAACCGGCGCTTGACAAAAGTATAGACATAGCCCAATGTTCACATATCAATCGCGCGCGGAGAGGCTCATTCACACTACAGGCCGACACGACACCGATTTTGGTCTATACGACTGCTGGCGACAGCGTTCTGAGTCCTTTAAACCATTGGCCACAGCGTTTTCCGTTCTGTAAACTGCTGTCGCCAACAGTCGGCAGACCAAAATCGGTGTCGTGTCGGCCTAGTGTGAATGAGCCTCCGAGCCGACGCGAAAGCCTGCCGCACGCACAACATGAAAATGAAGCCTTCCGACGACGCCAAACGTCAACGGACTTGATTTCTGCACGGCAGCGGAGGCATCCCCTATGTCCTTCCGACGGCATCGAGAAGAGATCCCAAGCGGATGCACGCATTGGGAAGTGGGGTGAGGGATGCCGAGATGCTTCCGAGGTGTAAAAAAAAAAGAAAAAAAAAAAAAACCGGGCTAGACGCACTATCTATGCAAAGCAGGAGGGCGGACACACACGCGCAAACATTGTATATACGACGACGGCAAAACGTGGGAGCTCGATTGAGCAGGTCGTAAAGGCGGACAAAGCGGCTTTATATTAACATATTTGCTACCACCCCTGAGCTTGTGCACCAGTGTTGGGGCGCGGTGACGGTGTGGAGGAAGTGAACGTTCATTCGCATCTCAAGAATTGCGGATGTGCCGGCGAAGACGTATATACGCAAAAAGATGCGGCGCTGTGTGCCGGAGTCATATAGTGCCCCAGCCAAACCCAGCACAGGCAGGAAACAGTGCATTCACACCTGACGGCTGCGGGGTGGTTCAAAAGATTGTGTTTGTTTTCCTCACGCTCCTCACTGCTGAGCGGAGTGTATACGGGCGGGTACACCCAGCATATAGGCGGCATGCATACGAACTGCACGCCAACAGCAGGCCAGCTGTCGCAGTGAGCCTCACGCGCCTTATACTGCCCACGCGAGGGCTTGCTCCTAATGCGACTCCGCCTGCATTCTTGATGCACGGTACAGCTTGCAAAGTGCGGTGCACTGTGTCGGTGGGTCTGTGGCGAGATTGGTTGCAGTCGGTGAAACGGAGAGAGCTACTGCACGCGTCCCAATAGTAGTACGACTGGCTCTCCACGCTGCGTATATATGCGTCGACAGAAGCCGTGTATAGACCCAACATCTACGAGCACATTAGGTTCGTCCCCCGCAAGGCGGAAACAGTTTAGAAACCCTCGTGCTTCACGATTCACAACACGATTCAAACACGATTCCACAAACCACACTAAAGCCCAACAAGATTTTATGAAATCACATCAAAACTTTAACAAATCAGAGAAGGTCGCCGATATGATTGCGTTTCTTCACAAGCAACCAAACGAGCCAGAAACGCAGGCGGCGACCTCCTTGCCTGGCATTCGCCAACGACGCGGAACTGCACGCCTTGTTTCCAAACCCAATCAGCAAGCAAACACTGGCTTCACAAAGCTACCGATACGCTGTAGACAGACAGCGAAGTTGAAAAAGAAAATTAAATTCCGGCCACGAGCAACGAAAATATAAAGCGCGCTAGACAAGCAAGCCATTGAAAAATGGTTCTGTGCAACAGCTGCATGCAGCACCACCTGTCGTTGACAAGAAAAAAGATTGAAAATTCAGAAAAGCACGCAAGAGAGAAATTAAAGCGAGCAACGTCTCACGCAATCAAATCAACCCAAAACACGCGGCCTTGCCAGCCAGTGAATCGCAACCACAATGTCTAATCCACCGACTAAAAAGTGCAAAACGAACACGCATTTCAAAATGCAGGGGAGAACGTGAAGTTGCGAAACGCTGCGGCATCCAGAGAACGCTCCCACAGTATGGGGTCGTCGCTACAAGTAAACAAACAGTTGCAACAGAAAATGGCAAAAAGAAGAAACGTAAAAGCGACTATACGACGGCGAAATTGAAGTCCGTGGGAAACAAGGTCCGTCCGAGGCAAAGACGCGCCCGTTTTGCAGACAGCTGTGCACACTGCGATAGTAGAGCGCGAGATACGCGCTATGCCCCCTGCACGCCTCTTGAATTAAATATCCAGGAGGGTTTCAGGGGTCCTGCAGGCGCTGACGGCTGCAGACAGGGAAGCTCAATCACAATCAGTTATTTCCGCCACGGAGCATGTTTTCATTAGAAAATAGGGCCAACATTTATCAAGGCGTACAGCCTCTCTCTCCCTCTCTCTCTCGAGAAGAGATTCATCTTCGAGCGCGGTGAGAGGAAAGTATACGTCAGAGACGAAAGACGATTGATAGCGCGCGGAGAACGAAAGACAAGAGCGGCACACCTCCCAGTCAAAGCACTCGAGCCTCGTGCACGAAGGAATGCGCACCAACTAAGGTCGATGTCGAAAAGTAAAAATAATTTACGAAGTAAAGCCTTCAACTAAAATGAGAATAGACAGCAGTAAGCTCAGAGCGAATCAACTTCAGACTTGAGTCCGTGTACAAGAAAAAAGAAAAAAAAAAAGGCCAACGAGAGCAAGTTTGGCTTCCGCAACCATGAAGTCAGTTCGCATGCGTACGTTAAGAAGAAAAATTCGGCGAAGTGTACTGAATTCTAGAAGCGAAATACCTAAATAACGAAACGTATGGTACTCAACAACTGCGTGAACAAGTGGCGCGCCCTTACATACATGAACGCACAGAAACCCACAAACGGCACACAACGAGCAGTTTTTGTGAACCCGTGCACCCTTTGCCGAATTACAGGACGCGCGCACACCGCGCGTTACTGGGGGGTAGGGGGCTGTTCTATAGACCACACTGTCGCAGTAATTTTTTTTTTTCACTGAACAAGGTCTCTGTAGATGATGAGAGAGAAGAAGCTCGTCCTCATTCTCAAGAACCACGAAAGGTCAAGATAGAAGAGTGGTACTGGGGAAGATGGAAATCAGAGCGCATAATGACACAAGAGAGGGAAATATTACAAGAGGCCCTCGCATTGCACTGCAGCAACTACAGCTGTCGTAACAAGTAGTAGGCCTGAGCACCTTTCACAAAGGTCGCACGAGTGAAAAGGTGTGTGTAGGGCGGGGGGGGGGGGGGGGGGGGGGGGTACAGGCGCAGACCAAAAACATCCCGAGGGCACCGGTCAGCGCGCAGGTTCGATTAAGCCAGTCCACTGCCGCATGGCCTGACACTCGCTCGACAGCACTAGACGGCCCTCCACTGAGCACTACACCGTCCGCCACAAAGAAGGAACGCGCGAGCGAGCGCCGCCAGTGTGTCGTGCGCGCGTGTGTACACAGCACACAGGGCAACTGAGCGCCGCTTGGACGGGCGCAATATTGACCCGTGGACGAGGGCTTCGGAAGCCCAGGAGCCCGCCGGGTGCTCGGGCTCTGTCATCATCGCGGCCTGCACGACCACGCTTCTTGCTGTCGCGGACGCCCAAAGGCCCCGCGGGCGCCGACGGGACAGGACAGGGTAAACACGACACGTGTGCGCGGAGGCGCCGCAACACAATGTACGAAAATGACGCACAATAAAGCCACTGGCGCAGGAGGCGCGGGGCTTCGTTACGGGAATGTAGCGAGCACAACGGTGCCGCAGGGTCCGGTAGGACTAACATGGCTATCGTCCAACTATACTCAAGTTAATGGCAAACCCAGTCGCCCAATGAAAGCAATTCTTTGGCAATAGAACATAGCTCCACTAATTCACGGAGTCCTTCGTTTGCAGGCCTGGATCCCAATCTGTGGACGTCCAGCAACAAAGAGAAAACACGCAAGCACCGAACGTTACTTTTGCTATAAAACATTCTCTAAACAATAGTTTAAAAACTGACAAATGGTTAAATGCGAGAAGAATATTGTGTGTGATGGTGTAAGAAATGCGAAGCGGCGAACAGTTTACGCTTTTATCCAGGCATAATAGGCTATGCAGATATGGCTTAAGAGACAGGAAGAGAGAAAACGGGGATAGCCGATATTATTGACATTAAGAGAAAAAAAAATGCAGCTGGGCAGGCCATGTAATGCGTAGGATGGATAACCGGTGGACCATTAGAGTTACAGAATGGATACCAAGAGAAGGGAAGCGCAGTCGAGGACGGCAGAAAACTAGGCGGAGTGATGAAGTTATAAGAAGTTTGCAGGTGTAAGTTGGAATCAGCTAGCGCAATTGGAGATCGCAGGGAGAGGCCTTCGTCCTGCAGTGGACACAAATATAGGCTGATGATGATGGTGATGATGATATGGCTATGCGGAATATAAAGCTGTGTGCTGCACTTGGGGAAAAAGATAATTTTTTATTCGACACAGTACGAAGAACCGAAACAAACACCGCTATTTCGTACCAAGCGTTCGTTCCGTGGAACTTATCTGTTTCAAAAGTGAAACACCGACATATTTAGAGGTGATGAAATCCATGCGGTGAAGCGCGCATGGATCGTTTTACGAGCAGGCAATGAAGGTAACAGAGCGAATCGCGATGCAGCAGGCTTCGCGCACATTGTGGCGCGGTAAACAACGGAAAGGAGTTCAAGAAGCATCGTATATATATCGGACATTTTGTCCAACACAACGGCATCAAGTTCCAGAATACGCCTCTAGAGAGAGAAAAAGAGAAACAAACAAGAAGCAGTCTGTGAAAACAAAAGCCTAACAGAAAACGGCCGGCTTTTGCTTGCCTCGACGACGTGCGATGTAAATGCGCAAGCACCTGTGCAATACAGCACAGGAGGTCGAAGGCGGCGTTCAACAGAGCATGCACTTGCCTTAGCCTGAGAGAGAACCAAGAAAAACACGCGAGAAGGAGCAAGAAACAAACATGCCCGACTTGGGGCCCACAGATTACAGATTATGCAGTATACAGGTTCGAACATGGGCACGAACACCGCTGCACCATACGGACAATTCTATAGCTCTCGCGCGATATGCGTAAGCCAATGCTAACCTTTTTCTCTTTGTCGCACACATGCAACATGTTCACATGATTAAGCTAGTTATTGACTGCGCATTAGCAGTACCTTGGTGGCTAAACCTACATACGACCGCCCTCAAGCGCTTCCGTCTAAATTTCTAAAGCTACAAGCGCGATAAACTGGCGCTGTATACGCTCAGAGCAAGTGGTGTTCAGCTCCGTCTTTGTCCCTGCGTGTTAGGCGCTCTTAGTTTTGGCAACGCAATACCAATAAGCCTACGCATCCACTCTCGTGAACTTCGCGCCCTTGATGCTTTCACAAATCGGACGTGTATAATGGCCAATTCCATCTACCTCCCCACCCCACATGCGCTCATTTAAAAGCGAAAGAAGACGAAACAGCAGCAGCAACGACGACAAAGTACGTCGACAGAGAGCAAACGGCGCTAGTTATACAGCGGGCGTGCATACACTGTGCCCATGACAGTGAGACACAAGCGTAACGTTGGCTGGGACAACAGCCTGCTTCCACGCGTATACGCCAAGTTACGGAGGCGCAATTTGTCGCCTAGCGCAGAATGCGGGGCCGCAACGCACGCGATCCTATACGAGCACGACGCGCTCGTGCGTCGCCTGCCGCGCAGTCATCTAGCAACGTTGACACGCGTCGCTTCCATGTATAATACGTCGCGCACAACTTGGGGCAGCAACTTGCGCAGCGGGAGCAGTACAGCGGCTGTAGGAGTGTAGAAGTATGAACGCGAACAATTCGCACCGCGCGGGCACGTGCTCCCTTCGTTGGTTGTGGAACGACAGAGCGAGGGACGCGAACGAGTCATCGGATCAAGGTGTAGCTGCTTATGTGCGCGCTATTCGCTGCAGAGACCATATCCACACGAAGCAGCAGCCATGATCTGATAGCATAAGCAGGTTATACGAGTGCTAAACACTGGGAAGTATGGAACATCACGAAGAGCTATAGCTCCACTGTGTATAAGGTCAGCAAGTTTAAAACTGTGGCAACTGCTTCAGCAGCGGCACGATATTTAAATTGTGTAAAATGTGAGTACGCCGATATATGATAACATTTATTTGATTGATTGAAGCTTTCATGGAGTCTAACGTCCCAAGGCGACGCTGGACAAAGCGACAGTTGGTCCATGATTACTGTAGCGTACAGCCTAAATTTACAAACATGATATGAAGGAGACAACACGACACGGGGTTGTGTCGCCTCCTTCGTGTCCTCTTCGCGGCTACAGTAAAATCAGGAAATATTTTGATCGACTGCGAATCTTTTAATGTGCTCCCAAATCTAACTACACATTTTTTTTCCTCTAATTTCGTGTCCATCGAGATATTGACGATGCAGCGGCCGGGAATCGGACCCGGCCGCGACCTCGTCGATCCTCAGCAGCATAACGCCAGATGCAGCGCGCTGTGGGCAGAGCATTTGCTTCGCCGAGTGTCAGCCAATGTCAGCGCGAGTATACATATATATACAGAGTCACCGTCGCAGTATACGGCGCGAAGATCGAAGACAGACTACTCCGGAGTATCATATATAGGAACGAAAGGAAAATCGACATTTGTAAAAAAGTTTCTTCTAAGCCGAAAGAAAAGATAAAGCTCCACCAATTCGTGCTTACATTTTCTCCCGAGTCCTGTTGGAAACCATTACAACTATACTGCATGAATCTCGAACCGGTACAATGCGGAGCTTGCACAGCAGCGAGTTTCGACAGTGGCTGTTTGAAGAGTAACGGCTCCGGAACACACAAAAGCTGCGCTATTTCACACGGTCCGTCCTTTAATGCGTTCCTTCCTCGCAGAAATCTTCGCGAGCTCTTTGCCTACACCTGCAACGTTTCTCAAGAAGGGTATCTAGGACGACTATCGCGCGCCCACAGTGTTGTGCAGGTTGAACAGATCGATAAATGGCCATAACCATTGTTACCACACCCAGTGCAAACAAAGGGAATCTACTCGCTCGGCACTGGAAAAGGGTGAGTCAAGAAAAAGATTGGGTAAAGCAGAGAAGCTGTCACGGTGACTGCATCGTCGTACGAACAACACGAAGTCGTATATTATGTCAAGCTAGGCTATGTCCACGCCGGTGTTACCTGCGTTATGCGAGCGAAGCTTGTGTGCGCGAGCAAACATCTTCCAGCCGGTAAGTTACATGCGCCGGCAAAGCGAGTACAAAGAGGCGTGAGTGCTATATAACAAAGGGAGCATAACGTACATACCCGCTCTAAGAGTGCCGACAGAAAAGTCAAATGGATAAGGCTTCGGGCCTCTATACGGTTCTACACAGGGCGCACTTGAAACGCTTAGGTGGCAAGATTATAAAGCCGGTGTCATCGAAAAGTTTAGTTCTAAAAGACCTCGCCCAGCGAATTGCGATCTATACGTGAGCACTTTGGAGAGAGAACACACCCTTGTTCAACGGCCTGCAGGGTTAGGTGTTATCGGTGTCGCAATACAAACGATACCCGCCCGTCCAGAATATGTTATTAGCAAAGAGCCAAGAATAACTTAAATTGCTTATTGGTGGGAAAAGAAGTATAGCGGCACAGCGCTTTTCAGACTGACAGTACCTCACATTCTCGAAAACACGGCTTGGAGTAAATCTTCACTGTAGTCGGCCAGCAGGGCATGCAGCGCTATAAGCCTATATTGACGATTCTTATCAGCAACAAAAAACCACGCCGCGCTAACCACATCGTCGACTTTTCATGCTGCTTTTGCTGGCTGTCAGCGTGGCCTCGACGGCTGGCCGCAAGATTACGCCACACCAATAGGGCCCCAGCTGTCAAAAAGGTTAACGAGAATCTTACGTGCCACGGCATGCACTGCTGGAGTTTGTAACGCCGCAAGACAGCGAAATTGCGCTGCCAGCCCCATGCACACTCAAGAACTTTCGCGACAATAAACAAAGAAAACAAAGATGGCCCTCCCCCACCGCCAGAGCGAGCACTCCTCCAAACCAATCGGTGCCTCCTTGTCTCTTTGCAATCGTGTGTTCCCTTTTGTCCGCAGAATTTTATTTTTTCCCGCTCAAAGAGCAGTCAACTCGACCGATCCCGTTCCCCGAGGTTGTTTGCCTGCCGTTTGGCTTTATTCTCTTCTTTCTGTTCACGCTTTCCGTGGCCGTCACACACCTTCTTCGCTCGGTCGGAACCTGTCACAACGCGGTTTGCCAAAGCCCTCCGACGACGCCCAGACCTACACAGGCTGCGAACATGCGAAGCGCGCCGCAAACAGAAAGTGACAGCGCTTGACGTGGATGCGCACAACGGAAGATTGAGCTCGGGCCTTGCCGCCGACGGCGTCCGCGTTAACCACGGTATGCGAGGCCAGCGAGACTCTGGCACTGTCTTCCTTTTTCCCTTTGTATGTGGACCCTGTTTACGTGCTGTTGGAAAGCCACCAGCTTGTCAAAATATGAGCCTGCAAGAATAAAAACCTGCAAGAATAAAAAAACAAGTAGGAAACAAGTGTTCTTAAACGCGGAGAAAGCTTCAAGGGCCACAATCGACGGACTCGATCCCATGAAAGCATCTTTTCTGGCTTCGAAAATCTGAAGCCTTCCTTCTCGCGCACTCAGTCATTCATTGTCCACTGGAGCGCAGCGTCGGCCACGTGACCAGACCCCGGGTATCCCATAGAGGCAGGAAGATTACGGTTATGGCAACCTCAGCAACGCCTTTGTTCCAAGGCAGGCAGTGCGAGATTGCCTTAGCGTCACCAAGGCGGCGGACACACCGAGATTTACAACTGCAATAATGAGAAGACACGATAAATATGAGGCAGCGAGCGAACCGGGGTGGATCCAGGATATCCTCAAAGAGAAATAGGGAAGAGCAGGATTCGACAGTGGTAGCAAAGCGGTCTCCAGGTGGACAGAAAGGTGCGACCCTCTGTCATTAGCCACACCCAAACGAGTGTTACAGCCAAGGGCACTTTCAAGTGTTTCGCGGACTACACGAAGACGTTATACTTATGGTATAGTGGGGCATTCACGGTCACCGGACGCGTCCAACAACCTCGTTTGAGCGGCGGAGTGCCTCTTAGGCTTCTGAAATGAGTACGCAACAGCTTTCCAGAGCCTTACACACATCTAGAAAATCGCGTACAATCATTTTCTTCTTTTTTTTTCTATCCCAAACGTACCGATATATGAACATACACGCACACGGACACACTTACACGCCTTCAGCCGGCGAGTGTGCAAACGGAAAAGCCTTCGCAACGCTATTCGCTTCCCAGAACGCACCACGCGCACACCGGAGTGCAAAGAGAGGGGGCGGATGCGCCGCAGCGCCGGCCGGCGCGAACAGGTATAATTCGCGGGTCCACGACGAAGCCGCACTGACAGGCCGCGGTCACGCTCCGCTGCTCGGTTCGAAAAAGGGCCGGGGCCCCCAAGAAGTGCCGCTCGCGCTCCAACGATGCGGCCGGCGGACGTCGAATAGGGCGAGCCCCTTCCTCCATCGCCGGGGCGCGCACATTCGAAACGCCCTATTCAGTTTCTAGGGGCTGCACATGCACGCGCTGAGGGAGCCCTCGTTATCGACCTCTCTCTCGTCAGGACCCATCACAAACGCGTAATCCGAACACAGGGGGAGAGCGTAAGAGACAGCCTTAATTATGGCGCGCCGCGGCGCGCCCCGTCGCGAAGTGCTCGCATCGGATTAGCGGTCCAGCGAGGCCGCGGGTTTGGAACAAAGCGCGGATTCACCGAGATGGCCGGGCGGAAAAAGTGGTCCGCGGAAGAGGAAAGAAGGAGAAAATTGATGCGGTACGGATGAGATGGGACTTCTGCAGGTTCTGTGCGAGCGGTGAATACAGATGAACTGAAAGAACAGAAATTGAGGTGCATGTGCTGTACCTTTTTTGTTTTTATATAATGTACGCTTGTATTTCTTTTGTTGTATACCTTGTACAGGGCTGCACCATTCTTTTTTTCTTTCTTTTTCGAACGAAGTGTTGCCCGGGCCTGCCCACATCTCCACGATGTGAATAAACTGAAATGAATTACTTGAGGCAAGAATAAGAGCACAGCCGTGTAAATAACGAGTGCTTGGCGTCGCGGTGAGGAAAATATGCGATGACATCGACAAGACCCAAGCATTTACAAGGAGTAACGCGTTAAGAGAGATTAACAGTACACGGAAGAACTTCGACCATGATGCAACAACCATTAATGACTGTATATCCTGACGCCCCGGAATGCGTACAGGCTAAACAGACACGATCCTGCGACACTATACACGAAAAGACGAGTCGAGACGGTGGAGCTGTTTCCCACTCCTAGCAGGCGGCCGGCAGCCATTGTCTGCTGGTGACACAAAAGAAGCTTGCGCACGAAATCGATAAAGAAACAGGAATTCGGGCCACGGTGTGGTCTGCGTTACGATATTGAAGGATGCTCTATGTATTGAACACAAAAGGCGAGAAGGAAGGAAAGACCGAGTGGAAGATTAGGATGTGGCGGATCGCATTACCGATCAACGCTTTCTCAATAGATGTTGAAGTAAGTTCTTTCAATTCTGGCCTAAGGCCCCCCAAATGCGTTATGAACTCCTATATAGCAACAATAACTTGCAGACAATTCGTTCTTTGCGCCACCAAACAGGAAGAGAGTGTCATCAGCTATACAAGAGCTTCTGGGACAATAAAAGGAGATGTTATAAAAGGACAGCGAGTCGCTAACAAAGCCGAGTGAGTTGAACGTTTCCGACACCTGACCTGACAGTCGCGTTAATTACGTAACGAAATTGGAGTAAACAACGTTGCAGATCGCCTGAATTGCGGAGATAACCTTTTTCTTTCCTCGAACAAAAAAAAAAAAAAAAATGAACAAACAAACCCATTCGTCTGAGCTACGCAGCTGGCCGGGTGGGGTGTTTTGTAATCACAACACACTATTGATTTTTAGTAATGGGGTGTTTTGCAATCGCAATACACCCTTGAATTTTAGTAATCCACTTAATAAAAAATACCCTCCTAACAGAGACGCATCACGAGCACGTAATAAGCCCTTGCCCGACGAGAAAGGAACTCCGGCTTCGACCCCCCATCGCCCCTTACACCAACCTCTCAATACTTCAACGACGCACGCCGAGATCCCGCGCAACAATAGTATACATATTAAGTGCCGCGTATATCGCCCAACATACACACCCAAGGCGCGTGAAGAGAAACAAAATCCAAGCGAAGAGAACGTGCGGAAGAGTCAAAGCAGACGCGGTCGTTATTAGAGCATGCCGCCGCCACGACACGCCAAATGGAAGTGACCCCGCGCAGGCCGCCAAAGAGGGTCGGTGCATTAACGAACCGGGCACGGGCGCGCGCGCGCGCGGGGCACGCTGAGTCGAGTGGTTCATTAGAAAAGCATCGGCCCAGCCTGTATATAGCTGACCACGTGGTCTCCACCCTTCGAGCCTCTCTCACAGGCCAAAGGACGGCACCCCGCAGACTTCTTTTCTCTCCCACTATCAGATTCACACACACACACGCGTGCTGCGGTCAGGGTCAGGTCACAACGCCTCTGACTCATCGAGTGCGACGATGCACCAAAGCAGAGACGAGATTCGTGGGGGCGCTGGCGCTCAAAGAGCACGACTCTCAACTTACAGCACGCGGCTTCGTCGGCAGCAGGGCGTTGACCGGCTTCCGATGGAGAACCCCATATTGCACGCCGGATGGCACAGAGCGGTATATTATGTAATCAGAAACGCTGGCCCATCGAGCGTATACGCTATATAGTGAACCGGCGGGCGTGAAAGAAAAATGGAGCCCAGCTGCGCGCATTTCGAAAATTGGCAAGGCGCTTGCGCCCGTGGACCTATATAGGTCTGCAGCCTGCATTTCACAATTTCATAACCTTTCATATTATAAAAGCACGCTCAGAGGGGCGGCGCTCGGTTTGAACGGCCCTGGTTATAGTGCGTCGAAATCAAACCGGTGGCCAGCTCGCAATATATATATATATATATATATATATATATATATATATATATAGTGGACACCAGAGCCAAAGGAAACACCTAGCAATACAGAACCTGTCATGGAAGCGCGAGGTGAAGGTATCACGTGCCGATTCGAGTAAAGTTCGAGGCCGAAGAAACGAAGCTTTAGAGCAGGACAAGGACACTCGACACACCCGAACGCCGACTATATCAACCGTAATGTTCATTCGTTATGAAACGCTACACATGTGCGGGAATCACCAAGTGCAAGAGGGTGGGAGACATTTACAACTGACTCAAGATAATGACAGCTCTTGTTTGACCAAATATACTGAGAGCTAACCGACGCACCATATAGATAGCGAATGCTTCAAAAATCTCGCGCGTTCTTTGTTCCCGATATCTTTTCAAAATGATGCATATCAGTGAAACGAAGAACGCGTGAGATTTAACAAGTATTCGCTGTCTACCGATATGGTGCAGCCCTTTGTCATCTGAGGCGTGCGTATATTTGTTCAAAAAATAGTTGTCGTATTTTGAGTGTGACTTGTAAAATGTGTCCCACCATCTAACATTTGGTGAACCTCGCCTATATGTATAGCGCCTTTCACTATACGAATAAGCACTCGTATAGTCAGCGCTCATTTGTGTCGCCTCCTCCTGTCCAGTTCTAAAGTGATGCTGCTGCGCCCAAGTATAAGCACGAACCAAACTTCAGGGAGCCAAGGGTTTCCGATTCATGCACAGAACGCAGACACGATCGGCACGGCCGTACGCGGAGAAGACAACAATTCGCTGAAGAGGCGAGCGCAATTAACTGTCTGCAACTTAAGTCAGGTTCCACACTGATATATTCCGTGTAGTATAGACGCAACCAATTAATCTTCCGAGACGTGACGCCGCCACTGAAACGAGAATCGTCACGTCTCGCGATAAGAGCATCCCACCGCTTCTTTACTTCCGTGACCTGAACTTTAGTCATTCTTCTTCTTCGTCTTCGCAGAAAGAGCACAGAGACTCGATCATTACGCGCAAGTGAGTACGACGCAGGAAATACAATTCTGGGGCTCTATCCGTAAAGAAATCACGACGCCAAATACGTAAGCAATTATGCAAGTAGAAAAGACGTAACTGGAGCCAGCTCGCATAATTTCCCGTTTGCGAAATGCCCTACTTCCGCGAAGCAGCTCATAGGCCGCTACGCTCTGCCTTGGAATAATTCGCGCGCGCGTCGTATGAAAGCCATGCGCGCGCGCATCCGAAAGACAAATGCGAGCTCGGGGGACAATACGTCGAACGCGGAAATCTCCAGTTTTGGCACAATGGGAAGCATGCCATTAGGATGCTGCGAGCATATGCGCGCGGGATGAGGCGCACGGCGCGAATGAGTAGACGTGCTTGGCCTCGCTTCCGCGCCGGCACTTCTCGAAAGCGCGATGCCGTACTTCTAAAGCACCCGCATTTCCTGCACTGGAGCCAGCAAGTCGCTTTGAACACTTTCTTTAAGCGCACGCAGCTGGGAAGCAGTATGACGCGCAAGGATGCCGGAGCCTGACTCAACGATTAGCGATTTCTTCCCAATAAAGAGAAACGACTCGTATAGGACACGTCGCTAAGCAGCTACGTATATACATATACAGACTATTGAATTCGTAAGCATTTCTATGCCTACCCAACGAGGAAACCTGTCCGTCCGTCACGTAAGACGAATGCAATGACTCATACCCCCCTTAAGCAATGGCTTGCGTAAGCTCCGTAAGCAAGCAAAAAATACAATGGCTCATACCCACACAAGGCAGAGGCGCTTAGCAAAGTGAAGCGAACAGTGCATACGTTCATTGAAATCACCCATACAACACACAGGACAGCATACGTTTCAATAAAGAACAAGCTCAAAACAAACATCCGAACCATCAATAAAGCATTCCATACCCCCTTCAGCAATTGTAGTGGTGGTTTTGCAATAACTTCGCTGGGCATCCAGGTTGATAAGGACCGATAAAGTTGATAAGGGTCGGATCATGTTCGATAAGGTTGATAACGACCAATGGGGGTTGATAAGGGTTTATACTGGTCGGACCAAGTTTCATAACATTGACAATGACACCGGGCCGCGTGGTCATACTTAAAACGCCGAGACGTTTACGTGAACGCTCCGCGGCACTAAGACGCTTGTGCAACGCTAAAAGCACCCGCGCGATTATTATGTATGCTACCTTCATAATGGCCGCGTAGCAAAAAGCTGATGGCGGCTGAGCACAAACTATACATTATTCATATGGGCTAAAGTATAGCGTATACAAGAGAGATGCCTGGCGGACGCTTTCTGTCTTGCAATCCTATCTCGTTCTCGATGCGCCGCTCCAAGAAATGAGCACACTGTTACGCCATAGACAAGCTTAATGCAGCCTTCCGACACCCCCCTCAGCTCGCAGAACACTGTCGTCTCCGAGGCTCTGTCTCAGCTCGAGAAACGACGACGTTTTTGCTCCCATGGGAGCCTCGCATTGCGGAGGCCAGCGTTTGTAGGGAAGGAGGTCTCACAGTTACAAAAGATGTCAGCTCGACTCTGGTGACCCAACTGTGAAGTGGCTATAGAATGAATACACGTGCGCCATTGACGGTGACGACACGTGTGCACAAATATGAAGTGCGGCGCATGCGACGGTGCTGCCGCCTTGCATGAAAGGAAACGCTGAGAGAGAGAGAGAGAGAGAGAAACAGGGGGGGGGGCAGTGGCCACGGGGCGCGTCGTCCCATCTATTTATGCATATCAAAAGAAGGTCATCGCGCCACGGCAGCAACGAAGCACCGAAGACGACACCGGCGACTACTCCGGAGCACCCAAGCGATATAGAGGGGACGTCGTCGTTTCGCTGCCGCGGCGCCCGGTCACGGTCCAGATGCGGACGCGGTGACAGCGAGCTCGCCGCCGTACACGCATCGGGCGCGGAGCGTCATCCCTTCACTGCACCCATTCATGGTGCGTAGCAAATATCGCAAGGAAACACCGATGACGCAGTTAGCAACCCGATTTGTTCCGTTAGAGCGCGATACATGGTACGATCCCACGCGTACGCGTGCCATGTCGAACCAACGACAGCACCCAACAGCTTTCCAGCAGGTTTCGACAGGCTGCAACAGTATACAGGCAACTATAGATAGGTTTCCAACGCGCTGCACATTGTCGCATCGTACGCCGCGTCGTACCATGCTTTCATAAGTCGAAGGAGTGACGAAATTTCAACAGTCCTGTGTGCCGCGTGGAACGTTGCACTTATTTTGAACGAAAGAGCTCCGGCCGCGCCGGACATCCGTCCATCAAGCTATACATATAGTATATCTCATTCTGCGGAACTCTTCAATTCGACAGGAATGGAGTTGATTGATTTTAACCCCGAAATAGCTTTCGTTTGACCTATGTATGTTCGGGAAGCAATGTATAGGGGAGAGTTTCCAATTCACGTGCACCGAAGTCTTATCCCACGGGCGTTATTGCATTTAAGCTTGATTGCAATTGAGAGTATCCGTCTGAGTCCATATGCACACACAGCAGCGCTATATATCGCGCAGAACCCCTCGCTTCCGAGCGCGCGGCGTTAGCCCACTACGCCACGAAGCGGACATATCGCGCAGGAAATGGTCCCCAGTATAGCAACGCGGTCGTAACTGCAGTGCGGCGTCACAACCACGAGTTAACCCAGTGCCTGACGTAACGCAGATATTACATATTTACATTCGATAAACAAACGCGCAAATTCGACCTCTCCAGCGCCTTCAATCTCGAATATTTCTGACGTTATAGTAGCCGAGACGAAAGCTATATACCGCGCAGTTCTAGCAAAACTGCGTCCTAATCGCAACTGCGAGAGCCCCCTCGCCCCCTCCTCATTTCGACTACCATATTTAAGGTACTACAAAGAAAATTAACGCGCGCATTACAAAGGCGCTGAACTCTTACGTTCGTTAACTGCAGGAAATGGGAGGAGCGCGCACGGGACAGCAAACAGTCAACGGTTCGCAAAGCGCATTTCAACGGCTTTGCTGAACGCGGCCGAAAAAGTTCATCGTCGCGAGACGCGACCAGCCTATATAGAGAAGAGTGGTCGCGAAAAGAGCTACGGCAACAAAGGTCTGCGCAATTCCTGCGGCCGTGCGCGCTGTGCGCGGCTTTGCACCGCGCGGCGGTTGTGCTACTTCAAGCGGCGGCAACGGCACAAAAAGGCCGGGCGGCTGCCAACCCGTTGATTCAATTCTCGCGGGGACAAGACGCGCCGAGCGAGCGTTGTCGAATAGTGTGGCCTCCATCCAGCGGTGGAGAACTGCGACCGTGAGCGCTTCCACCTCGGAAGCACCATGGAAGTGAACTAGAACTTAAAAAAAAAAAAAAAAAAAACTTATAATAAATACTGAGACAGGGGGCATAAAGGAGTCGCGCGACGCTAACTTGCCCATGCACAAAAGGCTCGAGAGCCGTAAAACTTGGCAGGAGTAAAAGGCGGGTTTAAAAAAATTCTTAGGGGAGTGATTATTTAATGCTCGCATATTTAAGAACCGAAGCGCGCGCGCGCACAAGAGGGAGACGTCAGTTACACGCCTTGAAAAGAGCGTGACGTCAGCTTGCGGATGGAATTCACGGCTGGCTGCAAAAGTGAGACAGACGCTCTGACTAGCGCGCTGCGAGGTAAGCTTGATACAACGCTTGCGACCGGGCGCAATGTATAAAGAGCAGCGATGTTGGTTGAAGCGAGAGCACTATAGACTCACGCCGCGCCCGTATACCTTCAGCACGAGTGCGGCTACGCATCGGCATACAAAGGAAGAGAACGAGCGTCTTTCGTGGCAAGGAGTCACCAGGCTCGGTTAAAATTGGGTACAGCGGAATCTCGTTGATACGATTCTGCATAAAACGTTTTTCGAGATAATACGTTTTCTTTTGTTCTTTTCCCAGCCAACGTCTTACAGGAGCAATGTATTTCGGATAATACGATTTTCGGATGATACGTTTTGTTTTCCGGTTCCCGTGAAGATCGTATCAACGAGATTCCACTGTAGTTAACAGCGCGCCTATTAACACCTGACAATGCAAAGTAGCAAATAGGGCGCTGAAAGCCCTATAGCGCTCAGTTACCGCGCTATATAGGGGGTAAAAGCAGACAAGCTAAGCGCCTCAGAAACACATGGCCTCCCACATACAGCCAGAACAAACTGTGCACATACGTAACACGTGATACCGCGAAAGATTTCACAGCGTGATCTGTTAATTTTCCAGGTCGTGCACGTACTTGTGCGTAGGTATAAGGCTCAAGGAGTTTCAAGGGGCCATTTTAGAAGAAAACCAACGCATAATGACGTAAATTTTGCTGGAGTTTTAGAGATTACAGATACTCAAGAGAGTCATAAATGTTTGATGGACAAATTCTAAAAGTCAGTAGGAGTTATTAAGGATCGAGAGAAGCGCGAAAGTGGGGTTTCGAGTAAAGGGACCGAGTTGCGGTAGATTCTTCTAATAGTGACGAAATGCAGGGAGCCCTATACGTAACGGGTATTAAGAAGCTCTTTAAAAAACTGTATTGGGTAAGGTTGCGTGAATCTAATAGTTTCTATAGGCTTCCTGATAGCCATTACATGGGTATCCCCGCATTCATCACTACTAAAGAATCTACCACAATACATTAACAAGCCGGTATCTTGGCTTATGCAAGGGTTGTGGCGTCGCTGAGACGGTAATTTACATAAGCCTCTCGGTGAGCCATGGAAATCGACTGCAGCCAACAACAATTCGCATGCACAAACAACCGGATAAGGTT
The DNA here is from genome assembly GCF_013339745.2 of Dermacentor silvarum. Taxonomy (NCBI): domain Eukaryota; kingdom Metazoa; phylum Arthropoda; class Arachnida; order Ixodida; family Ixodidae; genus Dermacentor; species Dermacentor silvarum. The sequence continues at coordinate 193,723,597 of NC_051155.1, forward strand.
TCCCGGAGATCCGCTCGAACAAAAACACACAATCAAACGCTATATTTCACAGTTTGTCTAGACGGCGTCTTTCTACAAACAATAGGTGGGCATCTGGAAATCTGGACGTGGGAACGACGGCAGTTGCGCGGAGCCGCCCGAAGGGCCGGCGCTTGAATTTCAAAAGGAACCTAAAAAAAAAAAAAAAACCTGAACCCCGATGGTATCGTATTTGCGTCGCCAAAACGCGGCTTCAAACTTTAGAAGAAGAAGAAAAAAAAAAAGTAAAATCCCGCCCGAACAAAGAGATCGCGGGTAGTCAAACATAGCCCGCGCAAGCGTACACAAGACGGCGTTTTCACGCCAACATCACTGCGCAGACCAGACGGGCCCCCGCCAGAGAAGCGTCGCTACTGGACACCGCCGCCTATTGCACAAAGGAACGACGACGCGCTATAGCTGTCAGCGCTCGCTCGGCACACGGCAACAGACGCCGCTGCCGGACACCTGAACTGTCGAGCCTTGAGACTGGCAGGCGCCTCCTGAAGAAAACAGACGCACCGACATGCGACCCCCGACACAACGGCCGCGCAAGGCCTATTGGTATACATGAGAGTCACCGCGGGCATCCTGCCCCGCGTACGTATATACTGCGCCTAGCAACCAGGATTTTGGTTTTTGTTTTCGATTGCGCAGCCGTTTTCTCTCCGCCCCACATGTATAACGAACGTTTTTGAACATCCTTATTGGATCATCAGCCTATGAGAAGCGATGCCAGAGTTTTGTTCAGTATTCTATGGAGCTCTGCGAACCTTCAAGCTGAAGTGCACGTCACCCAGACTTGAGGGAGACTCAGGCCGTAAACTTGTGCACGGTGCAAAGTCAGTATGATGCATTTTATAGCATATTAATAAGTTAGCCGACTCAGCAGGCGCACTTAAACGAGGCGAATGCTGGCGTTCGTCCTTTGTTTCTCTCACCGTAAGATGTTCCTTGCCACTATATAGCTACTCTTTTACCCAACACGGAAGTTCACACGGGAGCGCCAGTAACAGCGACGGCCCAGAAAGGAGAAAAAAGATGGGCGACACGAGTAATCCTTTAGCCTCGCCTGTACACGCCCCCACCGCTAACACAGAGTCCACAAGGACCGGGCCGCGTCCGGTTAGACGCGGCCGGGCCGCACGCTACATTCAAGACGAGTCCGCGCGGGGCGTTTGCCGGAAGAGCGGAGGCTATAGAACGATGCGAGACTTGCAAGGTCACGCGGCGGCTCGCTAAATAGGCCGCCTCCTTCTGCCTGCGTGCACCACCCAGCACGGACATAACGCCGCACAAAGTGAGGTGCCCCTACAGCGCCGAACGAAGCCGCGCCGCCAAGGAACGCAAGAAGGACGACTCGTTCACCGTGGGAACTCAACGGAGACCTTACGAGGCGCCGGCGTACACGCGTATATTATATTATACATTGGCAGTAGACGGACACACTCGGTTCTCACAGATAGCAATGCTATGCGGCTGCCGCAAGTACACGGGCGGGCGCGCTGTGGAAACAACAGGTTTCGGTCTCGCTTCCACCAAAGCCGCTGCACGCAAATGTATGCAAAGACCCTCTACGGCACGGACGCCGGGTTACGAAACATCGTGCGATAGGGGGGGGGGGACAAATTCGGGATGCATCGACGGCTAGCGCTGCCGCTAGAAGCGATGCACGACGGCTATAATACAGCGAGGCTTTCGCGCTGACAGTTGTCCGCCAGTGAGGCGTGAACGGCATTCAATTACGCAACCTGCGAGTCCGAGCCTCAGTAGCTTCGCTTAGGTGAACTCGACGAGAGCGGGTCGAGTCGGAAGTCGAGCTGACCCGGTCCGACCATACTGCATTTACATACATCTTGCCAAGTGGCTCGGGGGAGTCAATCCACCCCTTGCAGCCGGTTTAACCGAACTTGCCTTGACGCACGCTCAACTCGACCCGCTAGCGTTTACACAAAGCCGACAAGCCGACTCGACCCAACTTGGTCGGGTTCACATAAAATTAACTTATGTTCCGGCTAAGTGAACCCCCCGGGGAGTTATAAATTGAAACGGCCAAGCTTTGCTGGCAACGTTAGAGCTCCCCGTTCGTTGTTGAGAAAGACGTCTTCCGCCCGAGCTACACACACCGGCGCGGGAGAGAGCGGAAAGCAACCACACCCGTTACGTTATCTCGACATCCGTAACTGTTATCTCGACATCCGAGATACGTACAGCTGTCGTCATCCCCCAGCTCAGACTTACGTCATTATGATCATGCACACTATATAACCTTTCATCCCCACATGATAAAGAGACGCGCCGCTGCGCCATTCGAGGTTGATATCTACAAGGTATCTGAGCAAATGAACACGCTTGGCACGATTACGTAAGAAATAGAAAAGAAATCAAGCAAGAAAGAAATGAAAAATGGCAAATAGCGGTAGGCGTACACTTAAGGGACAGCCAAATAACGCACCCTGATCACCAAAAGTTCCCGGATCACAGAATTTGCGAAACACCGCAAGTTATTTGCAGCCAGGCCTATATATATATATATATATATATATATATATATATATATATATATATATATATATATATATATAACACACGGGAAGCACAACATCGCGGTTATCTTCGGTTTATTTACCCATCAGTTTCGGCCGGTGGACCCACCTTTTTATATATAATACGCTTTATAATTAAAAGGTGCTGTTCATACTTTTTCTTGTGAAGGCCACACATGCGCTCAAATATCAGACAGACAAAAAAAAGAAAAAAAAAACAATAGAAAAAAAAAGCTTTTTCGGGATTTCCGTGCTCCGAAAGCTCTTGCGGTCAGATGAGCTGCAATATAGGAAGGACGCAAATTAATGAGGTGATAAAATGTCATTTGAGGAAACATTCGAGATAAGCATTGTTTCAGCATGACGCAACATGGCAGAAAAAAGTACTTATGGCTGCTATATACGTATGTCGACACGTCAGTTTTGCACGCGTGCCATTTTTTTACGCAAATATGGCGCCACACGTACGAAATGGATATTCGTGAGCGCGTAACTTTGAATACGCAAGGAACGCAGATTGCGAATAATGTTTTGTGTGTGTGTGCGTGTGTGTGCGTGTGTGTGCCTGTGCGTGTGTGTGCCTGTGCGTGCGTGTGCGTGTGCGTGTGCGTGCGTGTGTGTGCGTGTGTGTGCGTGTGCGTGTGTGTGCGTGTGCGTGCGTGTGCGTGTGTGTGCGTGTGCGTGTGTGTGTGTGCCTCCACCCGCGTGACGCAAGAAAGCCAGCTGATAATTCACGAGGAAGTACTCCACGCATTTCACGGGACGACTGTGAAGTGTACGCGGCAAGCACCGGCTTACCACAGGCAACGCAACGCGCATCCTCGCACGCGAAATCACGCTATACCGCAACGCATCGTTTCTCAAAACGCCAGTTCTTCCCAACTCTTTTTCTTTTTTCCTTGTCATGCAAACCGGGTTTTCCTGATACCGCTCTGTCGAGCGCTCGAGCCAACGTCAATTGTGGCCTGCCTGCGCAGCTGCCGCAGCTTCGTTGCAACCAACGTTTTTAGATCTAAAAACGTTGGTTGCAAGTGCACCGCACAGCTGAAAGTGAAGCTTGCGCAGTGTATACAGATGCGAATGAGCGAAAGAAATTATATTTTGAGTACACAGAGCTCATTCTTTTTACTTTGAGCATTTCAAGAATTGGCCAATATTTCCAATATATCGGCCAATATGTATATCAAACATCACGAGGAGATGGTTTACCTTGTACAAGTACATGGAGGTCTTGCCTTCTGGCCATCTAACCGGCATACTAAACAAAAAATTGTGCAGAAACCATCGACGATAATTGTCAATGTAAGCGGATTGAACGAAACGAACGAAACGAAACGAACGTTTTCCTTCCTTGCCGAGTCCGACCAACCACGATAACGGCCAAAAGGGAGAAATAAAGCTATTCGCTTTTACCGAAAGATGGTTTTCCACGTTCGCAACATGCCTGGAGTCAGTAATAAGGACCGGCTTGCAAAGCGATTATGCCCGTGTGCTGCCTTCGTGTCGCGCAAGGCCGCTCACACGTTTGGACCCAGCGCTGCATTATACGTAGCGTGACGCGCCGAGGCTTCCTCTTCCACGAAGACACGTGGAAGCGCAGTTGTCACAGCTGCGCCGTGAAAGCCTGCACTGCTCAACGACGCTGAGCTGAGCGAGCGAGCTGCACGAAGAGGATACCGCGCTGTCTGAAGCCGCGCAGTGCGTATATAGACTGTACGGCGCTCGCCGAAATGCCATATACTCTGCTTTTCATGATACATTTCCCGGAGACATCAATACTACATAGAAAATAATCCAATGTGCGTTCTGCATGTAGTGTATGGAGAATGAACAAGGAGGTGCGGCCAGAAGCGTTCTAACGCACGGTTTTTCGTACTTTCGAACCTAACAAAGCACAACGCATCATTTTGATAGGGCGAGTGTGATACCTTTGAATTCTTATTTACGTGCGCGAGTAACTTAATGCAAAGCCCAGAGTAGCGATTTTGATATATGCTGGAGAGAGTTTTCAGTTGGGGGTAATTCAGAAAACCAATACCTATTTAATCACTACGCTAACTTCCCTTAAAAAAGTGTCACTGTTTTTAAAATATTTACGAATGTACTCTGCATGGCCACAAATAAAGATGAACAAAATCTTTTAATTTTCCCTGATGTGGAACGGTGTTTGGGCTTTGGTGTTATGAACTCGTCAAGAGAACTTCTCCTGACGTCACATACCCTCCCAACCTGAACACATTCCGCCCCATCTTGTAACCCGCGTGGGACAGCTGCGAAATATTTTTTTCTCTCTCTCTTTTAGCCACCAGCCACCTCGCACCAGCACATCCTTGATAACGGAAAGTCTGGGCGTTCTGACTGCGACGTTATCTAGTAAGACCGATGCTCCCTTTCGAAATCATGCCTTGCAGAAAATGATTGCACAGGCGCCATCCGGGACAACAGTTGAAAGTGAAACGTACGGGCTATCGGTTTTCTTTCGTGACGTGCTCAAAGCACATACATCATCCGTTACACAATAAATGTCGCTCACACACGACACAACGAGCTGCTTGTGACGTCAAATGTGGCGTGACGGCCGAGGTGCATACATCTTGATTCTCGCAGCTTGTACGAAAGTATGGCGAAATAATTCTGAAAGTCGAGCAGTTCACGCCTGAAAGAATACGCCTTAGTGGGGAACAATATACAGTTAATACCTGAATATATTTACGGTGCAGCAGGACAACGTGTAATAAGTTTGATCGCTACGTGGGCATGACCTCAAAAAGCTACCACGGTTGCGAGAGAGACCGTAGTGATAGCCTCTGAAATTAACTAGACCGCTTGGGGTTTCTTAACGGGGCGTTAAGAGAAATACTGAATCAGTTTATACCAATAGAGTATTCTATCAAAGCTCTACAGTTAATTTCGCAACAATTGGCTAATTATTAGAAGAGAAAATTAAGGTCAAAGTATCATTTTGTGAATTTCAAGGTACCTTTTCGCCTTTAGGCAAGTGTGGCTCAATAAAGTTCATGAATCTTGCTAAGCTCAGTCTATAAATCTTTTAAAAATCATTAGGCTCGGTCAGGCGCCATCAAAATCTATGACGTCACGGGGAGCTGGCGCGGAAACTTCAAGGTGGAGTGGATGCGCGGCCGCTGCAGCTAAAGATGTTGACCGCTGCAGCTAAAGATATTGACCCCGCCACATCGCACAGAGCATAAGTGTGCCACAGCCTCCGAGCAACCGTTAAATAAAGAGAAAAAAACATTCTTCCTCTCGAAATGCATGCAAAGCAATGCAGCCGCTGTCCCGCCGCCAAAGCGGCAAAGGCGGGCGAAACCAGACGCGAACGTCGCGAGCTGCACATCGTTGGCAACGTTTAGTGGCCAAGCAGCTTGGAAAATCCTATCGCATCTTCAGTGCGTTTAGCTAACCACCGTGTAGCGACGTGTCACTCGGCTAATCTCTCTTCCTCCAACAGGCAGGCCGCCATGACAGTGTCAGGACAAACTGCGTTGTGACGCCGCTGCAGCGGATTCTCTTAAGCTGCGACTTTCCCCGCGCGAGGAACTGACAGCCGTGGAAAAGAAGCTCTACGGAATTATTGATGGTGAGTCCGTGGCCCGCGCGGATTTCGTGCGAGAAAGGCCTACGCAGCTCAAAGGACGAGGAAAACTGCTTGCTCGCCGAACGTCCAGACAGGCGTCAAGGAAAGTGCGAGCTCATTGTTAAAGAGACAGCCTTCAGCGGCAGGATACTAGACGACAGCTCAAGGCAAACGCAGACACTTAAGTATGCACTCTGCCACCAAGACCACCCTTTGCGGCGGCAACCAACCAGGAACGTAAACAGGCCGCGTATCTGAACCACTGCTCGCCGTTAATCTTTCCGGGTGCGACATTAGGTTTAGTGGAGCGATAACGGATGAATTAGTGGCAAAATATGGGCGAGCTCTTCTCCTCCCCCCCAAGACGTGCAACTCACTCTCCTTCACAGGCTGGTGCGACCCGCATTTGCTACAGTGCACCGAGTTGGCAAGACGCGGAGCACAGTGAGCGCTCGTGGTTACAAAATTAAACGCATGTTACTTATAAAGTCAACTAATTACATTCTATAATTACCTGCGCAACTTCAATGCAGAAAAGTAAAATCCGTGGGTGCTGTGGATTTGAGCAGTCATTTGCAGTGATGTATATACAGCTAATGTCCATCAGTGGTGTCGAGCAGACAGGTCGCATGGTACCGGTACATGATAGAGGTAAGCAGCAGCGTGATGCAGTGCATCATTACAAAAGGTACCAGGAGACTATATACTTAGAAGAGCATTCAGAAGCGCATTTTTAACAGCAATAAACATTTACGGAACTCCACCAACGAAGTCCGGAACTCGAATTACCTATACACGGCCATGCTGCATGGAAAAACCAGTTTTCCTTCGCGCCTCGTCGTTACATAATGCCGCGCAACGGCCGCTTCCAGAGACACTGCATATCACACCATCCGCTGCTGCTGCTGCTGCTTATACACGTGGCGTCTTGCTCCTCCTTGACATCATCCTCATCCTTCGAAAGAAAGGAAGAACATCTCAAGTGGCGTCTTGCGCCAAAGAACACAGTTCTCGAGAACGACATAAAAGCCGATGATAGAACCGGAACCGACAACGGGCAAAAGAAAAGCGCCGCCGCAATTGAACCGAACCGCGCGCACAGTATCGCCCGTATCGCCACTCGAAGAAAGCATCGAAGATCCGCGAAAGCAATATGGAACAAACCCACATTGCCCTCGACTCCATTTCCGGTGCTGTAACGCCGAACGAAGTATATAAGGAGGACAAGAGAGGCAGCCGCAAAGAAAACTCAGACGTGTGTATATATATATATATATATATATATATATATATATAGGCGAGCCAGCATGATCCTTAAGTTGAGGAACTTCCGAAGCGAGGGTCAACCAACCAAGCTGTATATCGAGTGGAGTGTGGAGAACCAAGGCCGGGCGCTCCTTGCGTGTGGGTCCACCACGCAAACCACGAGAACGCGGCGCACTCTCTGCCCGCTGTGTTGAAAGGACATCGCTGCGCGCAAACAGCTGGCGGGCTGCAGGAACCGCACCGCCAATCTCTCCCGCTCGCTGCTGGTGCAAGATGGGAAGAGACGGAATGGAAACAGCGGCGGCAGTGCGAGGTGCAGACGGTATATACCTTCCGCGCGATCGAATCCGCGGCCTCGGAAATGTGCAATATCGGCGTGCAAGCATCGTGGCGACACCGCCGGACGTTCACGGCGCGCGGTCGGCGAAGCACGACAAAAGGAAAGCCGACGCGAGCCGCTGTCGCGTGCACACACGTACGCCTACTATATCTATCGACGACCGACCGGACGCAGCAATATCGACACGCGCGCGCGCGCGTAGTCGGTGAACGCCGTTCGGATCAATGGATTGAGAGTGTAGTATACAATGGTCAGCGATCGTGCCTTCCGTCTTATCTGTACGTATGTGGACCCATCGCGTGTTTCCCTGTGATCAGCTCGCATACTGACATGTGCAAACGCACAGGAGGAGCGCTTCGATGAGGGCATCGGTGTTATTAGTTCATTAAGTTGCGATTACTATAATAATATGCGCTCTACAATAAGACAGTGACGTGGTGCATGCATATTCCAGAAGTTGCGCGAAATGCCGGTATTTGCTTTGAACATTACCTTTTTTTTTTTGCTTAAAGACGAGAGGAACGGACACTGGCCGTGCGCGTATGTGTGTGCGTGCGCCACATGAGAAATACAGCACGTTTGAAGATTTGATTAAATGGTTCGGACCTTTCTCACAGTACAAGAAATCGGCTGGGACGTTTAAATCGTTTTAAATAACTATGCAGTTCAAGCCAAACATCATGTGAGATCACGGGAAAGCATGCGGCACAGTACAATATCTAGAGGCGTGCGGTGACGTTTCTTTTTTTTTCTTCTTTTTTCTTTATAGATGAATAAAACGTATGGCTCTGAGTGTCAAATCTAACGTAAAGTTAGCAAAACATCTCAATGCCGAACTCGCCACGTTAGCGTGTTGAACACACATGAACCTGCAGGACTCCTGCTACTCGAAAACAGGTTCGGTAAAACTGTGCTGGACGATAAAGAATGAAGCTTGTTTTCGTGTGTATAGTTACGCGAATAAAACGGTATGTACTAATCGAAGAGCTATTTTCGATACCGCTGCTACACAAAGGGCTCCCGGACTAAACTGCACACGCTGTGTGGCGCTCGTACGGAATGCTGCATGGACGCTTCACAGGCGAAGCAAAGAGTAACAGTAACGTTTTTTCGAAAGAGGAAACGGGCAACAGCGTTAAACAGAGCATAAGTAAACGCGACAGTCACTGGACATTACCATGAACCTTTCCGGACGTACGAACCTAAACTGACAAAACGAGGAACGCGCGGTTCATTTGTTTCACGGCCAGAGTTTATATATACGCACAAACACCGACGGCTGCCACTGTCGCGTTTTATCACGGACAATTAATGCCCGCTGGAAGGCAAACGCCGTCGGAAAACATCGGAACGGCCACGCGTGCAGCAAGCGCCTGGACAAACGAATAGCGCGGTTACCATGTGCACACGAACTACGCGGCAGGCCGAACCGACGCATTCGGGCACGCGACGTCGAACGGCAAAGCGAATGAAGCGAGCGCGCGTGGAGCCAGGCGGCTGCGCAAATGTTCGAAAGGGGAGCAGCGCTATTTGCTCGAGGAAAGGAGTCACCATAAGCAAAAAAAGCAGGGGCTTCGCCCGGAGGCAAGTAACGAACTTCGATCAGCAATCCAGAACAAGGAAATCGCACGACGATGAGAGCAGCACGTGGACCTCAAGGTCCAGCATGCGCGACTGGATCTCCGATGCGCGGCCTGTTAAGTGTCACCCGCTTTCGCAAATTCCCGGGTCGTGGAAACGACTGTCTGATGATTCCGCATTTTCTGTGCGAACACAAAAGTTACAAAGCGCAAAGCCGGGTGGCCGGGAAGTATAGAAACGCTGTATTATACAGTAAAAGACCCGCTAATCAGAGCCCCTAAGAGAGAGAGGTTTATTTGAAGAAAGGCAGAGAGGTCGGCTTGAGCGTTAGTTTGCTCTGGCATGCTACTCTACACTGGGGAAGGGGGGAGGGGATAAAAAGAGCGATGAATGATGATGATAAGAGCCCCTAATGTTGCTATGCTGATTAAGTTGAATTCTATACGATGACGATCAATTCGACGGCTCGGACAAGCCTTTTATAACTAACGTTGACCTCTTTCTCTTTCGTATAAAATCCCAATGATATGTTTCGCAAAATATTCAGATGAATATGTTCTCAATGCAGCAACTCCGCTTGGCACTCGTATACGTTTCCTGTCAGTCTCACAGCCTCGCTTGTGACTGCCCACTTCAATCTTGCGTCACGCGGAAGCCCACCCACTTACTTCCCTATACCGCACACATATGCTCACCACGTGCACGGGGCTTATCCGCGCTCGGTATGCATGCGTATATACGCAGCGGTTTGCAGCCGATCAAAAAGCGCACTGCGTGTGCAGAAGAAACAGAGGCAAGCATGCATCTCCTTTGCTGCGCAGGCCTCTCTATATTTGCACTGAGAGCGGCGAGGCTATTCGTGTTTCGCTGGCGCGACGTAGTGCGCGCGATAGACTGCGTGCATTGCAAGGTCGATGGCACGACGAAAGCGAAGAGTTCCTTTCTTATTCGCCGTGGCGACATTCGGCATATACCGTAACAACGGTCCAATGCAATTCTAGACTGATCAACTTCGAGGAAACTTCCACTCTCTCATGGCGTAGCGTGTAGCGAGACGCCTGACTGGAGCAACGGGCATCATGTCAGGGGAATTAGGAGACGCGGAAATTACATTGATAAAAAGCGTGCGATTCCTTCGATTACATCCGATAAATCAACGCGCACTGAACGAATCGCCACCCCTCTCCATCTTTCTCTCTCACACACGCACGCACAGACAGTTTCGCCGCTTTTTAACAATAAATTGATCATAGACTCTGATTTGTATCTAACACCCTATATACCTCTCCACCCACTACAGAAACCAACAACCACATGCCATGACTCCAAACTTCACACATGAAGACGCTATTGCGTGCTCATTCTTTCCCGAGAACTATTAATAAATCGAACTCTTTGCCGCATGCACCTTAGCTTATACTTTTTAATACACCAGTTGACTTCACTTTATTCAGAATTTTCTCTAATCATACCCCAGATGATATATATATATATATATATCAGGACAAACAATAATATGATAAGCAGCAGCTTGATAGGTGCTTGCCCCAACATAGCGCCCCGAGATTGAAAACATAATAATTCAGAGGTTTTACGTGCCAAAACCACGACATGATTATGAGGCACACCCTGCAGTTGGGGAGACTCCGGTTTAATTCTGACCACCTGGGATTCTTTAACGTGCTCCCAATGCAAGGTAAACGGGCGTTTTTGCATTTCACCCCGCATGGAATGCGGCCGCCGCGGCCGGGATTTGAACCCGCGCCCTCGGGCCTCCCGAGATTGACATTTGCGTCCGGGTGGCCGTCTCTCGTGCCCAAGACTCGCCAAGAGAGAAGGTTACAGATAACCGTTCCCGCGCGAATCTCGAGCCATTGAAGGGGCGCAGACACACGCATCTAACACCCGTCACAGTCGCGAATGCTGAAGCTACGCCCACACGATCCGACTAACGGGAATGTGTTCCCAGGAAAGCGCGACATCTGCATTCCTTGTAACACGAATTCACCAGCATCCCAGACGGAGAGAGAGAGAGACACTCGAGTGGCTCGGAGACACTTCGCAAACGCGCTCGCGAGCACGCGAGCGCTGCCGTTACGCAACGCGTATGCAAAAAAACGCAATGATTATACAGAAAAGAAAAGGAACAAACAAGAGAGCAAGAAAAGCTGTGCATGGAAGAACAAGGCGTCGCGTACACTACGTCGCCGACACGCGAAGGCACGTACGCAGCTGTCCCGCGACCAGACGAGAGGATCGCGGCTGAAGAGCACAGGAAAGCAGAACAGAAGATATAAAAAAAAAAACAAGGAGCATGCGAAGCTCACAGTGCTTGCTTATTCACAAAGAGCGTGTCGAGGAGAAATAAAGATAAAGAGAAAAGCTTGCAGAAGAAAAAAGCAGGCAGGGCGGCCTAACGGGGTGGCTGCGTTTAACGCAGCTGGGGTCTTTGGGAAGCACCTCACAGAAACCGGTCCTTCGAGCATGCAGAGATCCACAGAGCTGACGGCGAGGAACAAAATAATGGCAATATATATAGTTCTTTTTTCTTCTATTTCAGGCGCAGGCGCAAGACCGCATGGAGCCAGTTATATGAGGAGGAGGAGAGAGCTTAAGAAGTCGAAGAAGAGATGCATACTGCAGAAAGGAAGGTGGTCGAGCCCCCATTATGGGGTTCCGTGCGATAACGGCGGCAGCAAAGGCCGGATGGCTGGCCCGAAGGCGTCCCGAAGAAGAGCCGCCAATACGGCACACGCTCTCCCCCCGTGTGCGTAATGGTCTCCACCTGGGGCGTGAGGTGGGTGCACATAAAACGGAGTTCCCTGTATATAACCGCACGCGCGCATCGCAAACCGGATCGTCCGATCGAAGTTCTACGCCTAGCAGTGCACACGCAAAGTGGGGCGTCCACTTTATATTATAGTGTGTCTACTTTAGGCAAGGAAAACATAAGTCCGCCGGCCACCGCGAATGCAAAGCAGGAAGCGTATATATATATAGCGGTCTGCAATATGTGGTACAAAGAGAGGTGCTGGTTGCGTCATAAGTTGCAGGGCGTTTTACACTTGCATAGCTATACTAGCTGCTGGCATTTGCACTGCGCGGGTAGCATTTTTTTTTTTTTTTTACCGCAAACAGGACAAACCCAGTAAATTCAGTACCGACCGAAAAACACGGCATGTTTCATAACCCAAGGAGCGTGCCGTGTCACCCCAAGGGCACCTCGACAAAAACTAAATGACCCCTTCCGGTGCTCCCTGCCAGATCCCTTTGACTCCCGTCGCGTAACACGCAGGCAGTCACTGTTCACTTCGTAGAGGAAGCGCGAAACCAGAGTGCCCACGCAGCCAGCGCGCACGCAAAGTGCAGGGTTCACTTTAGAGAGGGACGGAGTGAAACGCAGGTTAATGTGCCAACCGTTCCGCAAAGCAGGAAGCGTATACGAATTCGCACTACGTGCCGCACAGAGAGCGTGAGTGAAGGAACGGACATACATAACACGCAACGACAACGCGGAGCTAGCTGCCCGTGGCACGCTAGCACTATAGGCCATCGCAAACTTGCCGAGGCGAAGCCTGCGCGCCCGTTTAAAAAAGCGCGCTCGGGCTTGAAAAACAAGACGATCGAAACGCGCGAAGAAGACTTGCCGGAAGGGCACAACGACGTTCTTCATCGCGCCCGACTTTCCTGACGCGGGGTCAGCGTGAGAGGGGTCACGCACGTTCGACGGCGACTGGCCGCGCTTCGGTCAGCGGAAAGATGAGTGATCAACCAAGTAGAAGCACGGATTGCGTAACACGAGCCTCTGCATGCGCGGCCGGCCGAGCTGTGGGTCGTCGCGTCTGCGAATTTTGAATGCAACCTGTTATCCCTTGTTCTGTATAGACGACTTTGGTTTGGGTGCGCGGAGGCAAGTGCGATTTCCGACCGCGGAGGACGCATTCCGGCTGGGAGCGCAATGCAAAAAAAAAAGCTCGAGCACTGACTGCAACGTCGGTGTACGTTAGTTACGATCAGGCGGTGCAGACCAATGCGTTAATCTGCACCACCTGATGATCTTCGAAAGTTCTCCGATGGCCCTATTGTTAATTTAGGAAAATAATTCGATCACTCGATAAATGCCCTGAACACGCTGAGTCGGCAGCATATGCACAGGTATATGTAACAGCGATCCAACATGGCGGCTCTTCTTCGGTTCGAGTGGAAGGGCTGGTGTACAGTATATATAGCTATTTGTCCAGGCAACCGTCCTCGTGGCTTGTTGCCTTAAGCTTAACCATATTAGCGGTAGATCGACAGCACAGTGGCAAGACGTCTGCAGATGTCCGGCATATTTCGCCGTGAAAATTGACGCTAAAGAAGAGTGTACTTTCACAGTGCGAGAACGACTTTGTTATATGTAGACTCCGTATGTCCACTCCATCGTGTTTTCCTGGCGCCAAATGCTGTCTTCGTCCGAGCATGCTGTACTGGGTCCAACAGAATAGGGCCTCTATCCAGCACAGGTCTCTAAGCAATCAAAAGGCGAGTGTCAGACGTTCTTTCGTGCTTCGCATTCAGACGCAGACCGTATAGCGACGAGGCCATGGGTCAAACACCCGCTGAATGAGCCAATCAAGTCGATACAGAAAGGCGTGGCAGCCATCGTGAATGCAGCGATTTCTCATGCGCGCTGTCATTGTACAGAACGGCTCGCCGGGAGTGCGTACCGTGCGCCAAACGGCGCAGATTGAGTAACTCACCAGTTCGTATTTCGCTCCAATTGAACGTTTTAGACCGCGTATATTATGCGCTCAATCGTAAGTGTCAATAAAGGCTTATTTAGCGCACGCGCACATACTACGAAGACCAAATAAGTTAGGCGATATCTGCTATACACTTTGTCATAGACGAATAACGTGTTGACGCAGCAAAGAAAAAAAAAAGTTATTTTATGGTTTTCTTTTGTTACTACTTTGTTGATCTCTCCATTCCTAATACAAACTAGAATACGAGTATGCCGGTACCTTTCTCGATGTCCCGGTATCGAGATAGGACAGCCGCACAGGAAGCCCCGATATACCGTATACCGACTATACTACTGAGCGTAAAATGTCCCCGAAACTACGCGAACTTACAACGCAGAAGCACGGGACCATTGCACAGCACTGTCTCTAATTTATTCACGCACGTTGTACGCGCTCGAATAAAATTACACTGACCCAACGCACCCATCGCAGCAGTTTCTTCATCATGCACGCATAATTGTCAAACGTATAATCATTTCCATTCTCACTTGACCTTTCCTATAGTCCGGTCGCGGGGATATGACAGCAACCTTATTCCCTATATCATTATTCTAAGCACATAGAAAAAAAAAAAAGGGGGGGGGGGGGGGACCGCTTGCGCATGCATGACTGTCAATCTACTCGAGCTGGCGTAAGAAAAAGAAAAAAAAAAAAGAAAGGGAACGTACAAAACCCGCCCGTCAGGCCATAATTTAAAAAACACACACACGCACAAAACTCAAATATCAGCGATGCGACCAGTGAACAAAAATATGAGCAGAAGAAGTCTGGAAGAATCCCAGAGTCTGGCTTCCAAAGCAAGCGCTATCGGATACCACACCAAGCGGCCGCGCGTCATCTCGGAGTCTCGCTTTTATACTGCGGGTGATATAGCTTCTGCAGATGGAAGGTGCTGACGCGGATATACTCTCTCGTGGGCTTTCCAGAAAGGGGACGTTCGAAGGGACCGCTGCCAACCAAACTAAGCCTTACGCAACCGCGGCGACGCGATCAGCGCAAACGACTCCTGAATAAAGAGAGCGATGAGCACACCAGCCATCTTCCCGTGCGGGGCAAACGGAGGTCGTCGCCGACAATGAGCTATTAGGAGCGAAGAATGGAAGCGGGAAGCGCGTTTGGGGCCAGGCTATGGACGTCGTTAGAATGAAACGAACGAATCCGTTGTGCAACTTGCGAGGACGCTGTGGCGCAGCCGGCGCGAAAATAAATGATAAACAACGTCTCGCGCGATGAGTGAGATCAGGCTGATGATAACCTTCGAGCAAGGACGCGCTGAAGTGTGTGTGCGTGTGTGCGTCTCTGACGGTGACGACGACGCATGGTAACGTGATACGCGTGTAAAAACGTCGAACGGCATCTGCGTTTAATTACACTTGGTAGTAGTATAATAACTGGTCGTTTATTGAAACGAAATAAAGAAAATGGAAGGGAGGGAAAGTAGCGCTGACCGTGCCGTAACCCTATAGCGTAGACTTCTGACACCCGAAAGATGGGTCAGCAGTAGGAGGATGGGGAGCAAAACAAGGAAGGAAAGATAGCAGACAGGACATACTATATATATTATATAGAGTAAGGTTAGGCAATTATTCACACGAGGAGCGAATTATGGTTGTCGCGCTGCAGACAAAGTGATAGGGATCAGTGTTCGATGTTCTATCAATGCTTGGCTACATACAGTGCGAGCACATAAGGACCTCACGAAATAACCATTTTGACAGACCGAGGATCAGCAGTGTCACTAGCAAGCTGGTTCCCTAAGGCAAAGTTAATAAGAGAGTTTTAGATAACGCTTGCGTCCCCCTAATCTAAAACTCTATTCTATATGTCCGTGGGCGACAGTTTGAGCGCACGTATATAGATATACGGTGGGAACAAAAGCACACGAACGATGAAAAACGCACACACTCGAGCAACAAGACGGTCGTGTGGCCTTATTCACAATTTTTTTTTTTTTTAGTTTGTACGAATTTCGCGCCACTGACAGGACCATCCTCGCTAAATATACTTGCTGTCACAATTGAAAGCACCTGTTTCTACGGACTTTCAAGAAGCACGTCGACTGTTTGCGAGTAACCTGTTCTCTTCGTGTTACTTGCAGAGCATTGCACTGGTATACGACTCAGCTACAAAGACGTGACAGTGCTCTTGACAGTTAATGAAGAACACCGTCAGACAAAACGATACAGGAACAACTAAAATTACCGCGCGTATGGCATAGTCGTGGCTACAACAGATTGCAAGGTAAACACGCCTGATTCGAAAACAGCTGCCGAGGAAGTTGAACGCGCTCTCCAAAGGCGCAATAGCGGAGAAACGCGACACTTCAATGCGTGATTAAAAAACTCCGACACTGGGAGCTCTACCCTATCGTCACGTTTGGGCTGAACGTCATTTTGTTGAATACGCGAGGTGCTGGCTTCTCTTAAGATACAGCGAACAAAACCTCCTTCAGTGGAGTGAAGCCAAACTTACAAAAGTGCGTAAAAAGCCGCAGAGCGAACGCGACTTGCATTGTGCAACAATGCTCGTTTGTATCGAGGTAATGCCTGAGAAAAGAATATAAGGAGAGAGAGAGAGAGAAAAAAAAGATGCAGATGAGAAAAAGACCAAAATATTGTGCACTAGGAGTTTATACGGTACCTGTGGCGGACATTTAACGATTGCGACCCTAAGCACTTGAGCTAAACGACAATGGCCAAAAAACGTCGGCCGTGTTAGCTAGGTAAGTACGCTCAACAACTTAAATCTGGCCGGATTCTGCCTAACGAACACCACAGTCACACCATCGGGAGTAATTAGGGGCGGCAGTACATGATACCTGCACAAGACGATGAGTAAGAAAAAAAATATCTATGCTGGATTCCCACTTAACTAAATTATAATGTCCCATTTGGCTACGATGGAGCCAAACTTTGCCGACGACGTGGTGAACCAAGGGCAACGAAACGTGCACCCATTTTTGTAATACATTTATAGAACGCACTTGAGTACACTGAGGAAATCACGCGAAAGCAGCTACACACACGGGTTTTACTATAGGCAATAGAAAGAGGCAGTTCACTCGACGAACGCACTGGCGTCGCCGTTCGAAAAAGGTAATTACTTGACGCGCAACACAAGTAGCTCAGACCGCGGCCACAAAGTGGCCGCGTCGAGCTGAAAGCCTGCTGCGCAAGACCACAGCATTGGGCGCACGCGCAACACCCATTATGGTAAGACGGGGTCATTTAAGACGGCAATAAAACGCACCGGACCGCGTTGTGGGAAGGAGGCTTTCGCTCGTGTTATACGACGAAAGGTTTGACAAACGACGCAGGATTTCTTTTAGCGAGCCATTTTCCTGAATTTTAGTGCCCCTCGGTTCGACACAACTGCATGGCTATTTAAATATGTACATATTCTTTGTTGTTGTTGTACTGTGTGCCGTTACTAACAGTCTTGAGCTCCGTAAGCTGCTTCTGAACTAAGCCACACATACATAACAGCAGGCAGTTTATCTTAGATGTAAGTGGCCCTGAACAGAAAAAAGGCAGAGTTTAAATTGCGCGAAACTATAAAGAGCAACGTACGCGTACACGTGTTTATGATATGGCTTGGGTTCAAGTCCTGAAAGCGGTACCGTAGTCACCAGAAACGTGGAAGGAAGGAAGGAAAGGAAGAAAAGAAAGAAAGAAGGAAAAGAAAAGAAAGAAAGAAAGAAAGAAAGAAAGAAAGAAAGAAAGAAAGAAAGAAAGAAAGAAAGAAAGAAAGAAAGAAAGAAAGAAAGAAAGAAAGAAGCCTTTTCTGACCCCAAGTGCAGCAGGTTGGCAACAGATTTCTTTTAGACGAGATGTTAACGGCCACGTAAAACGAAAAACAGGAGAATGCCCGCAAGCTTACGTGCGGCTTGAAGCTTACACCCATGCCCGTCGTAAGTGACGTGCCCCAGCGGCGGAGCAATAGGCCTCGTTAATCGTTCGGCGCGCCCACCACACCATCGCGCCTCGAAGTTTAGGTCCTTGGGCGTGCGAACTATAGGTCGCGTTATTGCGCACCGACAACCGGACGCGCACAGCACTGCTACCGACTCGAAGGAAACTATACATGATTTTCGCAAGGCTGGCGACGAAGTGTGGAAGCTCGCTATTTGGAACTCTTGCGACGTTAAAGGAGCCGACGTACAATTATACTGGACATGGAATAGGTTCTATTTTCAGAACACCGCCAAGCGAAAGTAAAGCTCTTAGCTGGCAGCTCGTAAGCGCAATGAAACATGTCCGCAGTAATCAAAATGAAACAGCACTACAAGCTGGCTGCCAAAAGACGTACGAAGCATTAAACGCGAGCAGAGCGAAGAAACTAAACTTCACCACAACACAGGCACGCGGCACACTGTGCCCTTCAACAATAAGCTGGACGTCTTAAAAATACAAATACATCATCTCGGAATAAAATTAATAGTTCCTCAAAAAATATCGCAAGATTTTCGTTCCCATGATAGTTATTATTATTATTTTTTTAATCCAGCGGCCGTGTTATAACTCTGGCCGCAATTTCGCACGCAGCAGTCGTCAGTGCGTGACAAGAAGTAATATAACATCGCTTCTTTACGAAAAAGAAAACAACCAAAACACAGCAATTGGAGACCTCATTTTCCTTCATCTTTTCGGCTGTATCAAGTATCTGTACGTATAGTACCGCGTCAAACTATGCTCAAGTGAAAAGAGTGATGACACGCTCCTAAAGAGAAACGCCGAATCAGTTTAGATTGATATATTATTCTTGAAGAACTCTCGTTGATTTTACGATAATGGGCTGATTATTAGAGGAGAAAATGAAGGTGAAAGTTAATTTTTTTTTCTTTTTCGCACCGGAAAACGCCGGTACGTCAGCATGACGTCACGGATTTTAGGTATATTTTCGCCTTTCGGCCGTAGTGGTTCAGTAAAATTAAAGGTTTTGAAATTTCCCAAGTTCTTTCGGTTTGGTTTTACCGATAAAAATTTAGCTAAGCGCGAGCAGACGGCGTCAATATCTGTGATGTCACGGCGGGCTGGTGCCGAAATTTGAAGCTGGCGTCATCCCCCGTACGTCACTCCTTGTTTTTTTTTTTTTTTTTTCTCGAAGAGGTCATGTACTAACACAGTTCAAACCATTTTTTTTTTCTTTTCAGTGTCCCTTTAAGAGAGAAAGTGCAACCTGACACAGCTATAATCCAAGTTTGTCTCTTCTCCGTCACCTCTGCAAGCTATAGCAAATGTGCTCCAAAGCCCATAATATACGGACCGCACGAGAGTTACGATACACGTGCCGGGGGAAATGTCGTAAGATGCCATCCATCACGCGGCGCAGAAGCGAACGGAGACCGACCGCACTATTACAATAGGCCGCTCAGCACAAAGACAGCTGCGCCACAGACAATAGCAGTACCGCGGAATGTTTCACATTTCTAGACACAATGGACGCACATTGCAACAAGCAGCGTTTAATCGCTCGACAAAACAAATGCGACAACTGTGAGTGTAGCCGACGCATACATAGACCACAAATTTTACCGAGACGAAACGACGACAAAGCAGTATCGCTGGGTTCTGCGACTAGTGATACAATTGCGAATGAAGGAAAAAGCAGAAGTTGATGCATGAACAAAGACGCTACATAATCTTCTTAATCCTGTCGGAACGGCCTGGAGATACCTTTGTCAGCACTGCTTCCGGATTTATTTAACCCATCATCGGGCATAAAGTCAGCGAGCAAGAACGCTATTACGCGACTCCAATTACTACAGCGGTTGGGGGAGCTCGGTGCAGATGCCGCATTATTCAGTGCCGGTGAGTGAATACAATGACCACTCAGTGAAATTAGTGAGAACAATGAAGTGCACCGCACTTCGAATACTTAACATGCTAGTATATGCGCTTCTAAATGGAAAAAGAAAGGGGCCGACAATTATATACTGACCATGGAATAGGTGCTGTTTCAAAACACCGCCAAGCGAAAGCGAAGCTCGTTGCTGGCAGCTCGTAAGCGCAATTAAACACACACACACACACACACACACACACACACACACACACACACACACACACACACACACACGAGAGAGAGAGAGAGAGAGAGAGAAAAGGGTGTGGGTTAGAGAGAGAAAAAGCAGATTTCTCTGTCGCGTCGCATTGAGCAAAGTCCGCGCCACGACCAAGAGCCGACGCACTGGACGTGAGGCTCGCATCGCTGATTGCGAGCTGGCCACCGGAAACCGATGAAAAGGCGGAGGCACACGAAGGCAGCATTTACGGAAACGCGTATACAACGGCGTATAGTGTATTCACAGCGCTGAATCCGCGTCCGACAAACTATACCAACTGTGTGAATGGCGCCGCTCGCGAACGCGCAGCCTATAGCTCGCCATATGAACCGACGAAGGTCACGGCAACGGTTTTTACCGGCGGACGCATATTTCATCAGCGGCTGCGCGCGTGCGTGTATCTGCTGCCCCGTCCGTGTAGCGGCACATTCGGCCAGCTGCGAAGAGCTGACGCGGTGTGAAACCAGAACAAACGCGATGGAGTTTGCTGGGGCATATGTAGTCCGGCGCACGAGTTTAGCCCCGCCTCGATGGACATGTTTAAGTAACAGCTTGTCAAAAGAAAAACGCTGCTCTTTTCTCCCGAAATAACTAATTGTCGATCCCTAATTCCGACGACGGGGTGTGATATCCGGTCTTGTTAACCCAAGAAGGTAATACTAAGTAGTCTGAGAAATAAGTGTGTCTGTGCACTCTGTACGGCCGGCCACTCTCGTGAAAGTAAATGGCATCCATCATCCTACACGCAACGAGCACTTACGATACGCGTTTACGATGCGCAAGCCCCGTATGCTTCTGCATCGTAAACGCAAACCGTGGTTAGATGTCGAATTATTCTACCCGAAATCGGGCAAAAGCTCCCGCAGCCACCTTCGCAGATTTTTTTAATCTCGCCTTTTTGTTCCACCAGAACTATATAGAATCGCCCACATTCGCTGTCACGGCCATGCATAGGAAACATCATTTCTGCATAGTTTGACATGTAGAAGCGATCGACTACGTAGCTACATACCCTGTTTCGCGAGAGGCATTCATTGCACACGATGCTCGAATCCAGCACGCGCCTTCCGCCCTCACTCGGCCACTTTTTCGCGAAGCCCGTATGCACATAGCGACGAGGACGATCAACAAACGACGCTCGCCTGCTGCGAAAAAAACGCTGGACCCCCATTATACGGCCATCCGAGCCATCACACTTCAGTGAAGAAAAAAATAAATCCAACGACAGGCGTCCGTGTACAGCTCTGTCGCAATGAGAACCTGCCCAACGGCAGTCGGCTATACTGAACAGATAGGCCAGTCTTCGTGTCACCGCCGTTGTATGTGCCGCAGCACAAGGTCGGACGTTCGCGATCGTCTCCGGAATGACAATCACCGCGGGGTGTCCCCACACGGATGCAACCGGCTACGGGACTGCCGCCGAGGCCGTTGAGGCCGCAGGCGAGGCAGGGGAGAGCAAGCGATCCACTCGATCGTGCGCCAAGCGTTCTAGCTGGCTGACGCGAGGAGCCGGCCGTAACGTATATGCGAGGCCGCCGGCTTTACCGATGTCAACTCACGTGACCGCAATCGCAGTTGCTCCTTTAACCTCCTGAGATCTCTTGTACATTATATAATTTACATTGCACATTACATATTCAAGTATTTTCTAAGTTTAATAACCCGGCAACTATACTGCATGAAATAGTAATCTCTAGTCGGATGCACGTGGAAGTGTATGGAAATTATTTAGTCATATTCATGCCAACGGCATTCGAAAAATATTGGCACTGATTTTATCTAGACCACTGTGCCGTCACAGGCGACAAAAAGCGCCCGTGAAGTCCGTTCCGATTACTGCGGCATGACATGAAAATCCGGGAGACGGGGGGTTACCGTATCAAGCATGAGGAGACGGTTACTTCGTCCAAGTTCATGGAGGTGAATTAGCAACTAACCGGAGCAGTTAAATGTTTGTCACATTCGTAACGTACAAGCCTAATAAGAACAGACTTGAAAAGCGTTGCGTCATGGAACACGCACACACAGTCTAATTGTAAAACGTTGGAGTCTGCACACAACGCAGATTCCAGAATGTATGTACAACACAGCAAACTATGAGCATCAGGAATATAAGTGAGTCAGTGGCCATTCACTATGCACGCCCGGCCCCCTTGCAGCTGCGTCGTCTTTTTTCCGGGAGTAAATGCGGGTCCCACAGCAGACGCACACTTTGCAGCAGGTGAGGCCACAAGCAGCCTCGAGCGCGAAGCTCAGGGCTGGAAAACACATGACGCGGTATAGCGGCTTTGCACGCAATAGGCATGATATTGCGTCTATGGTTTTTGTACGTGTGTGCGCGCCAGGTGTGGAATACGATGCTTACGTGTACGCCCTGCCAACTTACACGTATATATATATATATATATATATATATATATATATATATATATATATATATATATATATATATATACATTTCAGTGTGCCGAACAAATGTATCATTGCCTCAACGTGCCAATTCATGCTTTTTTTTTTTTTTTTTTTTTTGTAGGCAGGCCTGCAAGTTTTCAACGAACAAACGGCTCCTCCATAAATTGCACGGCGACATGACGTGTTTTATGGGTCCGTGTACGTAACGAACATATCTTAATATTATTTCTCGATTGATTCTTGAAAAAGCTGCAATTAAATTATTTGGCTACGCTATAGCGCTAAAGTAAGCCGTACACAAAGGCCTTCCGCGAGTTGGTACGGAGCCCAACACGAGCAAAGATAAAGAGTAGATATATATTTATCGGCAAAAGCTGATGGCTCCGCGCGGTTTGACGATTGCGAGGCACTCTCTTAGCGCCCCAAAAGGATATAAGAACACGCAGATTGCCCGACATATGTGAAAGCCATATCGAAGTGCGAGAAAAATTCAGGCGTAGAACAGAGAATCCCCGCCGTGGTGGATGAAATTGATTGGTTTGTGTACATCGCTCGACCCGGAGCACAAATAATACATAAAACCCGGGAACGAAAGAGCCAATTTGGAACGGTGCCCTCTCTCAGCAGCAGAATGGGTGGTGGTCTCTATATTTCGAATCGCTTCGTGACCACTTTACGCGATGCGTAGTCACACGTGTCCAAAAAAGCACGAGGTATTGCCACACGCTCCACACGCCAGCGAGAAGCATCCTCGTACACAGGATAAGGAAGGGTGGAGCTTGGCGCAGAGGAAAGGAGGTGCGGCGCCCAGCCTAGCAAAGCAGGCTGCAGCCAAGGTCAACGGACAGCTGCCTGCAAGCACACTTGCACACATCACACGCGCACATGACGCCAAAAGGACCAAAATGGACCCAGAAACGGCGAAGCCGCAACAAGACAGGACAGAACGGCAGGCATGGGAAAGTCAGGGCCAGCTGCCAGGTTTATCTGGCAATACCACGAGATTCAACGAGAGGTCTATTCCTGCCTGCTGCGCATATACTCATTCGAGGTCTATGTAGAAGGGCAATGACAATACAAAGTCGTGATCTATACGGTCATGCGAAGTTACTGGTCACTGTAGCCAATTCACCACCAAGACTACGTAGATCAGTGCCAGTTCTGGTGCTGCGCACGAGGTCGTGGTTCAGATGCCCGGTAGTATCCGCCGAACTTACATATAATCGAACGGGCCGCGCCTCTAAGAAACACGCGCGGGCAAAATTGTGTCCCAGTCCGATATAGCCCTACGATGCGAAACCTCTTGAAGAAATCAGTCAAGTATGGAGCATACCTAGTTCAATACCTGAATGTGGGGGGGGAAGAAGCCATGCCACGTTTCTCGTAGCCTTAATAAAAAACATAACAATAACAGTTGACCACAGTGTACCCCATGCCTAAAAAGAGTTTCTCCCAAGCTGAAGATAACTCCATGCATCCGCGTGTTAATCTGACAAACTTATCTCAAGCGACTACATTCACTCTCCACTTACAGCGGCACGTGAACTCGACAAAATATGCAAACAAGAAAGGCATACTCAAGATAGCGCGACTTGACCTACGCTTTCTTCGTTTCACAGGGGCACGTACGCATGCATACATGCATGTAGGTTATCGCAAGCTGTTCCGATCAGTGTCCAGCGCCGTTAAGGAGATCAGCGGCTTAGAGTTACGAACAAACGATCTGGTTATGATTACGTTAAAAAATGTTGGGTAGAACACTTAAGCAACGTCCGAGACGAAATAAAGGGCGGCGAAAAAAAAAAAAAAGGAGGGGGGAGGGGGGGGTAGCACACTTTCGCACGTGACGTATACACCGGTGAGTGAAGGAGCAGCAAAGAAAAAAGGAAATGGCTATACGTAATTTGCGTCGAGATACCCATCTCGCCAACGCGCAACTCCCTCGCGGCCGCGTGAAAGCCACGTTGCGCGCACGCAAAGCAACAGCGGTTGCATATCGACAAGAGCCAGACATCGCGTTTTGTATCTGGGCCAAGTTCTCCACCACGCCGACAAACGCTCGCGTCACCTCTCTACACGCGCTCGTCGCCGGAAACGCCACGACGCGCAGTTCAAGGAACGCGCTTTACGTCACCGCGGGCCGCCGGTGTTTTCATGCAAAGAAGATGCGCGAAAGGCACGCGTGCAGCAGCAGGACACGTATACATCGGCATCCGAGCACGCACGCACGCAAGCAAGCACGCTCACCGCTTCGTCACTCGAGCGAATGTATAAACCACGCCTTGGGGGAGTGTACGATCACGCGAGAGTTCTATAGCGACAAAGAACGTTCTACTTGCAAAAAAGGCTGCACTAATACATGTTCCTCTGGCGTCTTGCTGTTGAGCACGAGGTTGCCGGTTCGATTTCCAGCCGCGGCGGCCTCATTTCGAGAGGGGCTAAATGCAAAAAAGCGTTCGTGTATACTCAGCTTTATAAGTGCCCGCTAAGCTTTAAGAACTCCTGGTGATCAAAGTTAACTCAGCGCCTTTCACTATACAGCTTCCCTCATAGTCTCAGTGCGATGTTGGGCCGTTAAATTCCACGAATCGGTGGGACCACTCACTCACGTGTAGTATAAGCCGCAAGCGGAGGACCCTTCCCAATACCGCGAGCTCGATGGGCTCGCGAAGTGCATTGCGTGGAAACAGTATACCCGTTGCTTATCTGATATACGCTTGAAATAGGGACGACATAACGGCGAAGCTGCACCTGCCTGTTGGCGCATTTCTTCTTTCCTTGAATTACCCGTTCCAGAGGATAGTAGGTTAGAATATCTCGAATTTTCTCCTCGCACTTGATATCTGAAGCGACGTTTTTCCAACAATGCGCGTTTTAGGGACACCACAGCGGTGGTCATCTTCTTCGCGACTGTGTAAGCTGCGCGCTATATAGTTGAGAGATGCATAGCGGTGGCTGCACACAGAAGCATGTATAGACTGCGATCTTTGCATTCCTACAAGACAGATGTGTTGGCAGTAACGATTATTATTATTATTATTATTATTATTATTATTATTATTATTATTATTATTATTATTATTATTATTTTAATTAATTTCTTTAGGGAAAGAGTCCTGTATTGTAAACAACGGTCACGTATCGGAGAATCCTCCTAATCGCGCTTGACGGATAACAGAACGAAATCCGGTGACTCGGCTACACTTTTGTCGGCGAAGTCGCGGACAATTAGCACAGTGACATGAACCGAGGTTTCCAGGTTTTAAACCTCAGGACAGACCGCAAGGAGGTCGAATGTAGTCAAAAACAGCCAACACAGAGTCGAGAAAATAAGTCACATCGTGAATGAGTGATGAGCCTCCGCGGTCACTTAATGAATTACATATACGAGCGTATGTATGAGAGACGCGCCCCTCATATTGACAAAAGGAGGGAAATATGCAATGTAGTCGTGGACATGGTTATTTCTGTGGTTCAAAACATGATTGTTGATACCAACATCCATATTATTGGCAGTTTTAGAGTACTAATGGGAACGCCTCATTATTAATGTTAAAAGTAGCGAAAGAGTAGCGGGAGCCACGACAATTGTAGTTACAGGCACAGCGCACTGGCCAGATGGCGTTGCGGCTGTTTCAGCTTCCTACAAGTGTTGGCGACGGCAGCCGCTTGAACTATACTGACTGTGTGCGACTGAAATGAGGCCCCTGTGAACAGCAACACACACGCGCCAGTATCATGGCTTGCTTGGGCACTCGATAAAAGTTAGTCTTGCCCCGATCTATCACAGCGTTCAAACGCATAATTCATGCGCCTTCGCCACGACGTCCTATATGCAGGCGCGGTCAACGCCACGATGTCCGACGGAAGAGCGCGGTTGCACTCTTTCTGCAGAACGTGGAAACCCCTGCCTCGAGATAAAAGATGGCTAGAGGGCACCTTGGGTGCGTAACGTCTACGAGATATGCTTCCTCCGCTCGCTATAGCTATATGCATGTGGCCTGGCACCGCTGTCAGTACGGAAAGCTTGAGCGAAGGCATGAGCCTATGGGCAACAAGCGCTCAAACTTCGCGCGCCAAAAGCAGCGCCGCAACACACAACCTAAGATCGGATGTCCTCAGACAAGAGTAGAGCTGCATTTAAATAAACATATTTCACCACCACCACAACCTATCGGGCGGAGCAAACAGTTCTCTGCAGCGCACATGCTGCGATTTCGCGTCAGCAAACTAACCGCTCATCTTAAGGCACAAGTGTCCAGCTTCTGGCCTGATGGGCACCGACAAGCTGGGACGTAAAAGCGAATGCGCTCCTCACAACGCCATATCCAGAGCACGGATAGACACATCGGGCTTGATACAGGCGCGCGTCTGTTATCATTCGATATGCCGCGCCATTTTCGCGGACTCTCTACCGGACGGTGTCATCAGTAGTTTTTGGTTGCACACAGCTGCCGTACAACGCTTCCTGCAGCCCGGCGCTTGTTCCCCACAGGATGGACCAAAACGTGTCTATAGCGCGCCAAAGATGGCCGGTATGTATACGTAACGGGCATCACACCACCCGGTTGCTTGCCGGCCAGCAAGCAACGAAATATGCGACGACGACGAGAGTGTATCGCGCTCAGCTCCGCACAGCATTTGACGGTGCTGCCGCGAAGAGATAAAAAGCGTGGCGCGCTCGAGTTACGCGCTTGGCGCCCACAGCGCGCGCGCGCGCGCTTGCAGACACCGGACTCACATGACACCCGCATATAAGCCCCTATCCACGTCGCGTGACTGCAACATGATCAGTCACATGTCGTGCCGCCACCCCTCTTGAGTGCGACACTCGAAATCACGGGCGGCGCACTATATAAACTGCGACAAGGAAAACGGCGAGCGTGCAATGGGTGTGAAGTGGCGGGCTATACACTGTTTACTGCTCTCTGTTTGCGCGTCCTTGTGCAGCGAACAAAAATACATCGCTTATACACTGAAAGAGGTATCCACGGTTGTATACAGAGCTAAGTGTCATCACAACAGAAAAATCACAACTCTGTTCACCAAACAATCCATTCCATACGTCACCAATGGTTGAAAAAACTAAATAAAGACAAGAAAATCATAAACCTGGTGGCTTTAAGTTGGATAGGAAAGGCTGCACAATGGGTTATGAGGGACGCAAAAATGGAGGGCTCCGGATTAATTTTCACCCCCTGGGGTTTAAGCTTCTTAAAGCACACAAAACCCGGTACACGAGCGTATTTCCATTTTGCCTCCATTGAAATGGGAACGCCGCGGTCGGAAGTCAAACCCGCATCCTCGTGCTCAGCAGCACAAAGCCGCACTGAGACACCGCGCAGGGCATATTTAAGTTCTCTCTCTCTTTTTTTTTTTTTTTTTTTTTTTTTTTACGCCAGGCAAACGTGTCCCCCCCCCCCCCCCCCCCCCCCCCCCCCTTTACACGACCATTCTCTTTCTTTCAGATCAGCCGTGGTACCCTATATATATACGTTGGTCATTACCGGTGATGTAACAGCCCGTGACGATGGCACTCCGAATGTACGCAGCCAGTTTCCAGATATACAGCGGCAAAATATCGGCTGCCACTATGTAACTCGTAGCTCAAGTACGAATTCGCAACTCAGCTGCAAATCAGAGCGCGCGAAGCAGGAACGTATTTTTTTGAACGTGTGCTCTTACGGCAAAGCAGAACTTCGAACGGTCGCGGGTCATTAGCACCGGAGCGAAGTCCTCCGACACGCTGTATGCGTTGCCAGAGCTTGTTCGAGCTGAGGCTGTAGGTATTTATATATGCACGCTCTCGGGCACGCGCAACACCCGTTGAACCATCGCAGGACAGCACGGGCCGTCTTCTTCATCGGTTGATCGCCGCAACCCCCCTTCCACCGTAGGGACCCCCGTTACGGGTGGGCCGAAAATAGACATCTCCACGCGCGGAACGCCGCCGTATCGTGCCGTACACTCGCTGCATGAGACGCCAAGAGAATCTACTGTTACATATCTATACGCATTGCCGGGTAGGGGGTCTCTTCGTTCTGAAACGTCGTGTCTCGCATATATGAAACCCGTATATACCCGAGTGCAGGAGGCTCGAAAATTTATCTCGGCGGAAACGACCTCGCAGAGATAGCACCGTTTGTATCTTGGCAGCGAGTACTGCGTTACAAGGAACTGTAGCACAGCTGAAACGCCGGAACGGTTTATTTTTTTTTTTTTTTTTTTTTTTTTTTTTTGCAGTGGCTGGTTTCTGCGTGGTGTTCAGTTACCGCACACACCACAGGCGAGAAGTCTGGCGCGAGCACAGTCGTCGCTTGGACCACGCTTCGCAGAACACTTTCCGAAGCACGAAGCACGAACAGAAATTGCTATGCTCCGTGCGAAAGGTGCGCGACTTGGAACTATACGGCAGGTATACGCGTGTAAGAATGTGGAGACACGAGACATCGGACGCTCAGTGCATCGCAAGTGGTCCAACCCCATGCTGCGCAAATGCAAGCAGGGCGAGATCATCGACATGGTAAAGGGCATCGCAAACGGCGTTCATATAATAGGAAAGTACGCACGTAAAAGCAAAGTCGAGGAAAAGACTTCGTTTGACCCCCGCAAAGGGTCCATGTAAGAAGGTCCTCGCACGGCGTAGCAAACGGGTTGCCGAGTATTTGGCATTAAGAGGAAGCTAAGGCCATTCCACATACATCTCTACGAAGTAATAAAACGAATGGCGCTAAGGAGGTATTTCCACATCTCGCCAACCTCTGGGTGAAAACCCTCGCCTAGGAGGATGCAGGACCTGATCAGTCACCTATCCGTCGATACAGTCCTTGGTGTCATACAGATTAGATTTAAATATATGCAGGAATCTAGACCGCTACGCAAACCACGACAAGAAGTGTGCATGCCATCGCGTATCCACATGCACTCACGAGCAAGAGTGTGCCTGTCAGATCTGCTTAACAGGGAAGCAGCGCGTGTTTGAAAATGCCTTGTGCTTCGTCGGCAGCATCATTTAACACGACGGTCATCGGCCATGTCGTGCTGAATAGCTGAGTACGCAAGGGCTCGTCTGATTACCGAAGCTGAGCAGCCTTGACCTTGGTCAATACTCCGGAGTGAGATATCTGCACGGGAACGCCCGACTGCTGATAGTTTTCCTTGTAGCGCGGAATAGCTCAGGTGCTGTAGCCACGGTTTAAAGCTGTCAAACAGTTGTAAGCCGATGGTTTTAGAAGCCGCTGTCAGACCCATCACCATCCGCATGAGTGCGAGGCAGGCGACGTGTACCTCTTATTGGCCGTGACGGTGCTGCAAAGGCCGGGCCGAGTAATCGAACACCTATCCTCCAGCTCAAAAAGCACAACGTCACAGCTGCTAAGTCAACGCAGGCGGGTTCTCTCTCATCGTGATATTCTCAGAACGCTAAATGAGCACGAAGAAATACGTAACACCGAGATCTCAGTCATAACTATCACTAAAAGTAAAATAAAAATGTTGAACTGAAACGAGCGCGACGAAAATGTCGACAGCCAATCCGCGGACAGACGTCGCTCGAAAGGAGCACAGAAATGCGGAACAATGTCGAGTGCAGCCCAGCTGATAACCTTCGAGGCAAGGGCATCGCTACCTGACGGCACTCAGGTGTGAAGAGCCGGCAACGGCGCCTATATCGCAACAGCTAGGAAGTAGACAAAATGAATGAAAAAGAAAAAGGAAAAGGCAGGAGATACGAGAAGCGACGAAGACGTTAGGAAGAGGCACAGCCAGTAGAAGTAATAGTCCGAGGAATGAGCTCAACTGCCGAGTAAACTGCCGAGGGCTCAGCAGGAACGTGTACGGGCGCCACTTTGTACGGATGAGCGCGATTAACAGTGCGGTCCGACCGCCAGGTGCAGACAACGGGCAGTCTTGACATGACGCTATCAGGAACAGAGAGAGAGAAGAGAGAGGGCAAACCGGAAGAATCGGCCGCACAGCTCACGCTCCGATGAACGCCACCTGACTGCCCGCGATCCTTGACACAGTTCCTAGTCCCTGAGCCATCTCCCACGTTCGCGGTCTACTCTCCGAAGAGTAGATGCCGTATAGTGCAGACGATGACCGAGCGCCACTAACGAAACAATGCGAAACAAATGAGATTCCGGGGCGCGCGGATCAGTGAGGAGTGGGGCGCAACGGGCTCTTGGATACAGAGAGCAGCGGCGGCGGTTGGCCTCCGTCGCCGCGGGTATAAATATCACCCACGGGGTCGCTAATATACAAGCGAAGGCCGAGGAGGAAGAGGAGGAGTCCGCTTGTGTGGCAGCGGAAGGAAGGAGAGGAAGCCCGAGTCGCGTGTCACACCGAGGCGGCCGAAGCGAAAAGACAAAAGCTGAAAGCAACACGTAGCAAGTGCACGCAACCCACGCTTCCCCAAGTTCGTGAAGGTGTGCGGCAGGCGGTGACGGAGCACCGTCCAGGAAAGCCAGGAGAGAGCAGGAAAGGAGAGGCACGGGGAAAGTGATAAGAGAGCTGGAACGATCGTGGCAACGCGGCTGGCAGCAAGACAGTGTGACGACCATAAATGAGCCGCGATGATATTACCAGCGCCGTCGACGCCATTTTGTTGTTTTGCTTCGCCTCCTCCACGATGTCGTATATACATGCGCCGCGACACGCTGCGGGAGGGAGCAGGCGTGCGAGAGCGCAGGGAAGCCCACTATGCGCTTTGCTCAAGCGAAGACGCAGTACTTTCTCAAGCGACAACCTCGAAAGAGTTTAATTTAAAGCGCGAAGATCAACATGAAAAGAACAAAGGAAAAATGAAAAGGGTATATTTGAGTAAAACGAAGAAATATAGCACGTTGTAGCTAAAAACAATAAGAAAAGAAGGGAAAGCCTCAACGAGTGAATAATCGAAACGTATAGACAACTATAATATATATGGATCTGCAACGAAGCTCCTCGGAACACTTGAACCACAATGTGCCTACGTGCACTGAATCATTCGAAGAGGGCATGTTTTACGGAGCCTCTGTATATACATCAAGGGGTTTCACTGTGCAAGCTGTTTCGACCGGAGGTGCCTCGTAGACGTACAGCGCACAAAATTCGCGTCGGTAAAGTAATCGTACGAAAGAAATCGCGCCCATTAGTGCGCTTGAAACATATTTCCATATTGCTCCAGCGAATAAGTGCGCCTGCGACCGCGTTTTGAAAGCCATGAAATCAATCTTGAAGCAGTGGGCCGCGTTCAGACATCGAACGTGCAACGCTGCCGGTATTGGGTGCGAAATTCAGTGACATTTACTGATCTGATGAGTGCGGACACAGTGCTCTTAGCTGCTTGAATTTCTTGCGCACGAAATCTTGGTGCGGTGGAAAGAGACATCGAAAGAATATGGCAGCAGGAAAATGCATTGCACATAGATGCTTGCAATATGATAAGATTCTAAAATCGCGAACACAACGACGAACATAGGGAAATTCAAGGTGCCGGTGTATTCTTCATAAATACATTTAGAGATCGAGGCACGCAAATGCTGCCAAATAAATAAGTAAATAATAATAATAATAATAATAATAATAATAATAATAATAATAATAATAATAATACAGTAGAACCTGGATATATCGAATCTGAAGGATATCACAAAGAAGTTCGATATATAGGTAATTCGATATATAAAATAAACATTCTTTAACAAAATTTTTCAAGGAGATTTAACTGCTGTTCGTTATACACAATTCGTTATATGTGGTTTCCCTATATACATGTTCGACTGTAATAAATGTAATTGCGATGGGTGTACGCGCAATAGACACTTGCAATGATCGGGATAACTGTTCTTAACCTAACTACTTCCAATTACGCACTTGGACGATCTACATACCGTAATGAATGCCTTGACACCATTTTTTTTATCTTTTTCTGACACTCACTCACTAGAAGAACCAGGGTGCCCAAGTCATCATCGCAGAATTCGCTCGCGTAACGGTTACCCATCTACCGCCAGCACGTTTACGAATCGGCAACGGGGTCGCGTCAGGTAGCAGATTAATTATTTCCGGTTCTACCGTAACTGGCTCACTAGGCAAGCACCGCGCGCTCCTAATTGCACGCGTGGCACAACCCGTCCGGCGCCGCACCGCGAGAGCGTGACGCCGGCGGAGCCAAGGCGCCCACAGCGTTATAGCCGTGCCATGCGCTCCCGGGTTTCGCGCCCACCGGCGCTCACGAAGCGACGGGGACGCCACGGTTTCAAAAGCAGCAAAACCGCGAGGAGTTTTTCGCTGAGACGGTATGGCGGCACGGATCTGCGTTCACGACCGGCCGACGGCAGTTGTGTGTACGGAGGTCGCTGCGGAACGCAGGAAATCCTCGTTTTTCTTTAATTTTTGTTTCACACACACACACTCTCTCTCTCTCTCTCTGGGTCGAGGTAGATTCGCCTTCCGGGTTTGTTTTTGTTGTTGCCGTACGTTGCGTTACGTGGCGGACTGTCACCGAGCTTAATCGCCGTCGGCGAGCTTTACGAGCGCGCACTCCACGGCGGAAACAGGTTTGACGCTGCGCACCAGTCCTGCGTGGAGGTCGCGAGGTCGTGCCAGCTTCTGGCAATGATGCACCCCGTCTCTCTCGCCTTTAGCAGAGAGTCGGTTCGGCGGGGACCATTAAACGGCGAGGCGATTCGGCGCTATATGCCCCGGTGAAATGGCCGTGCGCCGATCTTCCCTCTGACACCGACAGGGGAGCGAAGCGAATTGAAGCGCGGAGGTTTGCATCGGGCGCGTCTCATTTCTCAGGTCCACAGCCGTGAATGAGATAAAGGTCGTTCCTTGGGTCACGAAACGAAAAAAAGAAAGAAAGAAAGAAAGAAAGAAAGAAAGAAAGAAAGAAAGAAAGAAAGATCCAACCAACATCTAACCACCCCGGCTTCCCCAAGAAAGTGAATCAAATCTGCGAAATGTGATTCGCAGAGTCGAAAGATGACCTACCCGGTGGCACGTATATACATTAAGGCGTCTATATCGCCCTAGCTTAACCTCCTTGCATTTCCTCCGCACGCACACACACACACACACACACACACACACACACACACACACACACACACACACACACACACACACACACACACACACACACACACATATATATATATATATATATATATATATATATATATATATATATATATATATATATTGTGAGCGCTCTTTGTGCATACCGTCGTCGTCATTTGTACATACGACTCATCATCATCTTTTGTCTCGTGCGGTGCTTCGTCTCTGTCTCGGGCGGCTGCTCGGAAATAAAGGCATCGCATCGGTTGACGTCTCACAATATATATCATTTAATGAATTCTGAACCATGTCATATACCTAATAGGGGAAGTATATGCGCAGTTACAGCTATATATGTAGTAGAATGAGTAACACAAAACATACCACTCTCATGACAAGACAGACTGTATATAGGTGTCCGGATTTCCACGTGATTTCCAACATTTTACAACTATATTCCACCGTAAAATATTGGAACAGAGATACAGGCGGGGACGGTAATAAGTTGGCTTAGAAAGCAGTGTCAAATCTACAGTCGGTTGCGGCTTGAAAAAAAAAAAAAAAAAGGGTAATTCAAGGGAAGACAGCGCGCGTTACTTTCACATTCACCTCGCTCCGCCTCTGCTTTACTGCACGCAAATTCGAGGCATGCGCTCGCGTGCGGGCAATCACTCAATTAAGAGTTACAGTCCAGGCATTCATTAAACGCGACCAAAGTTAAATGAACTTCTCGAAACAGTGACATTTCGTAATTTCGTAAACATTGACATTCGTGTATTTCGTAACAAAACGGCGACTGTCACGCGTTTCAACAACGGTACCGAGCAAACCACAGAAAGTGCAGGACACAAAGAAGAGAGAACGTGCGCTGCACAATTACTTTTCGTACAAAGAGGACAACGCATCTTCTTACACGAAAAAAAAAATATAAAAAGAAAAGAAAAGAACCGGTTTCACGTACCAAAGCCACGATCTGATTATGAGGTCCGCCGTTGGGGGAGGGGGGGTTCCTCCGGATTAATTTTGACCACTTCGGGTTCTTTAACAGTGCGCGATCGTTTTGTTCATCTCGCCCGCATCCGAGATCGAACCCGCTACCTCGAACTTAGCCGCGAAACACGATACATCCACTATAAGCTACCGCGGCGAGTCCTCTCACAGAATGTCCTGTCCAGGCAACATTAGGCGCGGTTAGCGCATTATACTTCAGCTGACCGGACTCCACATAAGAAGGCTGGGCTACATGCAGTGCAGTAGCGGCGCACGCGAAGGCTTCGCAAGGCCGCGGTCTCCGACAGGCGCGATCAGCAACAGTAACCACCGAGTAACACACGCACAGCAAAATTAAGGACCGGCAAGAATAGAGTACATGGACCCAGAGCCCACCGCGCTATTAAAGGAGCATTAAAGGCACCGCAGCGCCCTCCCGCGGGCAATGAGTTTCTTAGAGCAGAGAAGGCCGCAGCAAGTTAAATGACCCGGGAAAAAAAAAAAAGACAGAAAAAGAAAACGGCGCGTAGTGCAGCGCCGCCGAAACGACTGGGCGAGTATCAAGGGCACGCGGCGAATCCATCGGAGGAAGGTTAACGGCCGTCACATTTCTACCCCCCCCCCCCCCCCCCCTCGAACAGCTGCGTATGCCCGCGCAGGAAGCCGTAGCGAAAGGCGAAGCATCTGCATGCGACGTCGTAAACGTCTTCGCAGCGCGTGTGCGCCGATCGCCAGCAAAGATGGCGCGGCTCAGCCCTGCAGATAACGGCGTTACGCTCTCGAAAAGATGGAATCAATTCGTTCCTGAGCAGCTGTGGAGGTATAGTCGATTGCTGTCATGAAGTCTTTCAAAAGCCCACACGCAAGTGGCGAGCGTCTGTTCATTTTTTTTTTTTTTAATAACCGTTTTCTGCCGTTGCTTAATTTCTTATAAGTGGCAACCACGCCAAATGTATTTCTGACGCATTTTGGACGTGTAGTTGCTTCTACGCCGCGCCGTGACCGCGCATGCGTATACTGCAGTTCAATATGTATTTCATGTGGGTACAGAATAAAGCGGATACACGAAATCACACACGTTCCATGCCACGATGACAGCATACATAGTTATTGCTTTGCATGAGGTGGATACGTCTGGCGACATAGCACCGTAAATTAAGGCATCGAAAGTAAACACTTCATGTGGTTACCGCCATAGAGTTTTCTACAAAAATTAACAGAGGGAACTCACTGCCGTCGTTCAGGTATATACTGTAGGAATCGTGGGTGTCACATGGATTTGTCCAATGTTCGTGCTTGTGGCTTTACACGTTCTCGTGGCGTTCTCTTTTATGACGCTTTACACTTCAAAATTTCCAAGAAATCGTAGTTACTTCCTAAACGCACAAAGGCAATTAGCGGGAATCGTTGCACTCATATCAGGATATTCAAACGAATATGATCCATCCGCAAAGTCGCAGAGCCGTTTGAAGCCATTTGGACGGAGTTTCCGACCCATCATTATTTGTCTGAACCGTCATACAACCTGCAGCTCCCGCATTCACTAGCGCCGGTTAGCTGCAGTAATTATTGTAGGAGAGTATGGCTGTCGCATTCAGATGGCGTGTTACATAACGCCGAAATGGCCGATGCATGATGTGCACGCCACTTCTACGCCAAACTATAATGAAAATCTCTAAAACTATAATAATCTCTATAATAATATAAACTATAATGATCTGAGATCCCAACTCTAATGCCACTCCAAAGCGATACGATATACAGTCAAACCCGGATATAACGAACCCACATATAACGAATCATTGTCTATAACGAATAGCAGCAAAATCCCTTTGAAAATTTTTGTATAACAATTTTATGTTTATATCGAATTACCTATACATCGAACTTCCTTGTGATCCCCTTCAGATTCGATATATC
This sequence comes from Dermacentor silvarum, assembly GCF_013339745.2. NCBI lineage: Eukaryota > Metazoa > Arthropoda > Arachnida > Ixodida > Ixodidae > Dermacentor > Dermacentor silvarum. The sequence goes on from NC_051155.1 coordinate 193,760,162, forward strand.
CGGGTTCGACTGTATCATTAAAAATGTACACCTCTCAGCTTACCAACAACCAAAGCACTGCCTCTCTGCTGCAGGAATTGTGTCCACAGGACAGATTGAACAAAAACAAACAAGCAAGCGGGGCAGAGTACGCCGGGTGCGAGCGAGCGCTGCAGGCTGTAGCCAGGGCACACACACACACAGCGGCGCTTTACAATGTGCCCGGCGCGGGTTCGTGTGAAGTGGCCGTAAAGGCCAGGCGCGAAAAACGTGGACACTCGAGAAAAGCTTTTTCGGCACTTGACAGCGCAGCGCGAGCGGGGCTGATAGCGCGCATGTGCTCACCGGAAATGGACGTTTGAAGGCGCCTCGTTTTTACAGCCCGAGGTGTGCTGCAAAAGACGGCGGAGCACCGAAAACCAAAGGGTTCCCTGTCCACTGTGCCCTATAAATACGGAGGGGCCTGCGTCGCAGGAGTCCCAGAAGGGTGGCTATACTCTGGGCACTCAAATTCTGCGATGTTGGCGTTTTGAGCCAATCAGAGAGGGCGCATAGCCCCCTCCTGTGAGTGAATAAAAGATGTCAGCATGGAAAATTTCATAACGTGGCGGAATAAAAAAAAGTTACACACCGGGGTTTTACGTGAAATACCACCTGATTATGAGCACGCCGTAGTAGGGGGGGGGGGGGGGGGGGGCAATGGAATAATTTTGACCATCTGGGGTTCTTCAACGTGCACCCAATGCACGGTACACTACACCGAGCATTCTTGCCTTCCGCTCCCATCGGAAGGCGGCCGCCACGGCGGGGTTCGAACACGCGACCTTGTGCGCAGCAGCGCAACGCCACAGCCAGCTACAGCGGGGGGCATCACGGAATTTGAGTGTTCATGTTCAGATAGCCCTACGGTTAAAGGTCACTTCGGTCGAATGAGTGAAACCAATTTGTATAATCAAAGCGCAACCATTGTGACGGTGCCAGAGCGCATCACAGCTCCTTCGCGCCACATGCTGCTTTCACACGTCGGTTAAGAACAATGGCCTTTGGTCAATCAAAACGACGTTTAAATATGCCCGTGCGACAAAGACACGTGAACAATGCGACGGCAAGGAGCGCAATGCGAAGAAGTGCTGCGACATAGGCGTCTAAACGTCTGTGGAGAAAAATAAAAGGATAAAGGAGCGCACTTATATGTCGAAGGTCGGAAAAAGACCCCCCCCCCCCCCCCCCCCCTTTCGAAGCCCAGAGGCTTGAGGAGAGGGAGGCAAGGCTCGATAAACACACGCTGGAGTGCGTAGATTCTCGAGATGCGGGCGCGGAAGATGCACACAGGCGCACTTTCCTGATACGTGACCGTAGAGTTAACGTCAGCAGCGAGCGCCCACCGTGGCAACAGAAGCATCGGTTCTAGAAGGCTCGATATACCCCGAGAGGATCACGCGTGCTGTTGGGAAGCACGCAGGGCAATTGCACGGACGAAATACGAACAGCGGAGTTCTGAGCGCGTCGAGGAACTTTCGCTGAACGGTGGTTTTTCTATACGTGCTCTTATGGCGTTTCGCCTTACAGGACAGCAAGCCCACAGACCGCATACGGTATAGATATTAATTCATAGGCGAGTTTACGTTAAGTTTATGTTTAGTTAAACCACGGCGCAAGAATGCTATAAGCTATCAAAAAGTCACGGACGGACCCCGCGACCTCTGTGCGATTGAGTGATATTACTCGTACACTGCAACTGTGGAGCAATCAATGAAAAGAACGGAATGGAAAAGAACAAAGCTTCACAACCCCTCCCCTCCCTGCTATTTTTAATCCACGAAAGCACGACGGTCTCAGATGGAAACAGGCGCTTTTTGCGACGGCACCAAATGTCGGATGTAACCTACAGCTGTCAGTGACGATTCTGGCTTACGTCGCAAACAAGTTCACACTTCATCTCTAGCAGACATTCTGACAGCTTATCAAAATGGAACGTCGAGATATGAGAATACCTGGACTATTTTCTGGATGCGAGATCACCTGAAAGAGAGCGGTAGTCTGAAGGAGAACTCAGCTGCGACAAGCATCAACTATCTTCAAGTGGGCGAAGGGTCGTGATGAGAGAAACAGCTGCCATCGCTTCATTGGTAGGTCAGCCTCACAAATGGGTCTGTGTTGGCTCCGACCCCACGTGCTTTATTTCTTTCTTTTTTTCTTTTTTTTTTTTCTTTTTTGCACGCAGACATGTCGCCCGCCATTTCCCAACAGCGTATAATGCTGCTGCTGCCGCCGCCGCCGCTGCTCAGATTTAGAAACGAGACAGGGAAAAAAAAAAAATAAGATATTAAACTAAAGCGCTAACCACTAGCCTTATTTGTGATACTGTTTTAGTCTTTTATACCTTCTCCGAAGTGACGTACACCTGTTATGGCCAAACAGACGATTTTACTTTTTTTCGAACGGGGAGAACAGTTGAGTCAGCTGGCATGAGTTCGTTTTAGTGCAGTCTGACAAAAACGTCCGACAATATATCTGTCGTTGAAGAAAGAAAGACAGCAGGACGCTTCTGTAATAGTTTCAGCTGGTCTCAAGCGATTTAGTATATGTCCGCGCATTTGGAAAATCGACGCGAGAATACTTCTCGGCAAGTCATTTTGTTACCTCAACACAACGAGTCATTGTTTTTCACTTGGTATCATGGGGGTCGCCCGCTCATTCATATAGGTTTCAAAAAAGAAAAGTGGGGCACTAGTTTGCACAGCTGTCGCGAATCTACAAGCTTACATACTAGCGTTTTAGACTACACCATGGAGGGAAAAAATAAATATCAACGGTTGTTTTCGACGCAAGCACGATAAAAGCGCTTGTTATCGAGGCGGTCTCACAGGCCCCGACAAACACGCTTCCATCAACGCGCGGTCGCATTGCCAAGACAACAGGGCCAGCAGCCAGGATCTTATCAAAGCACGAAGACGCTCGCGATCAGCAGAGATATTATTGCCACCTGTCGGTCACGTGTATTTGAATCGGCATACCTTTCAAGCGACCGAACGGCTAACCTTCCCAAATGTTATCGGAAGCGATCGCTGAGAGGCTATTGTATAGTTAATCGCCAGCAGATTCAACGCTGAACTTCCGCTCGACAACGCATCGACCGCCGAGTCGAACTCAGCCAAGCGTTAAAGACGGCGTTTTTATCTGGAGTCTCAAATTACCAGCCCCACACAGCATGCGATAAGGTTGCGACGACGGAGGGGTCAGTCGGCTGCCGCCATCCGACAGTGCGAAATCGGCTGCTCGGCAAACTGACAAAAAGGTTCCTCCCTCCTCGATTACAGCGTGATTTCTTCCTGCTGTCGCTCGAATTATCTTTACAAGACCCTCACAGTCTGTAGTAAGTGATGTCGCGTAAATGTACGGCCACTGCCAGCGTCGCACTGTTATCGCTACATGCACGTACGCAGAGCAAAACCTTGTCGCGTACATGTCAATGGGACGGCCGACAAGATCTCACGCGAACGGCATTTCCGCAAGGACTGGGGTTGCCATAAAGACGGAGGAAAAGCGCTGGGCCTTAGCAGGCCTTCAGTTTCAAATACGAAAAGCGGTGAACCAACGACGGATGGTCAGTCACGTTTGTGCACGGCATACAGTATGCCAACCACAAAAACGTTATTGAACCACTCATTCGAAGATCGCAAATTGTACATGCACACGGTTAGCAAGGATGAACAGAATTTACAGTGTCATATCCCTTAAGCGTCTTACGCTCACAAAACATGCTTACGAAGTGTCTTAACAATACGTATGATTGGGCGAGTTGGTTCTCGATACTGAATAAATTAAACCGAATCATCAAATGTCCTTGGCCATGGGTACTTTTGTAGGGCCATGAAAGGGCTTTGTGGAAGTAGACGAGAGAGAAGCGAATGGCCTGGCACCGGCGGCATCGCAAATTGAGTGTAAAGAGTTACGACCTGGTTGTGCGCTAATAGAGAAATGTCATGCGACAGAAGCTAAACGTCACTCGACCCCCAAGACACACCGACGAGTTCAGAACTGACTGCTCGAACCACGCTCGTTGCACTGCGCTCACTTACAATGTACGCTAAGGGTGTTAAATCAGGCTTATTTATTCAATTATTTATTATAATCACTACCTCGTATCCTTTACTGTAAAGAAATTAAGAAATGTACAGGAAATCGCAAAGTAACTTCAAATCGCCTTCAATTTTTCCGGCGCCCAAACCACTGCATAAAGTGATGGCGAGCTTTCAAGACATGCATCAGCTAGCTTTGATTCCTTGGGTTATTTGATTTTCACTTATGACAGCGTACGGGCATCGTAAAATTTCCCCATTTTTGAGTATTTTTATGCGGTTGATGCTGGCAAAACACCTCTAAGTGGAGTTCCCTTTTTTTTTTTAACAAATGAAATGTGTATTTTACGGCACAACCAAGAGTAACGCCAGTCAGAAGAAGAAGATTTGACGTGTAGAGGTGGACTCAGTCTCGACAGCCATCTTGCTTATGTATCGTTGTTTCTCTTGTAAATAGTGCACATATATCTTTATTCTTCTAATATATATTCTAATATATCTTTATGACTTCTCCATCGTAACAATATAAAAGAATAAACAGAATTAGGCGGGGCGCCACAACAGTCTTATGTAGCTCCACATTTTTATTATCATTACTGGACAACTAATCTGGGCTAGGCATTAAACAAATTTATGACGTCATAGGGTAGCCCTGGTGCGGAAATTTCCCAAGTCGGCTCTTTCGTTTTTACGCAGATTCTGACATACCAACCTTCGCCTACAATAAAAAGAAAGCCAACTCTTTCTTTGCATTGCTTTATATAAGCACGAGAGCACCATAATCGATGTGTACCGTTATGTTATGAAACGCAAATACTCGGTCCAACCGGCCAATTATTGTTATGAAACTCTATACAACCGTCGGTGTGATTAAGGCGTTACTGTTAAGTTTACACCGAGTTAACAATCTTGCGCCGCTTTTCTGCACACGTAACTGTAGACAACTGATTCAACAAATACGATACACAACATTCTGTACTTGTGCAAAACAATATATGCATTATGCACACAATATGCGTTACCCGCACTGCCCCACGATGTTGCGACTCTGCTGTGATCACATGTGATGTATTGCGATGAAGCATGTCGTGTGTTCACGCGGGATTCGGTGACCGTGTTACGAAAAATTGCGCAGTGTACAACCACTCGTAGAGTTTCCTACAATATTGTATAAAACTCTATGCAACCACTCAGCACATGCTACGAGCTTTTAAGGAAGTCTATCCTTGTTTATGCGACGATCTTGCCGACATTATTACTCTTTAACTATATCTCATACCGTTGTTAACATGGCGTTTTAGAAGCACAGTGTCCCCAAGTGGCTTTGCGTACCCCAAAACTCAAATCCATTGCACGCCTGGCCGTTAGCGATCTCCAACTTCATGCCCCCCCATTACTAAAATCCCCTAGTAACTGCCGGTGGCTAATATTGACTAAGAACTACGCCAATGGATTGTTTAAATATAGTATTTTCTCCGTGCTCTGTGTTCGGAGCTGTTTCGACAATATTATTAGGAAGTCGTATGATACTGATACATATGTGCCAGTGAGTTACAACATTAGCAACTGCTTCGGACTTGCTAGGATTGCAGAGTATGAACACTTTGTTCGCAATTCTGCGGAAGCGCAGTCTACCAGTATATACCCGCTACTTATTACTATTTAATCTCCCATTAATAGTATTTTCGCTTAGAATGCCCTTCTACAGGGTCAAGCGCTCGCAAGCTGCCATTCAGCACCAGCGCGGGCTACCGCAAGCACCGTAAAACATGGGAAAACCTGCAGGAACAGACATTGCGAACGCTGCAAGGGGTGGCACGGCTGCATGCTGTGATGCCCTGCGACCGTAAGAACGTGCTGCGTATCGCTGCCGATTAGGCGTGGCCGTGCGCAAACACTCGCAAGGAGACAGGCTCCCACGTCCATTATCGCCGAGGTGCAGCCTGCGCTACCGAATGGAGAAGCGTAAACACTTCCAGACACTCATGAGCACCTGCTCCGTGACTCCCCTTCCCACTTGTTCCAGCAGATATCTACGACCTGATGCACTCCTATAATAATTTAACAGTGATTGCGGGACACGCTACAAGAAGTTTTGTCGTGTTCTATAAGCATAATTTAAGCGCAGGAGGTGAAAACTTCTTATTTCGCGGAGAAATCGACCCAATTAAAATTTCCGGCGCGTTAGTGACTCGTTCTCGCGGTGGCCAAGAGGTATCTGTATAAGGTGCTTTACAGTAGAGTTCATGTACAAGAGACCTCTTGGTACGAGTTGTTCGTACCAATCGAAGAATCATGATCGCTCAAGAAAAAAAAAAATGAAAAAAAAAGTGCGCTTAGAAATAACTGACCCAAAAGTTAGGTAGAACAGTGTACTACGCGTACAATGATGTCGAGATAATGAAATGATAAGAGTTATCGAATCGCACACTAGGTTTGCAGGGAAGGTAAATTTTGCTTTGGCGTGGGAGTTCTGTTAGTCTGAAAGACGTGAGAACGCGCGTGGCATGAAGAATCTGAAGCCGAAGACGGTGGGTCGGTATCCCTATTGCGTTACCGAACTTACCAAATTTCGTTCCTCATGTGTCAAAAGCAGTCACAAACTTTCCGCGAACAGCAGGTCTACTTCAAGTATTAAAACGTTAAATTTTTCTTACAATTAATGATAACGGCTAACGCACGACTTATATGTGATAAGCCGGCAAAATGTATATCGCTGCGGTATACTTGATTAGCGCTGTACTGGCCATCATAAGGCGGTGCTGTTCGCATGTAAATGTCTGAATCATGTAACATGTATAATAAAGTTAATTGTCTGTCTGTCTGTGTAACATGTACTCATCACTTGGCAGCTGAACTTGAACTGTCTCTCGATTTCACTCCATCCCGTCGACGCTCTAGAATATGCGCAGACAGCGTAAACCACACCATTTTGAACCCTCCAAATGTTCTCTCGACTACACGTTCCTAACATGCAACAAACGCCTTTAATGTCACTTTGTAAAGAAAACTTTCGGCGAGCTCCTCGTAGCTGTTAGGTCACTTCACTAGTAAAATAATCACTGCACACTAAAAATGAAAAACAGTAGAAACACGACAGGATACAATAAAAATAAACCTGCTCATTGTAATATAAGATTTACACATCCCAGTGAAAAAAAAAAAAAAAAAAAGTGTCGCGACTGCAGGATTGTAAGTTTCGCACATATCTCTCTCTTTTTTACAGCCATGCATGAATGAATATCGCAACTCGTACCGACATTTGCGCTCTCTGTTAAACAAGAACAAAATGTTGACACACGACACAAAGGGCGATTCCAGCTCAAGCTACAAAGAGCGGAGCGCACAAAGCGAAAGCAGACGGCTTTGTTCCCGATGATCGATAACAGCACAGCTGCGCTTGGCGTGCCGCCGGCGAAGTTAAGTCCGGGAGAGTCCCGTAAGAAAGTTTTCTTCGGAAGTTAAGTAAGTCGGGTTCTCAGCCGAGACGGAAACTAATGCAACACGGATCGGCTTCGCGTGAAAGGAAACCTGTTCGCAAGATAGCTTAGCTCGCTTTTAGGGCTCGTGAGACGTGCGTAAGTATGCTCCGTGCCGATCCGTTCGTGTTCGCCGCAGAGCTCTTCGTGACACGCCGTAAAACGCGCGTATATTAAAAGAAAACTAAATACACAAATGCGTGACAAAGACAACAAACTCGTGAGAAACAGCGGTTAAATAAACAGCAAAAAAGAAGACGTCACGCAGCGGGGCGTAAAGTACGGGGAACCGGTTCTGGAATTAGAAAAAGAAAAGAAAATATCACCAAAGAGAAGGTGAGCCGTAAGACACGACGGCGATCGGCACAGGCATGAAGCATGCGCTTCCTAGAGCCGAGAAATCATGTTCCGCTGACTGTATTAAAAAGGTTCCGAGTTATCGGCGTGTTTTGTCGCGGTACAACTTGTGGCAAGCACCGCGGCAAACGTCACGGGCTGTCTACAAAAGGAGCTAAGACACGCATTAGGAGGCCATGCTTCGCTCTTACCTGTCCCAAGTACTCGAAGCCGTGCTTGTTCGCGAGCTCCCTAGCCAGGTCAGCACCTCCTTCGACGTGAACCACAAATTGATCGGTGTAAATTTCCGCGCTGTAAATCGGACCCACGGAGATCAACGCGGCAACGGCGACAAGTAGTATCCGAGTCATGTTGACGTCGCAGTGCACGGGACGCTACACACGAAGCACATGTAAAAGCGGCCTGTCACTCGCGCGGACACACGCAAAGCTATGCTTGCTTTGCCGGAGCACCAAGCTAGCCTCCTTCCTCAGGGGCGACTTCCTTTGATTTTGCTGCTGTGCGGACGACTCTCCGGGAAAATTTGGTGCAAATGCCCGAGTTTCACGTGGAATTTGGCATGCCGGTCCTGTGGGCAAGTGGGCTTGTTCCTGGGCTTGGCCGTTGTCGGGGCATAGGGCGTTGCGTGTGTCGGACCTGCCGTTGACTGCGACGGCCGATGAGTGAGTCGCCCACTGCCCGCTCCCGGCCGCCGACAGCCAGCGAGGAATGGGGCGCCTGGGATCCCCCGTTGTTGATATCGACGGTGGCGCCGCCGCTGGGGCCACGCGCGGCGCTGACGCAATTTATTACGTCACTCACTACTATGGCTGAATCAGTCTCTTGCTCATTTGCGGTATTTATTGCAGGCGTATTTCAGGGTAGAATGGTTCGGTTGTCTTTTTCACAGATGCGGTGGTGGTTTAAAACGCTCAAGCCAGAAAAGCTATGGTAGCGTGGTTGAAATACAACATAATTTTGGCAAAACCAGTCAAATCAGCAGAACTTTCCATCTAGCGGGGTTAAAGCGATTAAAGGCTATGTAGTAAGCACGGTAGTAAGTTATGGCTAGTCGCCTTCTTATTATTACAACAATAATGCGCGCAAAAGTAAAACATAGTAATGACAAAGTAGGTATAGTACGCAGAATTGAACATCAAATGTACTCATTTAAATGTATCGCGCACAAATAATGAAAGCTACAAATGACGCGTGCAATATTAATGAAGTAGCGCGATTTCTACAGTGCGTCATATGAGCGTGATTATATGTTAGGTCACCAGCAAAAACTAAAATGTGCGGTTTCGGTTTCGCTTCAGTGCTTCTCACCAAACAGGTGTGTCCATCACATCGGCATAAACATCAAGAATAAGATGGCCGCGCTCAGAGCAGTTGTGAAGCTCAATCCAAGTAAGAAATTTTCACTCAAATCGCAAGCACACTCTTGTCGCGTGCGAAATTACGGTCAGATAATTCGCACACTCTCATCTAGTATTTATATAGAGTGTGAACACTGCCGTCGTTTGCGACGACGGGTTTCTTGTATGCAGACTACGATTTCCTTGCAGGGATCGCGTGCCCGCTGGTAAGTCAAGTAAGGTACCGGCGCATTCGTGGACGAAATCCGAGGGAACCCCACTTTGAAAAGAAGGCGATTTTGGAAGCATGCAAGCCTATTATACCGCGGCGCACCGAGCCGGATTGGGAGATGTGTGACCTGGCAAAGCGCATTGACGTGGAAAGAGAGGTTAGTTCCTAAGGTCTCCTGTTTAGCAAAGACGTAGCGCATAAGTTGTCTGATTTCAATTTTCGTGAAATGCAGCGCTTGCACCGACACTGCTTAGTCCCATCTGGTAAATTCTTCCTCATGACGCTAACATTTATTGTGTTGCGTACTTTTCGCTAGAGAAAACGTGTGCTGCCTCAAAGTACAGTCAGAGCCTACAATGTTGATGCTTGTCTGTTATTTCTCCTTTATTTTCAGCCCCACCCGTACAATAGAATAAGAGCAAACATTCTTCGAAATGAGCTGCACGAAGCTAAGCTCATTTGCTTCATGCATGAAAACGCGTCCTCTAGGGAGGACAGGATAAAAGTACACAACATGCTATTCAAGAAGGTGAGCGTGATTCTTTTTGTCGTGAACGTTTCAAGCTTTGCCACGAGAACTTCGGAGTAATGCAACCAAATGAAGCCAGCAGCAAATAGGAAAGCGGTTTCCCCAGCGCAATCCTTTGATAATGTGTCACTTAACTCGCATAACACTGCGGCATAAATATTTCTGAATGCTATAAATTAAAGCATCATTATAATTTAAATCTTCAACGATAGCCGTCACTTGAATTATCGCATTTAGCCTGTCTGGCAGCGTTGGAAAAAGTAAATGATTGGCAGTTTCGCAACACCAACTGCAGTAGCGAAGTTTAGTGTGGCGCTTAAACTTCTGGCACCCTTAAAAGCTTCAACATGCCTTGTAGGGCCTGTAATGACATCGCAAAGGTGCTACTACGCGGCCTGTAAAGATCCGCGCCAGTAATATTACACCACTTTCAGGTTTGAGCTTCGATATTTTTTTGCACATTTAATATGTTATAGTCAGAGCTGGCATTTTCAAAATTCTGAAAAATAATTTTGTCAATAACGTAAGACCTGGCATGAGCAACTTTAGTCATTGAATAGTGTAGAAAAATGACCCGCATATATGGTATGGATAAGCATATAGCATACATATACCTAAATACAGGGTGTTTCAGCGAACACTTTCAATATTTATTTAAGGTTGCCTGTGGCAGATAGCCTGATTCTAGTTAATGAGCTGATCTACTCGAAGAGGCGGACATTACATGCACAAAAAGATGAAATGCATAATCATATAATTAAGAATTCACTAATTAAGTTTTTAACTAATGACCTGATGGCCCATATTGCAATTTACAAGTTGTAGCCGTGGAGTTTGCAAGGCGGATCCACTTGGAATGAATTCGCGGGATGACACCAGTTTCGAAATATTAATTGCCGAACTTTGCGGAGAAATGCATTGACATTCCAGTTAATTTTGTGCTTCAATGCATAAAGCGACGTTTTGTAGAAAACCTAACTGGAACGCCAATGCATTTCACCGCAAAGTTCAAGAATGAATATCTCGAAACTGGTGTCATCCCGTGAATTCGTTCCAAGTGGATCCGCCTTGTGAACTCCACGGCTACAATTTGTAAATTGCAATATGGGCCATCAGGTAATTAGTTAAATACTTAATTAGTGAATTTCTGTTCATTATTCGATTATGCATTGCAATTTCTTGTGCAAGTAATGTCCGCCTCTTCGAGTAGACCAGCTCACGAACTACAATTGTGCTATCTGCCACAGGCAACCTTTAAGAATTTTTGAAAGTGTTCGCTGAAACACCCTGTATATGCAGAGCTCCAGGGCAACGAGGAGAATTTGCCTGTAGTGTTCATATAATTGCTATCGCAATAAAATGTGAAGCACTTATAGTAGTAGTTTAATAGTTATACATCTAATGACATAATTCTGTGGATCGCTGAAAAATTGATAGCCAGTCGTACTAACAAGCAAAATGATAAAATAAATTTGTTTTTGCTTATAGTGCTCAGGAGATGTGCACAAGATTGCTTAGCTGTATTGTTTTTAATGCGTTTCTCTCAATGTGGCAATGTCAATTTTCCTCCTTTTTCGTCTTACGCTTAAAGCGAATTATGCTATAAAAAAATTGTTTTACACAAATTTGTGGTAAAAAATATATATACATTATTAAAGGGGATATGCAGCACCTTTTCTTTAAAAAATGAGAACACACTGGAATGAGGGTGGTGTCTTTCAGTGAATCGGTTATCATCAAAATTTTGGAAAATGACCTAATTATAACAAATATAAAGAGCGGAATGTTTACTTTCCCCATTCTCCCTCAACACAATGTTTTCTCTCCGCTGGGGTGGTGCAGATTAGCAATGCTCTGCCTATTGTGCATTCCTTCCTTTTTTTTTTTTTCACAGTGCACTCATGGTAACCGCTCAAAGTTGGCAATCGACAAAAGTATTCGAGAGTGCAAATAAAGAAGTGAACAGGATGGAGACAACACATTAACAATTGCTGTTTTCTTGTTTGCTAGAAGATTGCAGCGGTGTGCATGCATGTGCGATGTTTCAGAGGAGAGTAAGTCATGATTGTGAACAATCGCATAAAGGCTGGCATCTACGGGCTGCGGTGTAGGACTGTGATATCATAAGCAGGCCATAATAGAGGAAGCCTTCAGAGCTACAGGAGAGAACAAGTATCTTTTATGCGAGTTCATGGGCTCCCTGCTAAATGCAGGAGAATAATATTTGGCTCGCGTATTCAGGAAACATTATCTGCCGATTGCAAATGTTTTCTTACCATGTTCAAAACGTGTTTCAGTGCCCCTTTAACATCGGGAAAATGTGATAATCTTTGGAATGCAACTCTTTGTAGAAAGGCCGTTGATTGTTGATGTGATGTAGCACACTTATAATGCATTGTTTGTAGCGGTCATCTGCCTTTGTGTTGTTAGCTCTCACAAAGACCATGTGCGAAAATTGACTGCCAAATAATGCAGTCATCGCAACCCATTAGATACAGTGATCAAATTTTTTCCCAAGGAAAATTGGGTATACAAGAAGAAAATAATGAAATACTTTAAAATGAAGTGTCACCACCAAGGGCTTGTGTCAGGTGGCTAATGGCCGCATGAGCCTGCCCTGCAGTTTGAGGCATGATTTTAAGCAGCTCCAAGTGCTGTGTACTTGAACTGTCTGTATGTTGCAGGGTGTCATCTACCATGCAGCAAAGTACTTTCTTCAACTTTTTTTGTTTAGTTGAGCACAAAGTTTATGTAGTCCCTAAAAGCTAAATAATCAGGGTTTTACATTTCTACAATTTCTTTTCAAAGCAAGCATAAGGAACTTTGAGGACTGAGATGTCCTAAAAGGTCCACTTTTTGATGCTGCCCCTTGTCAAAATATGGAGAGAAAGAGATGCCCTTATGTGAATGTACTGGTTTTTCCTGGAAGGCAGTGTCAAGTTCGACTTGAACGTAATCATGACTGCTTATAACAATCACTTTTTTGTGTCGAGTGAATTAGTACATATGAACTGCACTGTGAGCCAGCAAGCATGGTATGAAGGTCTTGTTTTATCATTTCAGAACTTTTTCCTCAAAGCATACAACAATGAAACAGTACGCCTCGCCATCACAGGCACCAAGTTTGAATCTGCGATGCCTTTTACACTGTCTCGAAATGCCCTCGTCCTTAGCCCAGAAGCAGATGTACGAGCATTCTTCAAGTTGACAAAGAAGATGCCGCAGTTTGTACTCCTCGGTAGGTAGTTCTCCATGTGCTAGTTTATTGCGTGCTATTGGCATTCAGCGTAGTGTGGCTCACTGGGTGACCACAAATTTTTATTTCCAGTTTGGTCAACATTAAAGCAGGATGAATTGTGTGTCCCCTGTGAGGGACCCTGATCATGAGAAGGAAAGTTACAGAAAAATCAAAATGGGTTGGAGGGTATACGGCAGGTATTACCAAGTCATGATTGGTAGCTTACTGCTATCCTTGAAAGAAAAAGTGTGTAATCTGGCGCCAATACTAACATATGAGGCAGAAACTTAAAGAAGCTTGAGAAGTGAAGGACCATGCAATGAGTGATGGAAAAAATGTTAGGCATAACCTTAAGATACAGGAAGACAACGGTGTGCATTAGAGAGCAAATGGCGGTAGTCAATATTCTCGTTGCCGTTAAGAAGAAGAAATGAAGTTGGGCAGGACATGCAATGCACAGGGCAGATAACCCGTGGTCTATTAGAGTTAAAGATTGGGTGCCAAGAGAAGGGAATTGCACTAGAGGACGGCAGAAAATTAGGTGGTGTGATGAAATTAGGAAATTTGCAGCATGAGATGGGGTCAGCTGGCGCAAAATGTGGATCACTAAGAGAGGCCTTCGTCCTGCATTGGACATAGATTGTGATGATGATTATTCGTGTGCGATTTTTCATGCTAGATTGCTGTATTTCCTTACAAATGCCTTTCTTCAGCTGCTTATAGATGCAGTGATTGTTTTGCGTTATTTTGCTAATGCTTTTCTCGGGGAAGCAAGTGGTTTCCCCAAGTTCATCATTTGAACTACCTATGTAGTATTCAATATCCGTTAAAAGCGATGCAGGCTACTGACAACTTCGACAGTTGCGTGAATTAGCACTTGTGAACTACCTTCAGTGGCTGCGAGTAAAACAAAAGACAAATTTGTGCCAAGTGCTTTCTGCTTATCTGTGAACATGCAACTGTCATTTACACTTCTTAAAGGGACACTAAAGAGAAACACTTAAGTTAGGCTTATAAAATGTTCTTCTAAAACTACATGTATTTTTGTTAATTTTTCAATAAGAGGTTGATTACAATTAGTATAAATGAAAGTAAATGTTTAAGTTTTTGATTATCGTGCCTGAACTCCAGTGCCAGTACGTCATTGTGACATCACAGATTTCAAAGTGATATCTCAAACAATTTTAAAGTTCTTGGGCAGTTGTGGTTCAGTAATCGTTTTGCTTAATTCAGTTCTTGCCTCGTTTAGAATACAATGTCCTAAGGTAAGAAATAAACTAGGCCCAATGCAGACACCATCAAATCCCACATCATGGTGAGCTGGTGTAGTAATTTCAAAGTGACGTCACCTCCCTTCCTTCGTTTTACTGTCCTTTCTGGTTGCCAAGCTAGGAGGATTTTGGTAATGTACCTTATTTTTCTCTGTAGTGTCCCTTTACACGAGATTATAGTAGCACATGACAAGCTGCTGTTTACTTTATTATTCCTTTTCAGTGTCATCTTAAAGTGCATGTTAATACGTGAAAACTGTGAATTAAAAATTGTAGGAAATTCAATCCTTCCTTAAACATGATTTCTGCTGCAAATGCACTTATGTAGCGTCCGTGATGTCGTCATCTGATTAGCACAAACAAATACTGCTCTGTAAGATGTGAGCAGCATTTCTAAATGTTGCTTTGCAAATTGGTTTTGAAACACACGCAGCTGGCATAGTGCATGGACGTTTCCTCAGTAGAGAAGAACTGCAGTGGTTGAGCACAGTGCCGAACATCGAGTACCTCCAAGGACAGACATGTGCAATCCTCGCATCAGCGGCATCGAGGACTCTCCAGATCACTTCTCACCACCAGACTAAGTTATCCCAACTTCTGGCAAGCCATGCCAATCCTGCAAATCCTGGCAACGAAAGTGCAGCCAATGATGACGCCCCAGTCCAGTCTTCGTAAAGCACTTGTAATGGATGTATAGTTGGTAGTAAAGTTTTAGGAAATTGCCAGGTGTTCATTGTGTCTAAATGTGCTGCGCTGTGTCTAACTGCATTACAGAATTGTTAACATAAAAATAAAATAAAAATATATTCTGAAATATACAAAATGTTCCCACTTCAATTGCCTATCGCACATGAATATTTCAGTGTTCTAATCATAAGGGATGTGAGCTAGAAAATGTTTTCTGCCTAGTGGGAACTGTCTCTTTCTGGTAGGTGCCACAAATATTGTGCAAAAAAATTGCTCTCTGGTGGGCTCACGGTAGAAGATACCACATGTTATAGCATACTGTTGCATGAGTACACCACACGTAACCACATGTGGTTGCACGAGTACGCATTGTAAATAAGACCATTAATATCGTCAACACCCCTACAACATCTGTCGGCACAAGAAACCAATTGGCTGTCCACAATCAGAAAGCGAAACACTGCACTAAACAGATGCTGACCATCTGGACTGCTTTTGCGGGTCTATATTGTCTGTATTAAACTCGCATGATCTGGCATCATCCTCGCACTCACTGGTACCGTAGCATGTAGAAAATCATCTTAGGAAGCAGCAGAAGCATGAGACCTACATTGTTCTCGTGAAAGCTCAGCTACCAGAGTGCTTGCCATCTTCGCAATCACCAGGTGCTCACCTCTGCATGCTCGTTCAAAATTGCCTCTACAAAGAAAAGCGATAAATTACTTAGAGAACAAAAGTCCAGGGAGTCTACTATCGGGGAAACCCTGCAATTTTCAGGAAACGCAAGTTCTGGAAAAATTGGGAGAAAACTAAATTTGCACCTTGGTTACTTTAAATCAGGGATATTGGTACCTATAGTGGTTATGGCAAACATAGAGGTATGGCTGAAGGATGTGATGGTTTCAACCGAAGCTACGCAATCTGCGAATTATGGTGTCCTTTGCTGGTTTTCTTGGTGTGAGCCTGGCCAGGTGGTGTGAACATGTATGAACCACAATTCAGTTAAATCTGATGGTTTATTTCAACTGACTGACATATTAATGGTAGTAGTAGAAAATTATGGGCTGGTGTAGGTAGGGAAGCTATTAACCAACATTTTTTTCATTGCGCGTACACCACCAGTGTCGGACTGCTAAGAAATTCTGATAAAAGCAGTCGGGGATAACCTGGAAAAAATGGGATTTGAAAATGGCAACATGGTAGGCACCCAGGAGTGTACTTCTTAGACTGTGTTCTAGATGGTGCAGGAAGTCCATAAGGCGTCCAGGAGCCCTGAAATCTGGCGCATCACTCAAGGGTCACCCGTGACCCATGTTCAATGGTTGTGCTAAAGAAAGACTTGTCAGGTACAGTGTCTAATAAAAATAAAAGACAGCCATTCATTTTAATGAGGAAAATGTGCTTGCACAAACATAAGGAAGTCTACTGAAAGTCTACTATTTATTTTTTTCATTGCATTTTCCAGCTTAATTGCGTATTCAGATTTGCACAATGTGTTGTTTATTTTCAGGCATTACATTATTGAAGAATTCTGGGTGCAAATTGGGTACCATTTTCTGATGCAATACTAAAAGTTTTTATTCTCCTTACGAATTGTAAGGTGTAATTGTAAAAAGTGTAATGACACTTTTGGGGCATAACATACTTACTTTTCACAAAATGATACAGTAGGCAGCTGCAAAAAAGTGCATTTCAACTTGTATTGATTACTGATGAAAATGAATATAATAATCACCTAACAGTTGGTTAAGAAATGTGTGCAGGAGCAGGTGCTAATTTTCTACTTTAGGCTCATTTTTCTAGTAAGCACCCCTTGCCGTCGTACTGTATATGCAGTTTTAATTATCTGGAAAGCTGATTAATGTACAAGAAATAATTGCAGGTTATAGTAAATACACATGCACACAGGACAGCAGTGCTTGTCCTTTGCGTTCTTCCTTAGTTGTCCTCGTACACTTGTGCATTGCTTGCGATGGATAACTTCAACATTGCCTGTTTCACCATCCTTCTACAAGACAGTTTTATGGCTTCTGCTTATGTCATGTTCGCATCGATGCTGAAATAACAAGGTACAGAAGTGAACAAGTGTCGAGTGTCATGTTCCACCTGCATACGTCTAGATATTATAGCTGCGAATTTGCGAACGTATCGATGGTGTGTTTGTGTACATGGTGGTCTGTCAAACATGGGCATGCTTTGACTATTCATGTCTTATAAAGGTCTGCTCATCAGCTGTTTTTATCTTCATTGCCCAGAAAGCAGCAAAGTTCCCATTAACTGAAAGCTTTGTTTGAATTAATTGGCTTAAGTATGCACTGAGAACATATTGGACAAAACTTTGCAAGATTGATGCCACTGAATCGCAATCTTCAATTCTCATGAGTTGGCTGTACTTCAGCAAAACTTTTCAAAGCAATGTTTACCAGTGTTCTTGGTCATTCACTTTTGGGGATACGACCACTTTTATGAGATACCGCTTGACTAGCAGGAGCTCAGTGGTGCCTATGGGCAAGGGATTCTTGGCGGATGGCAAAGCTAGCATGCTTGGTAATGTGCCAAGAATGCTGTTGCCCATAGGTGACAACATGTTGGATGTTAATCATGCGAAATCTCACAGAAGTGATCGAATCCCCAAGATATGCAGTCCCGAATTAGGCAACGGAATGTATCGGTGTTCCAGTTAAATTTGTCCTACACAGCTTAACTTCTTCTTTACCATGGAGAAAATAGGTGTTTTTTGTATGTTACAGCAGATGGTTTTTTTATGAAGGAACTACTGCACTCAACATTTAGTGCAATGCATAAACAGAAAGCAAAATGAATGCACTTTTCACGCTTAGAAGTTTTAATAACGAGATGTATGTCATAAATAAGACATAAAGTGTTAAAATCAAGATTGTGCAATAAAACTGAACAAAGTTTGTAAAGACACGTTTCCGCCAAGAAAAAAAGTTACGAAAATTATGAGATGTACAAAATGTATTGCTGTCTATTAGACACTATCTCCGCAAAAATCCACATTTTTCCATTGAACAGGTATATCGATACAAAAATTTAACTACAAGCACTACAGTTGGGCGTGCCGGGCTGTGGCCGCCGATGTTCCGGGCTGGTTTGCGTCGTCGTCGCTTTCAGACTCAAAGTCCGACGAAAAGTCGGCGTTCTCTGACTCGCTGAGCGGCTATTCGATGTATCGATGAGATCAGCCGCAGAGGCAGCGGAATTGCGATCTCCCGAAGCGCATGCGCTGTTTCCGGAGCCGGACATTTTTCGTTTTGCTTTGACGATCGCTAAATTTCGGAGCGCGTTTAAAAATCACCGCTTGGCGGGAAAAAAGCGAAGTGCTTAGAAAACAAAAATATAGTTTCTCCTCTTTCACGTCCGATAGCGCAATATGTCCACGCCCAATGGGTGTGGTACGGAAAGAGTTGAGGCATTTTGTAAAACAACATAAGCGCAACAACACCACATTTTGCCACAATTTTGATGACGATTATGCCGAAACTGATGCTAACTTCAAATTTTGTTTTAAGTGGACTGTCCAATTCATAAGCTGCCATGTGCCCAGACGTGATTTGTCAGAAATTATTAATAGTTGTTAATTAACAACGAATTTCAATTTCTCACACCAGTAATGCTTGCCTCTTCAAATGAGTGGGATCGTGCTATCTACTGCAGGGGATAATGCAAAGCATTTCTTGGCGAACATTTGCCACTTTGACAGTATCTATCTATCCCGCCGCCTACGTCTTGGTGCTCTCATGGTCGTATCGTTAACTTGGTATTTACCAAAATTGGCACACTATGACAAGAGTGTATGACGAACATAAATGATAGGTCACGACATGAATACAGTGTAGACCGCTTATAACGAAAGTCGCCGGAGTCGTGAATATCCGCACTATATAACCAAAGCAACAATTTTCAAGGCCCGCACATATGCAAAACATGTGCACCGAGCCACCACGCGTATGCGACAGTCGAGGAATGCGGCTAGAACGTTTGCATTCAATTTACAGTCGAATCTCGTTAATTCGAAATAATTCACGCGGCAGCGCCTCCGACCGGCATTGTTCCGGCGCCGCCATAGAGTAAAAGCTTAGGAGAGACCCCTCAATGTGGTGCGGGAACAAAACAAAAAAAAAAAACAGAAAGAAAAAAAAAACGCGGCGGAAATTTCACCCTCTCTCGAATGGCAAGGTCGCCGATTCTGCGTTGTGCCGGAAGATGCGTGTACGTGCCGACGTCTCAGCCACGCTACCGTAGCCACACGTAGAAAATGGCAGTGAACCCTTCTTTCTCCTTTATGCTTCCTCTACTTTCTAGTCACGTGTTGACCTTGCACGCTGCGGCTACGGCGCAGAGGGAAGCAGCGGCGCTATCCCAGGCCGGCCAACGTAACTGCCCACGCCGGCAAACGCCCGCTTCCTGATAACGGCAGAAAACGAAACTTCGGGGAGCTGGCGCCGGGCCGGCTGGAGCGGCAGTGCCTGTGCGGCGGCGGGCGCGCATGGTGACAGTCGAAAGTGAGAGAGTTACGAGGGAGGGCGAGAGGAGCCACCGAAGCGGCAGAGTTGCCGAGGCAAAATCCGCTTCCCTGCCGCCCTCCTCCCTCACATTCCACGGTCTCCGCGTGCGCCCTTTGCGTGTGCCGTGCCGGCGCCGCCCGCTCCCTGAAGTTTCGTTTACTGCCGTTATCGTGAAGCGAGCGTTGGAAGGCGTTGGCAATTTCGTGGCCCTCGCTCGCTATGCGCGCCGTGATATTTCACGACTCGCACTCAAGATTCTGGTTTCAGCCTCACTGGCTGTTCGTTCGCACCACGTGCCCTTCTCCTCCACTTCGTCTCTCTTTCTTCCTCGAGCACCCCTTGGGGCGCCCATTTGAGGGGAGCGTTCGCAGTCTCCGCTGAGTTCCCTACTCCCAGGCAGCCGCACTGTAACCGGTATTCGGTTTCCCGCAACTGCACTATAAGCGATATGTGTATACATCAAGTGCTATTGGAAAATTAACGGGAGTCTGAAAAGACCGCATATCCGGTCCTGCACTATAAGCGGTTATGTTATAAGTGGTCTATACTGTATCATGGCATGTGTGTTACGAAACAGCTGCCTACATCTTGGTGCTCTCATGGTCGTTTCGTTAACTTGGTAGGTACCAAAATTGGCATAGTATGACAACAGTGTATGACGCACATAAATGACAGGTCATGATATGAATGTCATGACATGCGTGTCATATGTAGGTCATAAAACAGCTGCCTAAAATGACAATGATCCAGCGAACATTAACACTCAAAAACCACTGAAATGGGTTCGGACGTGGGTACTTAGTGAAGGCAACACTAAACGATGATGCTAAATGTCATAGACATGAGCATGACTCAGCAAAAACGACAATGACTCAGCAAAAAATATTAACACTCAAAAACCACTGAAATTAGTTCTGACGTTGGTACTAAGTGAAGGAAACACAGGATGATGGTAGAAGGCATAGTCATGAGCATGACTCAGCAAAAATGACAATATTTCAGCAACAAAAAAAATTAAGGCTGAAGAACCACTGAAATGGGTTCTGACATGGGTACTAAGTGAAGGAAACACTAAAGGATGGTGGTAGAAGCCAGCATGACTCAGCGAAAAAAGATTAACACTCAAAAAGCACTGCAATGGGTTCGGACGTGGGTTTACTAAGTGAAGGAAACACTAAAGGATGATGGTAGAAGTCATAGTCATGAGCATGACTCAGCAAAAGTAACAAGAATTCAGCAAAAAAATTAAGGCTCAAGAACCACTGAAATGGGTTCTGACATGGGTACTAAGTGAAGGAAACACTAAAGGATGGTGGTAGAAGCCAGCATGACTCAGCGAAGCATGACTCACAAAAATGACTAATTCAGCAAAAAAATTAAGGGCTCAAGAACCACTGAAATGGGTTCTGACATGGGTACTAAGTGAAGGAACACTAAAGGATGGTGTAGAAGCCAGCATACTCAGCGAAAAAAAGATTAACACTCAAAAAGCACTGCAGATGGGTTCGGACGTGGGTTTTACTAAGTGAAGGAAACACTAAAGGATGATGGTAGAAGTCATAGTCATGAGCATGACTCAGCAAAAGTGACAAGAATTCAGCAAAAAAAAAAAGTAAGGCGCAAGAACCACTGAAATGGGATTGAATGTTGGTAGAGCCATAGTCGTGATCATGACTCAGCAAGAATAACAATGACTCAGCAAAAAATTAAGGCTCAAGAACCACTGAAATTGGTTCTGACGTGGGTACTAAGTGAAGGAAACGCTAAAGGATGGTGGTAGAAGCCATTATCATGAGCATGACTCAGCAAAAAGAGATTAACACTCAAAAAGCACTGAAATGGGTTCGGACGTGGGTACTAAGTGAAGGAAACCCTAAAGGATGGTGGTAGAAGTCAGTCATGAGCATGACTCAGCAAAAATGACAATTGCTCAGCAAGAAGATTAACACTCAAAATCCACTGAAATGGGTTCGGACGTGGGTACTAAGTGAAGGAAACACTAAAGGATTACGGTAGAAGCCATAGTGATGACCATCACTGAGCAAAAATGACAATGACTCATCGAAAAAAGATTACCACTCAATAACCACTGGAATGGGTTCGGATGTGGTACAAAGTGAAGGAAAAGACTAAAGGCCCATGGCTGAAGTCATATTCCTAAGCATGGCTAAGGCTTTCACCTTAAGGTCTCGTAGGCATTGCTAAAGGGACTCCTGAGGATTCATGAGGTGAATGTGATGACATGCGTGTCATGTAGGTCATGAAAACGCTGCCTACGTCTTGGTGCTCTCATGGTCATTTCGTTAACTTGATGGGCTCCCCCGCACACTGGTTTACATAATTTCGATTCCCACAGGGCGTGGGATCTGCCGGCTTTTGTAAAGTATGTTTAGAAAAAGAATAAAATCAACAACCATGCATGAGTACAACATTCCTTCCTACTTGCTCAATGCATTGACACCTCTCTAGCTGCACGTGTACTTTAATAATTTGCAGTTGAATATTTTATTTCCCTTTCAATAACAACTGCGGTCGTTTTTATTCATTAGCACGAAGCGTCGAAGTAGTATGAAGAACATGTGAAACTAGCGAGATGAAATTTACCTATGCAAACATGCATAGTGCAAGCGAAGCTTTTATGACAGGGAATAATTTATTGCTCATTATCTTACAAAATGTGCATATACACTAGATGAAGACAGCGGGATGCACACCGAGCAGTCACGAAACTTCGTCAGCCACCTTGAAATGGAGACCACAGAATGCATCTTGCAGCGCCCTCTGGCATGCTAGCCCCGCAAGAAAACCTCCAGCCTCCTCGGCTTCCGCCGTGGCCCGCACATGCTTTGTGTAGCCTAAAGGTGAAAGCGACTCCAAGCTTGGGGCTGGTGGCCCGCAAAGGTCCAGTGTGGTAGCAGTGTACTTGTACAGTGGGCCTTCAACAACCTACAAAGATAACATGGTCCAACTTAGTCACCATCTTATGGCTATGGAAGCATTTTTCGTAGAAACCTTGGGTCTCATACAGTTTCCTAGAAAACTTGCTAGAGGGAACCCTGGCGCTGGTGTGGGAAGCATGGGAATGGTAGTTAGTACATGCACAATCCTAAACTTCGTCCTTCTGACTTACGCGGTTTTGTGACATTGCAAGCTCATGATGCTGAACAACATATTGTGTTACAATTGCCACAATTTGCAATGATTATGTATGTGTGCAGTAACTAATTGCCTTGCTGTGTTTAAAATACTGTGAGTGCTTGGAAATTTAGAAAGATAAAGGATAGTAAATGATGTCGCAAGAACGCTTGAAGCCACAAGTACAAAGATTAGACAAATCCATGTATTAATAACAACCACCATTTCCAGGGCAGCGTAACAATCAGAGCGCCTGAGTTCCCTCTAGCAATTTTGGTAGAAAACTATATAGGGTCCCACCAAGAACGTTTCCAAGTGTTGTACCGTAAGCAACCAAATAGTATTGCTCTCCAGCTCTGCCGGTGGCACTGCCATCGATGCAACATTCTAGATAGGATCAAGTGACAAATGTGCTTCCAGATTTACCACTGCGGTAACAAGTGGGGAACTAACCTTTGATGTGCTGTCACTATGTTTTATTTTCTTAACTCTGAAAGGATCTTTTCCGTACATCTACAGTTAAACAACCCTGGCCTTTTTTGTGCATGTATGTTCACATACATGCCCACAAGTATTTCACATGACAGTAGTCTCTAACAAAAGCGAAAGGTGCCACGAGGCGGCGATTGTAATGAGCATCACAGCATGACGAGACAGCATTCATAATGCGCAGGTGTATTAAAGGGATCCTGAACCACCCCTCGGGCTTGGTGAAATAATATAGTCCGCGGATAGCATACGCTGTTGTGAACATCGTAGCCAAGTGTTGCAGTCATTCGCAGTGCGTGGAGCTCGCAAGCGGAGTGTGAAATCGCCCTTCTCTCAAACGCCCTCTTTTCAACAGAAGCCTGCTCCTCACTCTTTTTTTTGGACACTGTTTTTTCGTAATAAGGCGGATTCCCATATGCAGGTGCTATAGGCCAGTAGCTGACGTCAATCAAGAAGGGTGTTTTGATCAGTGCGCTTCTTCCTACTATTACTGTGTATAATTATTGACGAAGTTTAATAAACAGGCTGAAGTAAGCAAAAATGTGCTTTCGAATTTTGATAATAATTACAGTGGAACCTCGTTGATACAATTCTGCATAATACGTTTTTTTTTTGTTACCCCGATAATAGGATTTGGTTGCATAATACGTTGGATGACACTGATTTCTTGATGATACGGTTAATTTTCCGGCTCCCGTGAAGATCATATCAACAGGGTTCCACTGCATGCACTTCCAGAAGAAGCCGACTATTGTCTGCTTACACTTAGCGGCAGCCGCCTGCGTAGGAGTTAAACTTTGGCCACCCTCCTTATCAGTGTTGTAGCAGTGGGGTCTCGCTAATTTCGACTAGTTCTCAACGTTCAACTAGCCTAGAACTATGCAAAACTTAAGGTCAGACCACACGCACGCTTGCAAGAGTGCGCTCACTCCTGGTTAGAATCCTTAGCAGACTTACTGATAGCGCTTCAAGAATGCGAAAGTTGGATGTGGCTCCTATATGCCAGTCAAGCTGGCGAAGGACGTAGCATGGTCAGACTGGTGCATATGAGTACAAGCACGCATCGAGCCCTGTCGTGTACAAAGCAAACGCTGTGCATATCTACAGTTGCATGTAGCTGCGGTCTGCTACATAGCATAGATACCGTGGCCGCCACGGGGTGTTACAACGCGTACCCTGGCTAAGCGCACTGCGACTCGTGAGGACAACTGCATTTGGCTTACATTTGGTACGTCGTAGGCGCCAAAACCGGAAGTAGTGGCGTCTACGTTAACATCCTAAATCAAATTTGAACTGCACGCCACAGTGACGTTCAGTAGGCGGAGTGTTGTCGGCACGCCTGGCTCCACCGTAGCCTTAGAAGTGCAAGGCATTGAAAAAGGAGCGGAAGCACCGCAAAGAACGTATTTGATAGCCAATAATTCTGCTTCTGTTGAATGCACTGAAGTAGTTTTTGCGGCAAAGTAATTCTGAAATTGCCTATTTTAATGTCAAATGCCTTTTTCCACTTCGATAAGAAGTGGTTGCAATCCACAAAGGCACAAACATTAGCGTTATAGTAAAGAATCATAGGGGCGTAAAAAATGAACAGTAAAAGAGAGACCTTTGGTATGGGAAGGAAAGCCTCCTTATGCCGGAACTTTATGCCAGTGGAGAACTCAGCGGTGACTGGCTTTGGAGGTAGTGGCTTTGGACCTGCCACCTGTCGCAGCTTGTCTCCGTGACTAGCTAGGATCTTGTTGGCTGGCAAATCCGAGAACATGAGGTCATCGATAAGCGACTCCTTCTGCTTTAGCTTCTCACGCTGTGCTGCTTTCTCCACTTCTGCCAGCTGGTCACGTCTGTGGACATCCAAGTAAACAGTTGCACACTCGTGCAAAATCACGCGCGAATTCACGAATTCGCAAAGCAATACATATGCTCAAAGAAGTTACTAAACCACAGTATTTGTGGAAAAAAAAATAATCACTGTACTGCCTCACTACATGGGCATGCAGCTTGGATTAAATATTTGTTCATCACTCTGCACTTCTGTGTCAGGCTGTGCATAGTGAGCACGTTGAGCTCCGAATGAAAGCTGAGAGTCAGGATATCTTGCCTTTTGTGCCTTCTGCATTCCAAAACTTCTCGCAGTACAGTGTAGACCGCTTATAACGTAAGTCGCCGGAGTCGCGAATATCCGTACTATAAGCGGTACTGCACTATAACCCAAGCAACAACTTTCAAGGCCCGCACATATGCAAAACATGTGCACCGAGCCGCCACGCGTACGCGACAGTCGAGCAATGTGGCTAGAACGTTTGCATTCAATTTGCAGTCAAATCTCGTTAATTCGAACCAAATCACAAGACGGTGCCTCCGACTGGCATTGCTCTGGCACCGCCATTACTCCGGCACCGCCAGTAAAAGCTTAGGAGAGACCCCTCAATGTCGCGCGTGAACAAAAAAAAAAGAAAAAAAAAAGAGAAAAAAAAATGCGGCGGAAATTTCACCCTCTCCTCTCTCAAATGGCAAGGTCGCCGTTTCTGCAATGCGCTGGAACATGCATGTACGTGCCAACGTCTCAGCCGCGCTACTGTAGCCACGTGTAGAAAATGGCAGTGAACCTTTCTTTCTCCTTTATGCTTCCTTTACTTTCTAGTCACGTGTTGACCTTGCACGCTGCAGCTACGGCGCAGACGGAAGCAGAGGCGCTGTCACAGGCCGGCCAACGAAACTGCCCCACGCCGGCAAATGCCCGCTTCCCGATAACGGCAGAATACGAAACTTAGCTGGCGCCGGGCCGGCTGGAGCGGCGCCGCACGGTCAATGCCTGATTGCACGGTCACAGTCGAAAGTGAGGGAACTACGAGGGAGGGCGAGGGGAGCCACCGAAGCGGCGGAGTTGTCGAGGCGAAATCCGCTTCCCTGCCGCCCTCCTCCCTCACATTCCACGGTTTCCGCGTGCGCCCTTCGCCGTGCCGTGCCGGCGCCGCCCGCTCCCTGAAGTTTCGTTTACTGCTGTTATCGTGAAACGAGCGAGTTTCGTGGCCCTCGCTCGATGCACGCCGTGATAATTCACGACTCGTACTCAAGATTCTGGTTTCAGCCTCTCTGGCTGTTCGTTCGCACCACGTGCCCTTCTCCTCCACTTCGTCTCTCTTCCTCGAGCACTCCTTGGGGCGCCCGTTTGAGGGGAGCGTTCGCCGTCTCCGCTGACTTCCGTACTCCCAGGCAGCCGCACTGTAACCGGTATTTCGTTTCCCGCAACTGCACTATAAGCGATACGTGTACACATGGAGTGCTATGGGAAAATTAACGCGAGTGTGAAAAGACCGCACTATATCCGGTCCTGCACTAAAAGCGGTTACGTTATAAGTGGTCTATACTGTATATGCGTTTCTCCTAAAAAGTGGTAGATGAGCTCAGCCCTAGTTGTGACACTTGTAAGCATAACAGGTTGATTTGTAGCCTAGTGGGCCGAGTGACGACATGAGGTTCCAAGTGGCCATCTTTCATATTTTACAATAACCTTAGAATGTTACAGACACCATACTCACGGGCAACTTTGGGTGGCCACGCAGCAAAGGCAAAGCTATGGGCCAGAGCTTTAGCATGTGTATTTAAATGCCAAGTAATCGAGACCAGTTTTATATTATCTTCAGTATTCCTAGATACAGCGTAGACCGCTTATAACGTAAGTCGCCGGAGTCGCGAATATCTGCACTATAAGCGGTACCGCACTATAACCAAAACAACGATTTTCAAGCCCTGCATGTATGCAAAACATGTAGACCAAGCATGTAGACACATTTTGTAATATCGCGCGCACATCGCGATATAGTCGGTGCTCTTCAAGCTCGACAGCTTTGCACCGAGTCAAAACGAAACAACTGTTTGCCGCAACCGCTGCGGAAAAAACCGTGACCGCTATCGACGCGATTATGAACGGCGACTTTGCGGTGCTGAAGGCATGCGCCTGACGCACGCACCGAGTCGTCGCGATTATGAATGGCGACATTGCGGTGCTGAAGGCACGCGCCTGACGCAAGCACCAAGTCGTCCAGTCGCTGCAACAACTGACCGTCGAAACCGCGGTCGCTATCCATGCGATCATCGATGGCAACTACGCAGTTTTTTAGGCATGCGGCCGACGCGCGTACCGAGTAAAAACGAAACTACTGTTCGCCGCAACCACTGCAGAGAAAACCGCAGCCGCTATCAACGCGATCGTGGATGACTACGCAGTTACGAAAGCCCGCGGCCAACGCGGTGTTACGCGCGGCGGTAAACGCAAGAATACAGGCTTTAAAGACACAAATAGGCTCGAAGCGTTCCCGCATTGCTGTCATT
Source organism: Dermacentor silvarum (assembly GCF_013339745.2). NCBI lineage: Eukaryota > Metazoa > Arthropoda > Arachnida > Ixodida > Ixodidae > Dermacentor > Dermacentor silvarum. Next base: position 193,787,838 of record NC_051155.1, read on the forward strand.
CACGTACGATTTCAACTGATGGCTGGGGCGATGCGGACTCCGTCGCTTCGTTTCGATTGGACGCTAGCGCCGTTCTTGCTCTTTTGCGTCGCACATATGTGGCGCTCCTCAGAAAGCTCCGAAAGTAGTCCGAATTAACCGATGTGCGGCCAAATAAGTGCGAATTAACGAGAGTTTTATTGCATTGAATAATGCATTCGCCGGCCGGGAGCATGCACCTCATTGAGAAGCGTGCTCGCTGCCGCCCTTGTCAGCGAGATTTTTCCGCGGAAGCCGTATTATAACCGGTATTTCGTCTCACGCGGCTGCATTGTAAGCGGTATGCGTATACATGGAGTGCTATGGGAAAATTAACGGGAGTCTGAAAAGACCGTACTATATCCGGTCCTGCACTATAAGCGGTTACGTTATAAGTGGTCTATACTGTACCATGCCACTGTGGCTGGAAAGCAAAGCCTTTAGCAAACATTTTCATAACTGTTTTGCCTCTTTCACATTGTAACAAGCAAAATGAAACAATATACAACAAGATGCAATATACTGCATAATACACCCTTGATATCACTTGTTCTTGACAAAAACATTAATACATGTGCACACATATTTGAACATGCCTGTCTCTTTTTCTTCTTACATGATGCTTCCATGGCAATGCTCAATCACCAAAGCGGTTTACTGGTCCGAAAGTATTGGAGGCTACCTTGCTGTGGTGACCTGTAGTCCGCCACCACGTCAGCTGGCAGTGAATTTTCGTCACGGCCGTACGATACAGCAAGGCTTAACTAGCGGTGCTTTGTCAGTATCCAGCAGCCAAAGGTGCTGTTTGGTGCCGAGTCGACCAAAGTCTTAGTAGCAGCCATACGCCGTGAAATCGCCACACCAAGAAAAGTGGGGGATAGGTGGCAAATTAAACAGCGGTAAAATTGTTCATGGCCTCCATGTCTGCGCCAATGTGTGCGTTATCTTTAAAAAATAGAGTGAGCAGCCTACGTAACTTCGGTCACCGTTTTACATTGGTCATACAGGAGAGGAGCGCGAGGTTTGGCTCAGCGTCAGCACGATTGCTCGCTGCCACCTGAAAAGCGAGGCTGTACCACTGCCTAAGCAACTCACACGTGTCGTTGTGGAAAGTATTGAATATAGACAACATCCCATGGAAGAAACAGCAGTACGATCCAAGCTTAATTGGAGAGGCTCGACTCATTCCACCGCGGAGCTAAAGCAGCCGCTGGGCCACACCATGCCACTTTTGATGCTGCAGTAAAACGGTGCTTGAGGACTCACTTCCATTTTTGAAAGCGCAAGCAACCCTTTCAGTGTAGACCGGGCACAGATTTCTCATACAGTGTGTCCGTAAAGTCATGGTGCACTTTTGACCAGTCATAGGATAGCAACAAAACAAGATAGAAATGTGAAATCTTCACCAAATAAGAGGAAAACTCTCAAAGTTTCCGTAGTATGATGTGCAAGGGTGTGCGCACACAGGTGATGATGCAGCACCACGAACTGCGCAGCAGCGGATCAGCCCATGCCCACGCCAGTCAAGATGTGGACGATATAGAGCAAAATTTCTGTGTGTTCTGTGGCTCGCTAAATTCGAATCCGTGACCAAAGTGCAACATGAGTATTGCGTATAAAATGAAGCGCCACCACATAGGAATAACATTAATCGGTGGGATAAGCAGTTGAAGGATACCCTCAGTTTGTTGGACAAACCCCTTTCTGGCAGGCCATCGGTAAGTGACGAGTCTGTAGAGGCTATACGGGAGAGCTACCTAAGGAGCCCTAAAAAATCTGTATGTGCGTGTGCTCAACAATTACAGTGGAATCTCAATGATACGAATCTCACGGGGTCACGAAAAAAATTCGTATTAGCCGAATTTCGTATCATCGAAACACAATTAAAACTAGCTAAATTAAAGAGTGGAGAGGTGAACTAACTTTTTACAGTATAGACGCATTTACAGTATAGACCACTTATAACGTAACCGTTTATAGTGCAGAACTGGCTACAACGCGGCCTTTTCCGACTCCCGTTTACCCTCCCATAGAACTCCATGTATACGCATACCGCTTACAGTGCAGCCGCGTGAGATGAAATTGCTGCTTCCGCGGGAAAATCTCGCCGACAAGGGCGGTAGAGAGCATGAGGTGCGCCCACCGATGGGAGAGGAGATCAACGAGGGCGATGCGGAGGAAGAGCATGAGACGTGAAACACGAGTCCAAGGGCAATAAAGTCGTCACCGCGCGCCGTATGTGCGAGTGAAAGTGCGCAGGGGACGCGCGCCTTCACGGACAGCGAACGCATAGCGGAGAGCAAACGCGACTTCCGTTGCGCGAAAGGCCGTGGAGGTATGGGAGGGAGGGAGGGCGACGCAGTGCTGCGGCGCCAAATGCGTATCCTGCAACCTTGACGCTGCGCCGTACTCCCTTCCCTATTGGGCAGCAGAAATAAGTGTCATTTTTTTCTTCAATAAAATCACTACTACTATCTTGCAACCGAGCGCAAGGGTAACTGGCGACGCAATCTCCCCACGCGAAAGGAGCAAAGCGGGAAGGTAGCGCGGGAGAGAGAGAGAGGGAGGGGGGGCGGTGGCGGTGCCTGTGCCAGCTGTCGGTGTTGTCGCGCGCACCGTATCTTGAAAGCGATCTCCACACGGCTCTGACCTTTGTATGCGCTGTGCTTACGCCGCTCTGTTTCCGTTGAAGCGATAGACCGCACGAACCTTCGCTTGTTGCGGCGGCCGCACAGGGGGAGGCGCGGCCGCCGGTCGAAAATCAATTCGTAACAACCGTTCTCTAGCACGTTGCAAAGTAATGGGGCTCGGCCGGGACCTCAGAAAAATTCGTATCATCCGGAAATTCGCATTAGCCGTGATCGTATCATCGAGATTCCACTGTACACCTAAGAAAGACTACAGTTCATAAGGTGTTAAAGAAACATCTATGTTTTTCGGGTTACAAATTGCAGCTGTTGCATGTTATCAAATCGGCGGATAGACCCTAACGATCCGTGTTTGCTAGATGTTTTATGAGATCAACAATGATGAACGATTTCTGCAGAAGATTGTGTTTAGCGATGAGGCGACATTCCATGTCTGTGGACATGCTCATCGCCATAATGTCCGAATATGGGCTACTGAAAATCCTCGTGCCCACGTTGAGTACGAACGTAACACCCCTAAAGTGAACGTGTAGTGTGGCCTGATGCATGATAAAGTGATAGGCCCATTTTTCTTTGCAGAGCAGACTGCAATATCAAACTACCTTGACATATTGGAATTGCATGCAGTGCCACAATTTCCAGATGGTGTCATCTTTCAACATAACGGCGCTCCTCCACACTACGCCAGCATTGTTCGCGAGTTTCTGGATAGAACATTCCCCCAGCAGTGGATTGGCAGGGGTGCTGTCAAGCCATGGCCACCACGATCCCCGGATTTGACGCCATTAGACTTTTACTTGTGGGGTTATGTGAAGCAACACGTGTGCAATGAACGTATCAATGACATTAATCATTTAAAACAAAGAATCACAGACGTTATTTACTCTGTCACACCAGACGTCCTTAACCGTGGAAGAAGTTGAATATCGTTTAGATGTGTGTAGGGCAACAAATGGAGGCCAGATCGAACTGCACTAAACAGGTATGAAACTTGGAGAGTTTTCCTTTTATTTGGTGAAGATTTCACATTTCTATCTTGTTTCGTTGATTTCCTGTGACCGGTCAAAAGTGCACCATGACTTTACAGACACACTGTATATTGCTGAAACGTAGCAGGATGTAGCAGGGTTTGCCTCTCGGCACAATTGGCACAGCGGTAGCATCACTGGGCACATGCTCGAGGTGCAGTATGCGGCAGAAGTTATTTTAAGAGCTGCATTGGCAAGTGAGCTAGACAAGTGATGCAATAAAATGTTGGCCATTACTCATGCCTGCAGTATGTGCTCTGTGACTACCTTCACCAAAGCATGCACAGAGATTTCAGAGACCTTTAGTGACATGCAAGCATCCACTGAAATTCTGTGGCACAGCAATGATTTTTTTTTCTTGCTATATTACTGAATCTACACTACCAGTTATGCTCATTATGCATGCTGAATCTGTGCTGGCACTGTCAGTTGCCAGCTTGCCCTGAGCACATGCCTTTGCAGAGATACACAAGCACTTTAAGCTGATTTACCTTTAGATGCAACACACAAGCAGCAACAAGCTTAGCACAGAAAATATACCTACAAGCAACACCATTGTTTTTAGATCACAGTGACCAACTTGCACACAGCGGGCAACACCACTGGACACAGACGACAGTGATTATGTGCTCAACAAAGTACACTTGACATGCTGGGGTGGCTTAGCGGCTATGGTGTTGCGGTGCTAAGCACGAGGTCGCGGTATCAAATCCTGGCCGCGGTGGCTGCATTTTGATAGGGGCAAAATGCAAAAACACCAGTGTCCCGTGCATTGGGCGCACGTTAAAAAAACCCCAGGTGGTCAAAATTAATCCAGAGTTCCCCTACTACGGCGTGCCTCATAATCAGATTGTGGTTTTGGCACGTAAAACCCCAAGAAAAAAAAAAACTACTACACTTGCTCAATAAAATATCCAAACTTGTCAATTAATATGCAACACCACTAAGCAACAATAGCACAATGTGTCAAGTATCAGATGGGATGGCAGCAAGCACATGCACATATGGACTGCAGTGCATGAGGAAATTATATGTATTGGTTAATGATGTGTGAATATTTGAGATTTTGAATACAAATGAAATACGTCACTGAGGATCTGGTGTCGAAAGAAAGATGTAATGAAGTGATGGCTGAATTAGTGGCTGCTTTAAACATACATTACACTATTAGACTAACTCAGCCAGAGACACTAGTACATTTTCGTATTTCATTCACTTCGAGTTGCCAACTCTAAAAAAAAATGCCGGTTTTACATGCCAAAACCACATTCTGATAAATGTGCACCTAAGTCTAAGTACACAAGCGTTTTTGCATTTTTCCCTCATCAAGTGCAGCCACCGTACCAAGAATCTGGCCCACGACCATGTGCTTAGCAGCGCACACCATAGCCATTAAGCCACCACAAAAAAACAAAGGGACGATATAAACAACGCAGCTACTGCGGCGGGTAACAATTTTTTCTCTTCAATTGAAACAAGCTAAATAAAAACTGAATAAAATATATACAAAAAATCTGCTTCATCACTAAAATTCTGGCTTTATTCATTCATAAATACACTAAAATTGTAAGGAACAGTAGGTATGTACAACAGATGAACAGAAATACTATAAGTGAAACTTTTCGTTGCCAGATTGTCCAGTGTAGAAAATGGTAATGACACAGTGGTAAATGCTAAACATCACACACTTCTTGCTCTTGTGGGGCTTCTCAACACACAAGAAATCTGTGCAGTAACCGGGAGAATAAACTTGAAAATAATGCTAATTTTTCAGCATCCCATCACTGCAATGCAGCAACAACACAACAGGTGGGAAGAACCATGCTGTGGGAAAGAAGCTGGTAATTAAAAAAAAAAAGGAAAATCTAAACACGACACAATTAGCCACCACAAGCGTCATACATGTTTCTATTCTCTTGAAATCACTTGCGTCAGCTCTAAGTGCGTCCCTAAACAAAACAAGTAAGATTAACACCGTCATGACAACAACCTTAAACAAACCTAATGAATCAAGCATTTTATGATTGAAATCATAAAACTTGGCAGGCATACCTCTAGCATTTGTTCATGACAGACAAATTAAATTTTGAAGCGTTGAAGGTAACGACAAGAGGTGGACAACTATGTTTCCTGTAATTTAGATACCAATATCGCAACATGCAAGTTGTACGCCGTACCTCAGCTCAGACTCCTGTCGTTCTTGCTCCAAAAGTTCTTCCAAGTACTCCTCATCTTTTGAGGCTTTAAGCTGTGAGAAGAAAAAAATAAATGGGCAGAAATTATATGCACTGTAAGCACCTGCATTTTATGTTCACCTGTCAGTTTTATGAAAGGGAAGATTGTCATTCACACGATGGTAGCACAAAGCTACAAAGGAAACCTGTACAAATTTCTCAAAAAGAAAGCCTGAAGAAAAAATTGGCAGTTTTGCTGGAAGGTGAAGCATTGAGAGCGATAGCAAGGCTCAGCGTAGCATTTTAGCTCTTCACACGGTGTTTTAACAGTATGCGGAAGTGATGCGTGCAGCGTGGAAGACCACTTCTGCTGCATAGCGTGAACAGCACCCCAGAAGAGTGTCACATGTAAGAGGCCGCCTGTGGCGCGAAAAAGAAGAGGAGCACGCGATGCCCGGTGTTCCGAACGGCGCGAGCGCGCGAGGCGCACGAACCGAGGCATAGTCGAGGGATGAACGGCGCTGTCCGTGGAGTTTCAACGTGGCACCGGGTCAGGAAGGTCGCATCTCCAGCTATGCTCTGGCGACGGGAGACTTGGGGGTCTGGCCGAGTCCGCGACGCTGGCCGTCCAAGGTGTGGCCGTCGACCTCGGCAAGTTCGGGCGAGGTTCCTGGACGGGCTGCAGCTTCTCACGGCAGGACCAGGCACCCCAGAGAGGATCCCCCTTCTGCGGCAGACCGGCACGTTTGATTCTCCTCGAGACGCCACGTCGGCACTCTTGAAGAAGTTGCGACGCGTCCCGACGCTAGGCCTAGGCAGGTGGGCCTAAGCTACGGCGAACGTCATCGCTAACGGGCACATCACCGACGAGATACCGACGAGCTCACCACCGTCAAAAGAAACAACGCGAGGTGCCGACACCTACGGCACCCTCAATGCTGCGGACGAGCCCGACGCAGGTTCGACAAGGACTTCGCGGCGACGATCTGTAAGCCCATATTTCCGATTGCGACGCAGCTAGGCCGGATGCAGGGTGGCTAGACTCTAACGAACCTGCGCTAGGTCTGACCTAGAGACTTCTAAGGCGGAGCTAGGCTCCGGAACTGAGATAGTCCTTTTTTCAGTAGCTGCTATTTAATCTGAGTTTGTTATTTAAGTTCAAGTGAAGATTTTTGTTAAATCATAGTTTTAGTTTTGCGTGCCGTTAGTTTGAGTTTCAGTTTCAGTGTTGTGTATTGCGTGCGTTCATCGTTCCTGTACGTATTAAATCCTCGTTTGCCATGCCGCCGGTCGTGTCTCTCCTCCATCGTGAGTAGCGCATGCTCACAACTCTCCGCACTCCCAAGTAAAGGTGACAAAGAGGTCACGCGTGTCTCAACGCTGGTGCAATGAGAAACGCCGGCAGTGGCATTACCGGCGCTGCACATACATGGTGCTCAAGATGAGACACCCTGCTGCTGTGCAGAACCACTACCATGACGTCATCGTGTGTTCACACATGGCAGGAAGGGTATTGGTGACAGTTAACCAGACCACACTAACTAGCAGCCAAGATAGGGCAGTTGGCCCATCGGATGTTCTTGACATGCGTGACAGGGCAGGGAAGTAAGGCTTCATATGAATGTCATGCATGATTTTGAACACAGGCTTATGCCATGAATGCCATGGAGAGTCTACTGGAATGACATTATGGTTGATGTCATTTAGGCGTTGCATAATCCCATAAGGGCCACAGTAGCAGCATAGGAGTTTTTCAGAGCACCGCTATAAATTACTTCTCTGTGACAGAAGTCAACAGCAGGCGTGATAGCTTTGTCGATACTGCATATGCAGCCACACAAGCTGTCAAGCTATTTTAGAAAAGCATGGTCAGTGAAGGAATCGGCATCTGGGAGTGCAGAGCTGTGCAAGGTTCAGGCAATAGCATAGTGTCCAACATACTGGTAGCTTTGTGTCCATGAAGTAAGCAGTGAAGCAATTACAGTTAAACCTCGATATAATGAACTTTAATATAACGAAGCATTTAACTTTTCTTAACCTCTTGTCCGTAGAACAACATGGACCGTATTTACTCGCATAATGAATGCACTAGCGTAATGAACGCACCCCTCGCTTTTCCAATCAAGAAGTGTGTTTTTCTTTTCCTCACATAATGAACGAACCCTGCTGTGAAGTAGGAGAGACACAGTAGGATTCGGTGTCCGATATGGCGTCCGGCAGGTACGATTGTATCGGATGCTGTATCGACACGGAATCATACCGTGTCTCTCCTATATTTATTGCAATTGCAATCATATCACTCTAGGCGCATTTTTGCCATCAGCGCCGATGATTGCGGCTCAATCTCCCGCGTTCGAGGGAGGAGACGCAATTCCATTGCGCACATGGCCCCAGGGGGGAGGGAAGGGGGGGAGCGGTGTGGCGCAGCAACTGCGCACTGTGCGGCCAGGCGTGCCCTATCTTGAAAGCGATCTGCATCAGGGGCTTAGTCTAGGTGCGACAGCAGCTTATACCTTTGTGCCTGTTCCGTTCTCGCCACTCAGTTTGCGTTGAAGCAATACATGGCACAAAGGTCACTTCGCTCGCTGTTGCTGCCGCGCTTGCTCATGACAGCATTTTGACAGCGAGTGTCCACGGTCATTGAGTGTGATGTGTTCATGTTCGCCTGTGCACGCGAAACCACTTACATTGTTAGTGAATGTTTGCAAGTTTAAACGGCCAATAAAACTACTATTCTCATTTCATATAGCTGTCTACGCATTTGCTATCGCAATCTATGGCTCACCTTTCGGGCGAAACTGCAACTTGTTTAGAAGTAGCCGCGGAAAAAAAAATCTCTTAAAATTTTACACCGCGCAACGTACGCACCCCGCAACTTTGAGCATATGTTCTGCAAAAAAAAGTGCGTTCATTATGCAAGTAAATACAGTTAAACCTGGATATAACGAAATTGACGAATTCCCGAAAAACTTTGTTATAAAGAGGATTTCGTTATATGCAGGTTCAGCACAAAAATTCGAAAAAGAAACGCTTACCGTATTTACTCAATTCTAACGCGCCCTCAATTGTAACGCGCATCCGTTTTCCGTTTTCACCGAAGCACTTATCCTTGGAATGTCACACCAGGTACCGGATGCGAGGACGCGTGTCGTTTCGCACAAGGGCAAGGCATCGGAAACGAAGAGCGAGCGTCACGATGGCGTCGTAGCTTCGTATAGTGTTACAGTAGAACCCCGCTGTTACGTTTCCGGGGGCTGCGTTTTCCCGGCTGTTATGTCGTTTTCGGCCAGTCCCGGCACAGCTCCCATAGAACCCGATGCATTGGTAACCCCGCTATTGCGTCGCAACTGTGGGACCGTTCCCGCATCATACGTTGCGAACTGCCACCCCGCGCCGGCCCGAGCGGCCATTTTGACTTTTCATGTCGCATGGCTTGGTGGCTTGACGATGGCACTGGCCGCCCAAAGTGTCAGAGGCGACAACTATGACGTATTTTCTGTTTCCGCCAGCAAAAGTATGGCCCTTGAGATCCGTATTTGCTACATAAAGATGGTGTCGACGCGTTGTGGCCCTAAAATTGGTTTTGGCTCATAGACATTCCGCATAAAGTCCAAGGACGATAAAGCAGTCGCCGCGCGCCGTATGCTGTATGTGCGAGTAAAAACGTGTGAGGGGAGCCTGCGACCGCGTCTAAATCTCGCGCGCGCAAGAAAAGCAGGGAGGAAGCGCGCCTTCTTCCGTTGCGCTCGAGGCACCGGCGAGAGAGTGAGGGGGGAGGGATAGCGGGGCGGCGTTGTACTGTACTCTGGCATCAACTGCGTACTGCGCAGCGGCGCGCGGTCGCGCGGGCCGTATCTTGAAAGCGATCTGCGTTGGGGCAGAGTCTAGCAGTGTAGGTGCGTCAGCGGCTTGTAGCTTTGTGCGTGCTGTGTGTTCTCGGCGCTCAGTTTGCGCTGAAGCGATAGACAACAGCTCGAAGGTCACCTTGCTCACTTCTCCAGCGGCGCTTCCACATGCCGCCAGCGTGTGACAGCGCGTGTCCGCGCTCATCGAGTGTGATGTGTCACAGCGTGTACCAGCGCGTCGGCAACATCAACTGGAAAAGGAGAGAGGCTTGGCGGGCTAGGCCAGCTGCAGGATCAGGTTTAAATGAAGGGAGGGGGAAAGGTCACGTCCGCGGTGGCAAGATCGGCAAGGGTCGAGGGATGCAGGCCCGCCTCGCACACGCACGCGCGCACACGGGCACTCGCTTCGCATTCCGTCGCGGCGGAGAAGGTGCTTCCGGTTGCTGCTCGCGCGAAAATGACAAAATTTGGGGCGAAATCTCTAGGTTGTTGGAGGGGAAAATTCGTTATATCGAGGGGGTCTCCCGCTGCCACTTGGTTACGTAGAGGTCTCAAATACATGTGCTTCTATGGAGTAACGGCGGGGAATAGAAAAACTTCGTTATATCCAGGAATTCGTTACATGGAGGTTCATTATAAGCAGGTTTAACTGTACAGCATTTAAAACCTCAATATAATGAAGTGTGTTCTTATGCGATTTTCATATAATGAAATTTCACTGCTGCAGCAAAGGAATGCCGAGCCAATAAATGGAAACTTCCGCGGATGCAGATGGTGAAATGATTGAATTACAAGTGGCGGCTTGCAAACGCACCTCACATCGTGTGCCCTGCAACAAGAGCAACCACCGAAAAAATCCAAGTGAAATAAGACCCTGTCGTGCCTCACGCAATGTGTGCATTAGGTGCAAGTGAAAGCGTGCGAGGGTGAGACAACAAAGATGGTGGCTTCACAAGTGCCACCTTCTCGTGAGAGCAAAGGGAAAGACGGGGAGGGGAGCGAGCTCGCGGTAACGTGATCAAGTGCGCGTGAGGGGGCGGAGTGGGGGTAAGTTGGCGTGTGTATCTGCCGTGGCTACGCATGGCTATAAGCAGCATCGACAGCTTACACACATGTAAGCTTCACATCGGCAGCATAAATTGATGAATTTATGCTGCTGATGTGAAAATATTGTTGACATGGTACAAAACCATATCAATCGTCGCCGACTTCCAAATTCATCAAAATGAATTGTTTTCTCATTCAAATTTCCTTTCTTCAATTGCCCGATATTTCAGAAAATTCTGTGGCCCCTTTTCGTGTAAGAAAAATGTATCAGTAACTGTACTTATTTGCATAAGAGGGTCGAATTTCAATACAACAAAATTTCAATATAACGAAGCAAATTGCCGATTTTACCGAGTTCATTATATGGAGGTTTAAATGTATAAGCATGAAGTAAGCAAGCCTGTGGTTTCCTGAAGCAATAGTATTAGTGAAAGTTATGTATGGAAGCACGTCATCCTAGTTCTTGTGGTTGTCGGCAACGTACATGAACAACATATCAGCAACTGTCTTGTTAAGTAACTCGGTTGGGCTATGTGTTTGCGGGTTGTACGCTGTAGCTTTTCGGTGTGCGGTGCCACTGAATTGTATGAGTTCATGTACAAGCTGTGTTGTAAAGGTGGTGCTGCTATCTGTGACTACAGCTGGCGCACAGTGACAGAGGAGAATGTTATAAATCAAGCGTGTGGGGATCGAGGTGCCTTCCAGCACTTCATCCCCTAGCTTGCACATAGTATTCGATCTCCAGGTCATTAAAAAGCATGTTTGCCGGGAACAGAAAGCAATTTTGAATTATCCTATTTTCAAATTAAATGATGGCTGAATTAACAAGATTTTGTCATACTTCCGACGAGTCTTTGCCAATGTGCATGTAAAGCCCAAGTGGCCAGAAGGAGTTCATTGTGAAAGGCACGTAAAATATAATCGCAAAGCTTGCAAGTAATGGCAAGGAGGTAATTCAATCAATCCATCAATCAATCAATCAATCCATCAGTTGTCACCATATGAGCTACCCATGAAAACATCACTGTTGGCTCTCGGCCAGCACTGTTGCTAGTTTCCACAGATTCCACTGCCATGCACCACTGAAGCACCGTAAATAAGAATGGAGCGTGCAAACGAGACACTGACAGCAAGAAAAGCACCAACAAAGAGGAAGCTCTATGTCGGGTACAAAGTGCAATGTTTCTTTTTGTTTGTTTATTTTCCACATTCCTTGCCGTGGACACCGCAACTGTTTCGCTAGAGAGCAGACACCTAAGCTATTTCAAAGCGCAAGCATGTGTAAACAACACCATCCAGGAAAGTGCGACCGTGTGGCATCCCCACAAGAATGGAGGTTACATTTCTCCCCGCATGTCGCTGGTACAGCCACAGGAAGGACCACATAAGAAAGAGGATGTGCAGAAAGAAGGGCGAAAGAAAGAAGAGACGCCCCTTCGTTGCTAGGCAACACTAGTCTGGGTGGAGCATGTGCTAGCACAACCTGATGTGTCGTCACCTACGCAATAAAAAATGTCCCATCCCGTGTTATTCTCCTCAGGCGCCATCTCAGGTTTTCCGAACCCGTGTAACGTATTGTTTGCTTTCTGCACCTTGTCGTCTGCTAGCCGACAGTCCCGGCTGCCGTGACAGAAATCTAAGAATCCCCAAATTTTGGAAAGTTAATTCATAGTACCAAGGTGTTGTTAACATGATACGGAAACGGAATGACAATCGTTATTCTGAAGAGTTCGGTATTCTGAAGTTCGTAGTACTGAAATATTTTTACATTAAGATTATGAGCAGTAAGCAGGGGATTTCTGAAAAATTCGTTAATCTGAAAATTTTGTTAATATGGTGTTCACAGTAATGAGGTTTCACTGTACACAGCATTCACTATGAAGAAAACTAATAAGATCTCTCCAGCACCACACCACACAAGCAAAATCTACAAGCCATTAATACTGCCCAAAAAAGCATGCTGAATGTTTCAGAAAATATAAACAGTGACTGCATACCTTTCCTTTTTGTATTTGGGACTTATTTTCCCTCTTGTACTGCTCAACTTTCCGTCGTGTTGCCTCAACGTCAATTTCATTGGCCAGGTTGTAAATTATGGTTTCCACTTCCTCGAGGTAGTCATTATAAGCCCGCAGCGTCTCAAAGTCCTCCTCACGCTTGTTGTAGTCCTGAAAACCAAATTACAGTCCCACATATTAATGCCATCATAAGTGGTCATGATAACAATTCTAGCCTCTTTTGATGAGACAAAACGCAACAATGTAAGTAAATGATGAACTCAATGACTGAATTTAGCTAAACACTGGACACAACTGGTTTCAGTGGAAAAACTAAAAATATACATACATAATAGCTATGTCTTTTTTAGCACACTTTGTTTAGTGTACAGTATGCCAGTACAGTATCAATGATTCAACCACAATAAGCTTGGCTTCAAGATAAAAGTAAGTTGCAAACGAGGTTTACTCACTCAATTTTTTTCATCAGATTACATAAAGAGCTAGCTTGTGGAAGCACTGATGCTCGTATAAATGAATGAAGCAAAATTAAATTCTGGAGCCTAACGTGCCAAAACCACGATATGATTTTGAGGTGCATCATAGTGGAGGGCTCCAGATTAATGTTCACACCTGGGGTTCTTTAATGTGCACCCAATGCATAGTACATAGGCGTTCTTGCATTTCGCCCCCATCAAAATGCGGTCGCTGTGGCTGGGATTTGATGGCATGACCTCATGCTTAGTAGCGCAATGCCCTGGCTACTAGGCCACCATGGCAGGTATGAATGAAGCAATCTGATTTACCACGAAAGGTAGAATGTATTTCAATGTTAATTATTTAGCATGCTTTCATTGACCTAACTTTCAAAATACAGATGACAAAAACGTAGCACATTCTACAATGTACAGGGAAGGCATTAGGAAACACCCGAATGCAACCATTGTACGATGCATACAAAGGCTAATATTTAGCTTATGTATACAAAACACATTAAATAGACCAGGGAAAACACAAGGAACGCAGGAGATGGAAATTCAAGACGATGAGCAATACGAGAACAAGGTGAGAGCAGGAGCCAACGTTTTGAGAAGTGGACTTGTCTTCTTCAAGGCGCCTTGAAGAAGACAAGTCCACTTGTCGAAACATTGGCTCCAGCTCTCACTTTGTTCTCGTGTTACTCATCGTATTAAATAGACCAGACATTTATGTTTAATTTTTTTGCCTTGCAAGTATAGTGCCAGCAGTATTCCACTAGCTTTGTTGCTGCACCAGGTACCGTCCACTGGAACAAATGAGCGAGGACCATGGGGCCTGTGCATAGCGGTCTTGCTTTTTGTATTTTTTTTTTTTCAGGTCATCCATTTACGGTATTTATCCATTCACGGTGAGAGCAAGGAATGTGATGTAGCTGCACGTCTACACTGTAGTGTACCATAGTAGTTAGGAAGATACATTGCCAGATTTCCAGGTCCTGAGCTCACAAAATGTAGCCAAGAAATGATCTAAAATTGTCAAAAACTAGCAAACTTGGATCACAGGAGACGAAAATATCCCCAAAAGTTGCGAAGCTGTGACTAAGTAGTCACAAAAGGAACACATGCTCCACACTACTCAACATGATGGCACTACTCGTATGATGAAAGAAAAACGAACAGCAGCACAGTTATATACAGTAAAAGCTCGATGATACGATCACGGCTAATACGAATTTCCGGATGATACGAATTTTTCTGTGGTCCCGGCCGAGCCCCAATACATTGCAACGTGCTAGAGAACGGTTGTTACGAATCGATTTCCGGCCTGCGTCGGTTGATACGAATAAACGCCGCCCCCACCGACGGCCGCGAAAGAGAACAGCGCGCAGTCACGCGCTTTCTCCCGTTCTCTTTTGGTGCGGAGGCGCGGACGCGGCGCCGGACAGCGCGGACTCCGCGACTGGGCGCGAAGAGTTTGAGCGCTTTTGTACTTTTCCTCCTTTTCGGCGGCCGCCCATCGGACAGAGTGGCTGCTGTACTTCGGGCCGCGTTCTTTGTGTTTGCGCCATTTTACCTAGTCGCAGCGAGCTATGTCTACCGAGATAGGATTGTCTACCGAGATAGAAGGACATTACAGACTTTTTCTTCAAGAAATAAATGCTTTTTACGTACATGTGCCTGAGTGAGTTCACCTCTGACTCTTTAATTTAGCTATAGTCGAATCTCGTTAATTCGAACACGCTTATTTCGAACATACCGCGCACCGACAATGCTCTTAGCAGCGCGCCAAATCATGCGGCGGCGCCTCCGACCAGCATTACTCCGACACCGCCGTAGAGCAAAAGCTCAGGAGAGACCCCTCAATGCCGCGCGCGAAGGAACGGGGGAAAAAAAAAAAAAAAAAAAGAACCCGCGGCAGAAATTTCCCCCTCTCTCAAATTGCAAGGTCGCCGTTTCTGCATCGCGCCAGAACAAGCGTGTATGTGCCGACTAGAGTGTTCTAGACAACCGTATTCTAGCACACACTAGTGCCGACGTCTCAGCCACGCGGATAAAATGGCAGTGAACCCTTCTCCTCTATTTTCTAGTCACATGTTGACCATGCACGCTGCGGCAGCAGCGCAGAGGGAAGCAGCGGCGGAGGCACAGTCGGGCCAACGAAACTGCCACGCCCGCAAACACTCGCTTCCCGATAACGGCAGAAAACGAAACTTCAGGGGGCGGCTAAAATAAGCTGGCGCCAGCACGGCGGCGGGCGCGCACGGAGATGTGCGCACGGAGTCGAAGGTGAGAAAGCTACGAGGGAGTTGAGAGGGAGGGAGGGAGGGCGAGGGGAGCCACAGAAGCGGCGGAGTTGACGCGGCCGAATCCGCTTCCCTGCCGCCCTCCTCCCTCACCTTCGACGGTCTCCGCGCGCACCCGTGTGCCGGCGCCGCCCGCTATCTGAAGCTTCGTTTTCAGCCGCTATCGGGAAGCGACCGTTAGCCGGCCTGGGCAGTTTCGTGGCCCGCGCTTGCTATGCGCTTGCTCGACGCGATATTTCACGACTCGCACCGTTCGTGCATCGTGCTATGGTGCTCGAATACTTCAAAAATACGTCCTTTTAATTCGAACAAATTTTCGGGCCCCTTCGAGTTCGAATTATCGAGATTCGACTGTAGTTTTAATTGTTTCGATGATACGAATTTCGGCTAATACGAATATTTTTTGTGACCCCGTGAGATTCGTATCATCGAGCTTTCACTGTAATGCAAAGTACGACTGTGTATGCAAAATACAGTTATAGTATTATTGCAATTTTATGACTCTGGTGCCATATATGGTGAGTAGATAAAATATGGCTAAACAGTAGAAAAGCCAAAACAAATTAAAGCCTAAAATAACGGCAGTACCCATCTCGTGATTACTGTAGACAGTAATGCGAATAGCATTCAAGTGATATATCGACCTACCATATTGCTAAAGTCACGTTCATTTAATACCTGTTGTGGTCAATGAAATACTTTCCTTGCTTCGGCTATATACGATACACATTGTCTCCGGTATCAGTCAACATTGTTGTGGCACTCACTTGCCAAATTTGACAATGAGCAGGATGGCGTGATGACGGCTTTAAGACGACGAAGTGCCAATGATGGAAAGATGAAGACGGAATTACATTGATGGCGTGCGACAAGATGACAATCTAGTAATGATGAAAAATGTTATAACGAGGACAGCGTGACGATGCCAGCATGAAAGCAATGGAATGACGACCAGTATGACGACAATGACGTGATGATAGTATGATGACAATCAGATGATAAAGCTGGAATGACGATTGCACAGCCACAACATAATGATGACAACAGTACGATAATGCGTGCATGAGAGCGACTGTTTGACAATGATACAATGACAATGGCATGGCAATGGCGACATAATCACGATTAAATGACAACATGATTAAGATAGAATGACCAAGACGGAATGATGTCAAGGGAACGGCATGACGACAATGGTTTGATCTTTCTGAATTGATGAGAATGGCCAAACTGTGATGATGACTGCATGATGAGAGTCGGATGACGAAGTTAGAATGAAAGTGATAAAACAACGACGACTGTATGATGGCGATGAGTTCACAATGATGGCGTCTGACGATGGCATGACGAGAGTCGCATGACGAAGCTGGAGCAACGACAATGCAACAACCACAACCACATCACGATGACATTATGACAACTAATGTATGACGACGGCTATATATTGACCCTTTTCGCGGCGATCCCGTGGGAGTTGCCATGTTTGATCACGTTGTGACACGTCCATTGCTTGCCTCAACTGCTTCCGTTGCCTCCTTGTTTACAATGGAAGTGTATGACGCCGGCGCGGCTTAGAAAACCTCTGTTTTCGGAGATACCCTAGACGGTGACTAGGTGGACGACACGAAGCTTTGATCACAGCTTCAGAGAACATGCAAAAGCGCTTTCGGAGCTGATTAAGCTATGTCCAAAGGGTGCAAGCAGTGTATATGGTGCTTGTTCTAAAAGCGGGGCTAAATATGTATTCCAAGCTATCCAAACATTCCACTCGTGAATTCAGTCAGGATTAGTATGTTTTGCTCTTTGTTCTTTACTCGGCAAATATTTTGAAGCAGTGGCTTGTCAGTTTCTGACTCAGTGAATTTCCTCGGTGCAGCCACTATCTGATTATTTTCTGCCTAATCGCTCGCGGGTGTGCTCAGTTCCGATATATTCGTTCTTGCTATGCACAAGGCTTGAAACGTTCTTCTTTCTGGGGTTTTACGTGCCAAAACCAGTTATGATTATGAGGCTTGAAACGTAGCTGTTTTGTACGTTGTAATACCTTGTAGCAAATATATATTGCAGCTAGTAACTCGCTTACTCTTGTGGACCGTCACGAAAAATTCAGCTTCGACCATTTGTGCACTATCGGTGTAGTACGTCATTTATTGTGCGTATAGAGTGCGCATATATTCAAGTGTGCGCCTATTTTCCTGCCCTTTGGGACAGATGTGTATAGATAACGTGCGCAAAACTTACTATGACAGGAAGCGGCGCTACTCCCTTTGTCATTGTTTACCGAGTGGTACTCACTCTTGCTGACGTTCTGGAGATGATGCCCTTTCTTTGATGGTCAGCGATACAAAGCTGGCGGATGAGCAAATTTCTGTATCCTCAAGGAAAGCCGTACATCTCGGAGTGCCGGTAACACGTTTGGACAGTTGCAGCAGCGGTCTGCGAACTTGGCCACACAGATTCCTTAACATGCCAGTCACTATTTTTGCAGCTAATTACTGCACACGTGTTCAATCCACATGATTCAATCTAGCATGATTGGAGCATAATGTGTTAGCGAAAACTCAGTTGCTTTTCCAACAGCTGATCGCACAGAAGCAAGGTAGAAGCGGTAATGGTTTCGTATTCGTGTGCGGTCGCTGAGGAGACGTATGGCGCGCCGCTGTGAGCGCCATCTCGTTTGTCTAAAACAAACTGCTCCGCGAAAAGGGTCAATAGTCGAGGACGGCAGAAAATTAGGTGGGGTGATGAAGTTAGGAAATTTGCAGGCGCAAATCAGCGCAAGACAGGGGTAATTGGAGATCGCAGGGAGAGGCCGTCGTCCTGCAGTGGACGTAAATATAGGCTGATGATGATGATATGGCGTAATGAGAGTCTGATGACAAAGCTGGAATTACGAAAATGCAATGACTACGGTGGCATCACGACCATGAGCACATACCCAGTGGCGCAAGTTATTAGACAACTTGGCCACTGTGTTGGCATAAAAGGAGACGAAAGATCAGGTCTGCATTGACCTAAGTTAACGACGACACAAGAATGAAATGACGAAGCTGGAATGACGGTAACGGTATGACCACGACGGCACCCCTACCACGAGCATGACAGTAGCATGCCGACAATGGCGTGACGACAGCATGACGAGAGTTTGATGACGAAGCTAGAATGTGTATGACGGAAAGAGCACAATGGTACATGACGACAGCACGACGATGCAATGACAGCGATGGCGTGACGAGAGTCGGATGGCAAAGCAGGAGTGACAATAACAGAACTAACACAACGGCATCACCATCACGTTATGGCAACGATGGCGTGATGAGTCAGATGACATAGCTGGAATGTCCATAATGTAACGACCCTAATGTAACGAATTGTAGGCTAGCTAGATAGACAGATAGATAGATAGACAGACAGATAGGCTCAAAATGCCTGAAGTAGACAAAAAGTGCTATTACATTAATATGCTTCTCTTCCATTTTCTCAAGCAGCGTATATGACAATACTGCTCCACTGATTTCTCCCATGTTGGAGCCGAGGGCCCGCACAATGTTTATGCCGGAATCACCACCAAATTTATTTTCTCTTCCTTCTTTTAGGGGCGAAGCTCCTTATAGCGGCACCCGTTCCGTCCCCGTCGTCGTAGTAGTAGTGTGTAACCAGTAGTGTGTAACCAGTCTGAGAAAAATGAGAAAAAAAATTCCGAAGTTGTGTCCGTAGCACGGAATCGAACCAGGGACCCCTCGCTTCCGAGCGCGCGGCGTTAGCCCACTACGCCACGAAGCGGACATGGACACACGCACCACGATGGCAATAAATACCCAACATTAATGAAAGGCCACGTTTCAAACGTGTTTGTGCTAGCGCATTACGGCCCGTGTAAGAAGCTGGTGTAAGACGCTGTGGCCTCTCTGCCTTACCTTCAACGCGTTTCGAACGTGCTGCCCAAAGCGGTGGCAAGTCAAGTTCAAGTCGAGGAGCGTTTATGAATACAGGGGGTATACTCTCTCAGCAGTCATGTGATGGCGTCGGCAAACACGGTGCACGTTCCGGCATGTGTAAATGGCTGCGTAAGACGCTCTGGCCGCTCCCCCTTACTAGAGAGTACTGCACGCTTCTAACGCGTTTGTGCTAGCGTCCCCTTAAGCGGCAGATCCGATGATTCCCTCCGGAGCTTCGCCCACTCATCATCATTCACCCCGTGGATATGCTGTGATTTTTTTCTGCGATGCAGCACATTTTGGGTGCCGGTTTTGAGTGCTCTGCATTTCACGGGAATCCCAGAGTTTGGATTGCTGCTGGCTATTTGTGCACTATTTGGGATTGAGTGCAATGCAGACAACTACAGTGGAATCTCGATGATACGAATCTCACAGGGTCACGAAAAATATTCGTATTAGCCAAAATTCGTATCATCGAAACACAATTAAAACTAGCTAAAAAAAGAGTCAGAGTTGAACTCACTCAGGCCCACATACGTAAAAAGCATTTACAGTATAGACCACTTATAACGTAACTGTTTATAGTGCAGAACTGGCTACAACGCGGCCTTTTCCGACTCCCGTTTACCCTCCCATAGAACTCCATGTATACGCAAACCGCTTACAGGGCAGCCGCGGGAAAATCTCGACGACAAGGGCGGTAGCGAGCACGCTTCTCAATGAGGTGCGCCCACCGATGGGAGAGGAGATCAACGAGGGTGATGCGGAGGAGGAGCATGAGACGTGGAGCATGAGTCCAAGGGTGATAAAATCGTCGCCGCGCGCCGTATGTGCGAGTGAAAGCGAGCGGGGGACACGCACCTTCGCGGAGAGCGAACGCACAGCGAAGAGCAAATGCGACTACCATCACGCGAAAGGCCGTGGGAGTATGGGAGGGAGGGGAAGGGGGGGGGCGACGCTGTGCTGCGGCACCAAATGCGTATCTTGCAACCGGGGGCAAGGGTAACTGGCGACGCAATCTCCCACGCGAAAGGAGCAAAGTGGGAAGGCAGCGGGGGAGGGAGGGCGGCTTTTACTCTGCCAACAAATGCGTTCTTGTGCTTTGCGCCTGTGCCGGCTGTCGGTGTTGCCGCGCACACCGTATCTTGAAAGCGATCTCCACACAGCACGGCTCTGACCGTTGTATGCGCTGCGCTTACGCCACTCAGTTTCCATTCAAGCGATAGACCGCACGAATCTGCGCTCGCTGCGGCGGCCGCGCTTCCCCATGCCTGCGTGGGGAAAAGCATAAAAGCGCCACCGCTTCAAACTCCGCGCCCAGACGCGGCCTCCGCGCTGTCCGGCGCATGGAGATTGTTGTGGAAAGGGGTGAAAAGTTGGGTTAAGTGCAACGCGATAACTGTCTCTCAATAGAGAACCCCTCAACCGCGTTGCACAGGGGGGATGGGGGTTGAGAGTTAGAAGAGAGGAGAGAGAGATCGCAAGCGCAGCAGCAGCAGGACCCGGAGCGCCGGAGGCGTGCAAAGGGGGCGGGTCAAGATTTACACTCGATCAGTCAGGCCGGTGTCGTCAGCGAAGCTCAGTAGCGCACGGAAGAGCTTCGTGTGACTTGACGTGCAGCCCGAGGGGTGCAAGATTTCTTCTGTTGTCGAACAGGGCAAGCCGTGCGCACGGTAGATGCGGGCGAGGGTGGCGTGTGCCGTCGAGAAGGCAGGGCACTCACAGAGTAGGTGCTGCAGCATTTCAGAAGAGCGGCAGTCTTGGCAAAGGGGCGAGGGGGCCCCGCGGAGGTGATGCTTGCGCTCAGCGGGCTAGACAGAAGCGGTCCGGAGTGCGAGGAGGAACGCGTGCTGGCACCGCGTCCACACCTCCGCGCCAAAGGAGAAAGGGAGAAAGCGCGTGACTGCGAGCTGTTTTCTTTCGCGGCTGTCGGTGGGGCGGCGTTTATTCGTATCAACCAACGCGGGCCGGAAATCGACTCGTAACAACCGTTCTCTAGTACGTTGCAAAGTAATGGGGCTCGGCCGGGACCACAGAAAAATTCGTATCATCCGGAAATTCGTATTAGCCGTGATCGTATCATCGAGATTCCACTGTACCTGTGACATCGTGTCTGCTGGCGGTTACAGTGGACATCCTGAGAAGGGCATGCAGACTGTCGTTTGATTTTTGAGCTGTTTAAGCTGTAATAGTTTGCAGGTAGCATAGCCAAAAGGTACTCCATGTCCCGTGGCTGTCAGTTTGCAATGCCCAAACCTAGTGGAGGACCCTTCAAGAAGCCCGCCCTACTGGTTTTTGTTTTCTTGTTAAATTTTATAACAGCACAATGACAAATTCTTTGCAATCTTGGCAAAATTCACTGACGAGTATCATATTCAAATCTAGACTGGCCTCTATTCTGGAGTAAGAAACTGATGGGGAGGGAATTAAAAAGCAGTGATAGAGGGATGAATTTTGTCAAAGGTGAGTCACTCAAAAAAAAAAAATCTATAAATGAAAACAAATTAAAGACTGTGAGGCTTAACGTTCTGAAGTTGCAGAGTGGGCTATCAAGAATGCCATAGTGGAAAGCTCCATTTATAATTTTGACCACCTGGGGTTTTTAACGTGCACCCGAAGTGTGCGTACATCAGTGTATTTGCATTCTGCCCCCGCGGAATGAGGAATTCATAGCGTGAACTGAAACCACAACCTCTTGCTTAGCTAAAAACAATTAAAATGTCAGCAATACCAAAATGAACACTTTTTTCTCTCCCATGTGATGCTAGTCACAAATCCTCTGCATGACTGCATGATACATTAAATGCTCACTGTTGCTTTAAATGCACATCGCCAGGTTCTGAATTGACAATAGTCAAATTCTTGTCACTTTTTAACAGGAAAGTGTTTTATGCCGGGTTTCGCGACTGATTTCATGCGATGGATGTGAATGTGACATCGGCTCCAGCGCCATCATCTAGGAGCGGCGAGGTGAAGTACTGCATTGTGACACTAACGAGCGCCGACAGGGAGCGCTTCGGTAGCCACAGAGCAGCAGAGGCTCCAATGCTGTGTTGTCATAGAATAAAGAACCAAGTGTATACGTTTGGCTTCGTGACTTTGTAAACTCATCATTTTCAACTAAGTACTGTGTGACAATAAAAGAAACATTATTAAAAGTGTCCGACGGCAGGATTCAAACCCAGGATCTCTAGTACAAAAGCCCGACATTGAAACCATTACGCCACGAATGCATGCAAAGACACACACCTTAGAACGCCCTTATCAATTTCCCGTGGGCAAGTCAGTACGTTGAGACACCTGGCACATTTCAACGCGCTCCCCAACAGGACGCTGCAAGCGAAGCAAACATGCAACACGGTCGTCGTCCCACAAATCGTGCGCCTTTCGCTGCAGTGGACTGTGAGTTCATGAAGCCAGCGCCTCCTCTATTTTTTTTTCTTTCTTTTTTTTAAATAGAAGAGGCGCTGATGAAGCAAACATGCAACAGCTTCTGTGAAGACACATTTCACTTTCGTGTTCTACCAATTCCTATGAAAGAGGGGTCAGCCATAACTTTTTTTTCTTTTTCTACTTATAACCCATTGTACTTGGTTCTAACCAGCAATATTGAATTTTAGCATTTCCAAAAAAGGTCATGCGACCAGTTTAACAGGAATGCTGTCCCATGTGGTTGATGCTACCAGTAGCAGTGCGCTCTAGCCACTTAGCTAAGTGGCACACTGTCTCTGTGTCATTTAAAAATGCTTGTTGACTGGTACACCAAGTGGCTCCAAGCAACTTATTGGATCTTGGAACAGCAGCCCTAGATCTTTTCCGTCAGATCACATATCTAGGCCAGTTATTGAGTTTAATATTTGATGCATTTAAAGAGAAAATGCCAGCTTTGACTTGAGTAAATACAGTTCTTTATCATCTGGGAAAATAACATCTAGAGTAGAAACAAAGCAGCGTACCTTGAGTATCTTACGTCGTATGTCCACCTCCTTCTCTACTTTTGAATCTTCAAAAATTTGCAGCCGAAAATTGCCTGCAAATTGTTCAAGTAGTAATTTATTAATGTATTTTGGTTGCAGACAAAATAAGTATGAGCTTTAAATGGTTGTCCTGGTATGCTGTGTCAGTGGGTACACAACCACACACACACACACACATACACACAAATAAAACAGCCAACAAAAAAGCTATCCTGTACATCCTTGGAGTGAACTAATGCAGTTCACTTCCATTAAATAATGTGCAGCTTCTGGCGAGCTGTTTATGCATTATGCATTGGTTTAACCGTAACACTTCCATTAATTTACACCTGGCAAAATATGAAGAGTGGCTGAAATCACCCAAGTTAGAATAAAATTACAAAATCATGAAGGAAGGGAATTATTTATAACTTACGAACACAATGCAACTGAAAGTAAAGCCTGAATTACAAGACGTCCTATTAAGAGATGTCCACTGTAACAGTGAATAAAAAAAGAAAAGAAAGACACGAGTTGTAAACTGTAGCTGTTGTTTTCCGAACAAACGCCAAGCCAATACACAGTATGCAACATGTTTACTGGCAGTGAATTCATAACTGACTTCATTTAACACCAGTAAATTAGCACTCCAGAAATGCCATAGAGAACCTGCATATTTTCTTCTGGATGCATTTTGCAATTTCACAACTTGACTATTCTGATGTCTTAAATCAGCATGACACACTTAGCCAGAAAAGGCTGCATTTTGACACTTGTGTGCAATTATCTAACAACAATACATCAGTATGTCACCATCTATCGTTTGGAAAATGAAGCTCTACACATGAATTTTCCGATTAAATTGAACTTTGAGGAACCGTCATTTAGGTGCACAATTTGCACTGTTCCTGTCTGCCATACCAATTACTTACATACTGTCAGAAGATGAAACAATTCACTTTCAATTCCAAATACATACTGTGAGAGAAGGTGAAGATATATTGACATTTGTTAACAAACTCCTGCAGTCACTTTTTCTTACACAGACAAGCTTCACCTTAGGGCAGTAGAGAGCATGAGGTATTTCTGGATAAGACCAGAAGAACAATGACTATTCTTGAATTCAAATCAAGCACAGTAGACTTATTTAATTTGACTCTAGTTATTTTGATTTTTCAGTCAATTAGATCCCAAACGAAGGTTCAAGCCAGTGCCCATACATCTTTATGGGCGAAACATTTTGTTACTGCAATCCTGAAATGGGTCCTAGTTGGGTAATTTGAATTTGACTAGTCAGCACACATGTGCATGATCTCAATGATGACCTTAACCATGACCATTATTACTGCAGCCTCCGTCTAGGCAGTGCTAAGGGACAGTGAATGCAATGAAGGCAATTTATCTCCCGCTGAAATCGAATTTTCAGCTTGCCGTCAAAATATTTTCATGTGAAAATGGCACCTCACAATGTGTAACTATTATTTACAAGTTTCCAACACATACCTCGTTCAAAAAAAATTGGCCCAAAAATTGCCAGCGTGTTAGTTACATACGAAACCGAAAATGTGTTCAAGGCATTGTCAGCAGCTTACCATCAGCGACAATGCCATTTGCATTACAAGATAGCGACGGAACGAGCTTTTGATTAAGATGGTGATGACAATGCACCACTTAAAGCTCATACAAAAGGTAAGTAGACTACATCTACATTATGCTTATCAAATCTTGGTATTTGCACATTATTTCACAATTATGTAACCCCAGGAATGTACAGCTCAGTGCCAAAATTATTAAAATAAAATTGGTATAGGGATTTTTTTTTTATAGTTATGCAGCACAACAGCAAAAATGGTAAATGTGAAAGTTAAACACTGACCTCTTCTCAAAGGCACATTACACTGCGGGCAGGCCCCTGAACCCTTAACAAAGAGAAGTTCAACGCAGTTGTCACAAAGGGCATGGCCGCAGACATTCACCATAAGCCGCAATGAGGGGTTGCGATACTTTGTCGTCCGGCATCGTGGGCAAGCCAGTTCATCCATGGCTGCAAGTGAAACTGTTCCAAACAAGGTCAATGAAGCACTGGAAGTTGAAGAAGTTAGGACACAGTGAATCAGTTGAAATGCTATAGATTTGGTGTCTCACTTTTCCGAAAATTTGCAGAGCATGGATGAAATAATTAAAGAGTATCACTCCTTCTCCACATAATACATCTCAAAAAGGAATTCTGCCCAGGTATTTTACTGCAGCTCTGAGCTTGCACAATTATCAGCAGTTTAGTTAGTGGCCCAAAAAAACATACTAGATTGCTTTTTTTTTTCTTTTTCTTTAAATAGTGCAATCATGAACACAGGAACTATAAGTAATTGCGGAAAACATATAATGAGTGCCACATTAATGAGGCTGAGATGCAACTAAAAGTGGTAAGTAATAGTGTCACTTTTAGGTCGTTATGCAATTCAGCATGCACTGTGGCACCGTGTGCAATATCAGGGTGTATCCGTGCATTTCAAATGCTGTAGCCACATGAAGACGGGCCCATCTTATCAGACTGTACACAAGAGGGCAGATTACTGTAGCACATTTTCAAACATGAGCAGTTACCTCAAGATAACCTAAAACATGTGATGACACCTTTATAAATAGGAGACAGCATGACAGCTACCAATGAAAGTGCTTACTGCTATCACCACCAGTAAGTCTTGAGGGCACAAGTTTGCTCAAAAAAACGTTTGCTGTTTGTCATCGGGTCATTTTCCTTTCTGCCTCTTCCCTGTCACTACACCGTGACAATATGATACAAAAGCACGAACGTTAATGGCAGGATAATGGAACATAATGCTGAAGCAAAGCTGCAATACAGTAACCACAATCACATTCAGCATGCATTGTAGCGCAATGTGCAATAGCCCGCAGTTGAACCTTCAGCAGACCAAATGGTGCTTGCTTACTAGCAAGCACAGCCTTTATAAAACAAAACGACTTGCCAATAGTTGCTTCCATTTTTTTATGCTTGTACAGAGGCATGGCTCTGAGCTTAACTCTTTCTTTACTGCTATAAATGTGCTCATTTTAAGTGCTTTTATGTTTTAACATTTTATTTCAGGATGTAGTAGTCGCAACATACACTGAGATACATAAAATTATAGCTTGATCACTGTTTTGAATGGATGTATAGCAGTAATAATTGCTATACTAATAATAAATAAGCACCTCAATAAACACAAATGAAAGTAATAGTCAAACTCTGATATATCAAACACACATATAATGAATTGCTGTGTATAACGAACAGCAGTAAAATCCCCCTGAAAATCTTTTCATAAAATTTTTATTTTATATATTGAATTACTTATATATAGGGCTTTTTCATCCTCTTTAGATTCGATATATCCGGGTTCCAATGTAATTTGCTATTTTAGTATAAGTACTGAGAGCAAAACAAATTTAAATATACAAAATATGCCCTTGGTAACTAATTCCCAACTTTTGTAAATCAGCTCACGCAAAAAAAAAAGAAGAAATGATGATCAGTTGACGTCAATACTAGCCATAGTGACACCCATGCTATGCGGGAAAGCAGTAGCTTTGCAAATGTGGAAATTTGCAAGTTCCTATTGTACAGGAAGCATTTGTTTTTACTCATTGTAGCAGGCACCTGGTTTATTTTTGACTACGCTCTTTAGGCTCGCGACACAATGGTTGTAAAGTATGGGAGCATGCAGAAGCCTCCCCATACTTGATTATTAAGTTCAATCAGTTTTTCTGAGCAAGCAAGGTGGTCTAGTACACATTCAACTGGCGATGGAGCCTCCACATGCTTTGTTCGGTTCCTGTACAGTGTTGTACAGTAATGTGAAGTGTTGCACAATATTGTACAGTAATGAATACGAGCACTTGTACAGGCAGTGTTCAAAATGTAAGAGATTAGAGAGTTAGTTAAGCTTTGGTCGAAGGTCGGTCTATAATTGATTGCAAGCTCTTGCGTGAGTGAAAACCCCACACGACGGGAAGGATTGATCGTAATAACATGTACATATGCTATCAAAGTGCTGATGAATAAAAGAAACCCATGAGGGGGGGAGGGGGGGAAGGCGTAAAAAAAATTTGCCGCGTATCTGCGTGCTTCGCTGCAAATGTCGTCGAAAGAGGATAGTCTTCTGCCGGCCGTACTACATGAGTGCTGGTCTGATCCGCGGCCACCCGTGATGCTGTTCTCGTACCATTTCCGTCCTGGCATGAAGGTTTCTTTGAACAGATTTCATTTTACCGCATTATTTCATCAAGCGGCCATTTATGTTTTGCCCTGCCTCAGACAGTGCTTCCTTTATGTTGAATCGGCCGCATCTGGCTGGCATTGATAAAATTGAGGAGGCGCTGCGTGAGACATGGACGCCATCTGGCAATACATCGGGAAACATGAGCTTGTGCAGAGGGTTTCCTTCCTCCATGGCAGAGGGCGCTCGTCGGCGCGCAGTCGGGGAACGTCGTTCGTCGGCACGCATAGCATGGCATTTTCAGCGCAGCTTAAGAAGCTAGGGTCTTTAGAGTTACGTATCTATGTATTTTCTATTAAAGGAACACACCTCCTAATACTTACCTAGTGATGTTGCGCCTCAGATATGCGTAATATTTACTTTGTGATCGATAACGTTCACAAGTATGAACAGCCATACCAGTTTAAGTAGTGTGGGCGGTAAGCAAGTGGTCCAACTTTGGCCAGGTGGCTGAATCGGGTGACAGACAGACAAACAGACAGACAGACAGACAGACAGACCAAATTTTCAGCGTTTAAGTTCCCCAAGAAAGACTATCGTCTTTAAAAAAGTTGCCATGATATTACTCAAACACAATTATCAAAATAACACACACTCACTAGCGTCTACCAATGTTTGAGACATCGTTAAGCAGCCTATACGTCTGATCAAAAAAATGACAACCCGAGAGAAGCTTCTGTGTCTTTGCGGCTGCTGTCACATACAAATGATCTTGCCGAATCGACCGAAGCGCAAATTTTGAATCTCTTTATTGATTCCCAGAGAGTAATATCGATGATACCTCCAGTTGAAGTTTTATTTTTTCAGACTTTCCAATCTGTCAAAAATTGTCAAATCTGAGAAAAAGTTATTAGTCGTAATTTCAGACGGTGCTTGATATTGCTAGTAGAATAATTGCAACATAAATGTTCAACAACGCGTAGAAAAACTGTCGATCAAACTGATCGATTTATATAGGCGCCAACGGGAGCGTTAATGCACGGATGTTGTTCTCAAGCAGAAACTTGGTTTAGGATGTGTGACATTTTCAGCATCTCGGGATAGGGAACCATACATAATGCAACTTGTGCGTAATGGTAGGGATGGTAAGTTTCGGCTAACTCGAATGTGCCTTCCGTTGGACACAATTGTGACCCCATTCCTTTTATCTGAATTGAAGGCTCACCGTGACCTTGTTGGCACATTTGGTATTTCATTTCAAGGCTACTTATGTACAATGTGCATACGTGCATACATTTAAGGGATCTGAACGAAACTTAACGATAAATCTCGTGGCGCTTCTAAGGCGATTCGCCGCAGAACTTGTTACTAATTACCACTGCACAATCCGCGATTATATAATTTCGTTCAAAGCACGCAGTTACATAATAAACGTTTAATGAAGGCTCGCAAAGTTTCCATTTACCGCTTGGCGCTCATGCATCAAGATCGTCGGCAGAAAACTCACTAGACGAAGTCACAGACATGTGAATTTAACAAGAGCCGCTGCCCAATACTACTGAACGGCCATAAGCTAACAAGATGTATTTACCCAGTTTAGGAGCAGTTTATACACCGAACGATGACATAGAACTTGCCATGGAAATTGCGGGAAACTCGGACTCGGACACCATTTACGTGATGTCGATGACGTTGGTTGAATATTCGGAGAAGGAGCAACGGGACTGGCCTTGAACAAGAACCAACTTGTTGTTGAATACTGTATTTCATTGTAAATTAAACTCTAAAACAAATATAAGCTTCTCACGCAACATTCAAAGCATTTTATGTTCGGTTTTGTACACGGCGTTGTTATATAAGTACCCCAGTGAATACTTTTCATTGCCGGTGCTGTGTGTCGCCACGTGCGTTTTCACGGGCAGTTATGCGTGTCGCTGTTCGTCCATGCATGATGGAGGTGTGAGCAAAATTCTGTCAAATTGAGATCTTGTTTTCTGCCTTCCAGTCAGGCTACCTCATGGCGATCACCCTGTACAACTTGTTTGAAGCAGCGCTGTTATGTATCAATGCCATTGCCGTGCTGCACGAGAAGCGATTTCTGGAAAAGAGTAAGATATTTTACTTTACAATCGGCCCTGTTGTTGGTCAGCTGTAGGGCATCAAAGCTGTGTTGTTTATGAGCTAATTTTCTTTTGTTCCAGTAAACTGGGGCCGAGAGCAAGCCGCACATGGGTTCGAGCCTGGTGCTAAGTCGCAGATAATTAATTTGATTCATTCTGTGCGGACGGTTATGAGGAGTAAGTAACTTCACTACTCTGGCCATCTCGTATCGTGCTCACGTATCGTGCGCGTAAAAGCCGTGTTTTGATCCCACTGTAAGGTAATTGACACTCTAAGATTGCAAAACATTATGCCACTTTGTTGTGATAATAAAAATACGCACATCTGTTAGCAGGAAGATGTTGAACCCCGCTCGGCAGAAGTTGACATACCGGTTTACGTATCGTCGTTTAAGGTACTGCCCAGGTTAGGCATTGATTATCCGGAGAGTGACAAGAAGCAACGTTTCTCTTCGCGGCGTCTTTTCTCTAGCTGTTTCTGTGTAACTTCACCGCCATATGTATGGGGGGGGGGGGGGGGGGTTAAATAAAGTTGCACTTGATATTACTCAAACACCATTATCACGATTCTTGCGGCTGTTTTGTGCGAGTGTTTCAGATTAGAACATAAACGCTTATTGTATTGTGGTGCCTGCAATTAAACCTATAGGCAAAGTTATTGCTAAGTATAGTTATGTATTTTTGTTTCATGTGTTTCTTGAGTGTACAGCCCGTTTACAAGCTCCAAACTGAAGCAGAATATGCAATACATTTTCTTTTTCAGTACCCCTGGTCTTCATCAACAGCTTGATCATAATTTTCAAGCTAATCTTTGGGTGACTAATGGCTTTGATTGGTGTTACACCTTCCTTTCGTGCAAATATAATTTGTTGTACTTGTGTGCTTGTCAGGTAAATAAAATTTCTGGCTATTTTCCTATACCTTATGGAAGCAATTTTATTGTATGCCTAGACATTATGTTTTTCTTTGCTCCCGTTTGATTAGATCTAGGTCTTTTGTGGAACATTATCGCAGCAACCGGTAGATTCAAGGTAATATTAAAAGGAACTGGAAACAAGTGCAAATTAGTGTGAGCTAAAGCTGACTAAAGGCTCAGTGCCAGTGTATTGGCAAGTGGTCTCAAATGCAGTGGTGACCATTCTTGGCAAGGGTTGTATGGGTTGCACTTTCTTAGCAGAAACAATTAGGGACTGCTTTGTTCCAAGCTTTCAGGGATGGGCAAGTGGACGTGAATGACTTAGGTCAACCAAAAGGATGTGAAATCTCGTGATGGCTGATTGGTTGTTCCTCAGTGTAAAGGTCAACCAAAAGGGTGTGAAATCTCGTGATGACTGATTGGTTGTTCCTCAGTGTAAAGGTGCAACCTATTGTTGCTGATTGGCCAAGCATTAGGCGGTAGCAGGAATATAAGTTGAAATGAAATAAATTAATAGAGTTAGCCAGTACACACATGCAGAAGTGTCGCACACTTTTTTCTCCTAAGCCATTGGCCAGAAAGGTAAAAGGTGTCGTTGTGCAGGTTCTTGTACCTTCAAGCCTCATTTGTCACCTGTGATTGTTGGTTTCCGGCGTGCTAATTTTGCCATTACTTTTATGAAATCAGCCGGAGATACTGTTGCCAGTGCAATCTTGGATGCCACAGACATACTGTACTCCGTTTCATACATAGCAGGCAACACTATGAGCGCTAGAGACTGTTTTTACTGCTTGCATTCACGAGTAAGAATTAGTGCATTACATATTTATTTTAATATACTGCAGACCTCGGTCCAAGCAGGAGTGGTACACAAGATATGCAGTACAGTTACAATGGTGTCGCATACAAACACAATCCAAGATTACAAAAAAAAAAGTTAAAGAACAATTCAATGCTGAGTACAGTGTAAACAACAGTGTCAACAGTACAGTAGTGGTTCACATGCGAAAACACACTACAAAGTGGAAGAAAAAAAAATAACAGTTTCTAATAAACCATGTAGTCCTACTCATTACCCTGTGCTGTTGATGATTTGTCAATGTACTAATACACTATTTAGAAGAAATCAATATCTTTGATTTCTTGAACAAAGGTTTCTATCGTTTTGCAATTCACGGCAGATGATGGTAGTGCATTCCAGTATGCTATAGATGACAGAAAAACTGTTTTTGTGAATGTTGTTGTGACTTTTAGGTAGCCGTATTATCTTGTTGTGGTTCTTGAGGAGTGCTTGAGTGGTTCAAGGAGATGCTTTGTTCGGGACATTTTATAATGCTCATGATATAGAAGGTACAAAAGCTTAAGTTTGGAAATTATTCTACCTTGATGAAGACAATGAAGTTCAGCTTTTTTACGCAGAGCGGTAACACTGGTACACCTGAAATAGTCTGAAAATACAAATCGAACTGCTAAATTTTGTACTCGTTCAATTTTGTTAAGAAATTTTTGGTGTAGACTCCAAATTATGTTGGCACATTCTAGTGCTGGTCTAATCAGCGTCTTATAGGCAGTTTACTTCAGGTGGAGTGTTACATAGTTTTCTTTTGAGAAAAGGTAGCTTTCCTTGTGCTTTCAAACAGATAGCTGCTATATGTGGTTCCCAACTAAGGTTAGATGTTAATGTAGCTTCCAAGTACTTTACGTTATCACTTTTAGTAATTTCCGAATTTCTTAATGTGTAAGGAAAGTTAAGAGGCTTTTTCTTATTTGTAAAACTTAAGGCTACGGTTTTCCTTGCGTTTAGTGTCATTTCCCGGGAGCACCATGCATGAATTTTTTGTAATGAGCGATTAAGGTTGATCTGGTCCTCAGTTTGAATTACCGTTGTGTACACGATGCAGTCATCTGGGAAAAGCCTTATTTGAATGGATGAGTCAACACTAAAAGGAATATCATTAATATAGATAGGAAATAAAATTGGCGCTAAGACGGATCCCTGTGGTACAACTGACAGGACGTCTAGGCTGCTTGAGATATTGTTCACAGAAACAAACTGTTTACGGTTCTGCAAATAGGATGTTACCCATTTAATAACGTTATCTTCAATACCAATTGCTTTATATGAATATGAATTAAAGATATACATACGTAATTTATGTAATTCAATACAACATTGTATCCTACATTTGTGTAACAAAATGTGACATATTTACAAGATGGAAGGCTTTGGAAATATAAACTTCTTTTATCACCAAATGAACAGAGAGACAACTGCACTGCAGACAATAAAGACATCAGAGACAACTGCACTGCAAAATGCACAGAGCCAACTTGTAGGATAAAACAACATTCGTAGCTTCCATAGTGTTTTGTGCTAAGTATGAAGACAAGCATAGGACTCTCATCACTCAGCTGCTTACCTACCTGTAATAGACCATGATGCAAGTACAGTGTACCTGATTATCCATGTTGTGAGCATTTTGCAAATCTTTGTACTGTTCTTGCGGATATCTTGAAAGAGTATGAGACACAAAGCTAGCGACCGTAAGAGGCAAATTGTCGCCAGAGATGCAGACTTGCATTACTGGTTTTACTTTCCTCATCGCTTTGCACCAAAAGGAGCATTTCATAACTCAACTTATTACTGTCGCAACCCTTTATGCCTATTTAGCAAACTCCTTTCATGTTCACAATAATTTCTTTATTCATGTGTTGAAAGGTGAGAGCCAGAATGCTATTAGTCTCCATCAATAAGGGGAAGAAAAATTATGAACATCCAACGAACATCTTGGAATCTGTGTGAAGCAAGGCTTTCCTGAAGCGGTTAATTAAATGCTATAAAACATGTGGTGCATACAATTGTTTTATTTTCATCCTATGCAACATGTAATCACACGCACTGTTTATGGACTACACCGTTAACAAGTTATGCCGAACGTGCGAATGCAGACTAAGAGATGTTAACATAGGGACGTCACAAGGACAAACACATTTTTTTATGTTTGTTAAAGAGAGAATGGTGAGCAGAGTTGCATGCAAAGAGGTATGACGCTAAAGAGAGTAGTAAGGCTGGCTATTATTCGCCACTTTCTTTCCTGCATCTGTGCCCTAATGGAACCTGGCACGGGCTGAGCGACGTGACACACTTGCCAATCATCTCAAAGAGCTATTTAGCATTTAAGTGAGAAGTTTCTGCGTGCTTGTGGCCTAATGGTTAAAGCATCAGGCTCTTGTGCTGGAAGACTGAGCTTCAATCCTACCGACAGGCACGTAAATATATTTTTTTTTGTGAGCTATTCGGCAACTACAGAATGTGGCAAATGCAGCCAGGGTCGTCAAAGTCTGGGAGGCTTCCCAAAGAAAACTTTACAAGCAAGAAAGAACAATTAGAAAAGTGCTTACTGCTGCTTTGTTTGCACTCAAATTTTATATAAAACAATCACAGCTTGTTAAATAATATGCTCAGCATCTTTGTTTGCCTGACTTGCCTAGAAAATATAAAAATCCCCCATCATACACGCACAAGCGAGCTGCTCCATTCATCTAGACTGCTCTCGTCGCCTGTTTGCGACTAAAGGAAAAATGGAATGGCAGACTTCAGCAATCCTTACAGCTCTGACTCGTACTGCGACCGATAAGGCTCCTCCACCTCCCTTCAGCGTCATCAAAAAAATGTCGGAACCATATGGAATGAAGTGCAGAATAACAGACATCACATTGAACCAGTCAGTTCAGTTGGCTATTTGAATATCCATGTCGATTATAGGTTGCATGCGCTAAGAGGTTGTATAGGATAATATGATAATGAAAAGAGTTACCAAATGAATCAGTTGCTAACTACTAACTTTTTTTTTTTTTTGCTTTTTGAGAGTGTAGTAGACAGTTTGTACATGCCTAAAGCGGACTTATAGGGTGAGGCTGAATCTGTGGTTGAGGGCATCTAACAGTGGCATAACGAATGGACACAGCAGACCGTGCTACCAAACTTTTGCCTGCTGTCGCAGTAAATGACGTAAATGGGTCGTGACGCCTGCCAGAGCCGGCATGTCACGTACGCTCACGCCCTTCGGCATTACGTCATGGTCAGGACGTACCACGCGACCGTCTTTCCCCACGCGTACATTCAGAAGCGGCTGTAATTACGCTTCTATTTCTGTCACAACTATTCCTTTCACAACAATTTTAAAGGAAAACTGCGCTATTGCAATCATGTAGTTAACGTAACTTCAATTTGATTTGTAGGAAGACCCCAATGATTATTGCAAGCTAATTGGAGATCCTGGAAGTCTCAATGCAGTAACACAGCATGGCATTGCAAAATCCTGATTTAATCAAAATTTTGTTATCACAATTCTATCCTTATCCCATGGTGTGAAACCTGTTATCGGGGATCGGCAAAGAAGCAAATGGGTGAAGCAAATTATAATAAGTAAATTACACTTGCATAGTGATGTCATTCAAGAATAGTTAAACGCCATGAAAAACACTAAATTACACTACAAGTTAGAAACAGAGACCTAATCAGAGGTAGAGAGGATACTTGCCTACTTCACGTCTTGCCCAAACAAATGCACACCCTCATTGTATTTGAAGCAAAACAGACGACAACGTCATAGATCAGAGAGCAAGCAGGGGCTGTGATGTTCTTTTTGGGATTAAGAGGAGGAAGTGCAGTTGGACAGATTATGTAATGGCATAGAGCAGGCAATTGGTGGTCTGTAACAAAACGGGTGCCAAAGGCAGGGAATTGCAGTCGAGGATGTCAAAGGTGGTTTGATGCGATTGGCAAGTTTGCGGGCATAGAATGTTGGCTGACGCAAGATGGGGGTCATTGGAGATCGCTGGGACAGGCTGGGAGCGTCTGCCTTGAAACGAACTCTCATGGGGGCTTGACGCAACGTTGGCGTGGTGTTCGAACCGATCAGCACTGCTTCAATGCCCTGTCAACTCTCCTCACTTGCCCAAACTCCCTCTCCACTCCGGCAGCGCTCTTCCCTCTTCATGACACTGCGTGCGTTCACCCTCATCTCCACAACGGCGAGGTGAGGGGAGGCATGGGGAGCTCCAGCTTCTGCCACATGGCATAACCCAACAACCCTTTCCTAGGCGGTGTTGCTTAAATTAAGCTTATTCAAGAAGCACCTCTACCAGTTGCCTAGCCAGTAATTTTCTTTCTGAAGGGAGGGGGCCTAGCACATGATTGGGGCAGGCGGGTGTTGTCGCATTTCATTTTATGCCAGCTACCCTGGTACACAAGAA
This sequence comes from Dermacentor silvarum, assembly GCF_013339745.2. NCBI lineage: Eukaryota > Metazoa > Arthropoda > Arachnida > Ixodida > Ixodidae > Dermacentor > Dermacentor silvarum. The sequence goes on from NC_051155.1 coordinate 193,823,783, forward strand.
ATCCGACAGAACCCATCTCACTATGAATGTCGACGTTGATGCGATAAGCTTTGAAGCAACTGTGTCGACACAGCACGGTTCCAGTTTTTTTTTTTTTTCAAGGGGGTCTAACTTTGATGTAGTGATTGATGATGATGATGACTGCACAAATGCTTACGATCAATAATAATAATAAATCAAATGTTTGTTATAGTGTCCAGTAACAGCTACATAGCCTTTGTACTGGCGCACTTAAATAGTATTACAGAAGACACTGTGTACAGTAAATACAAATGTGGTAGAGAAAACAATTTGAGGGAAAAAAGATAAATAGGGAAACAAAAGGAGGAGACTGGCATAAAATGGAGTTAATTATACAACATGATTATCTACACATGTTAAAGCACGGAGAATCAACACTGAAATAAGTCAATACAGGCAGAATACTTATTACATGAATCTTTAATGTAGATCCATAGGACAGTGACTACTGCAACAAGGCCGTGCAGAAAACGTGAAATTCTACCTGGTATACTTTTGCGGCACGGGAAATTGTACATAATGTTGAAGCTTTGGGTAATGTATAGTGCCACGAATCACCTTGTAAAGGCACAAAAAGTCTGATTTAATAAGTCTTTATTTTATAGTATGAGTTGAAAGACATCTGAGAAGGCTGGACCATGGTCGCCAGAACGGCAAAATCGGTGATTGAAACGACAAATTTATTCTGGACGCGTTCAATAAAGTCAGAATTAGACTTGCAGTTTCCACCCCATATTACAGAGGCATACTCTAGTAGTGGAAGGCACACAGTAGAATAAAAATTCAGAAACGCAGCAGGGAAGTGGAAGTCATGATATTTGACAATACCAAGAGCACAAAGGGCACATTGTTTCACATGTCTAACATGTTGGAAGCACAGCGTTTTGTCAAAGTACATACCAAGATCTTTGAGTTCATTGACCCTGGGCACTGGAGCATCACAAAGAGTGCATGAAAATGACGCATGGTGTGTTTTCTGCGTATGACTTAATACCATAGTTTTGGAAGCATTTATGAGATGGCTTATTGGTCTCTGCACCAGTTTGAGAGTGAGAAAATGGCTTTCTGGAGGTCTATACAGTCAGAAACACTGTCGACAATCTTAAATAGCTTGAAGTCGTCAGCGTATAGAAGGAATGAAGAGTGTTGAATTGCTGATGAAATGTCATATTTACGAAAGTTAGAAGAGAGGGCCATGAACGGATCCTCGAGGCAGTCGGCTTGTGACCTCATAGCTAACAGAGCTCGGTTTATTAGTGCTAACGAAGCAAGAGCTATTGCTTAGGTAATTATACAACAGTGCTGTGATGGAAGGAGGCATGTCCATTTGCGTGAGCTTTGTAAGAAGCCCATGGCAAACTACATCAAATGCTTTACTTAGGTCAAAGTGAACAAACTCTAATTTGTTCCTACTATGTTGTCCTACCAGAACTGGTTTTGGCACGTGAAACCCCAGAAAGAACTACTAACTACACTGGTACGTACAACACAGTGTCAACACACCGTGTTGCCACTGCCGAAACGCGTCATGTGTGAGGCGTGTATGCAGCCGAGCTCCACTCTAACGCTTCTCTCTGGATACACCATCTATGTTTGCTATCTATGGGGTTATCTGTGTATCTATCTATGTATCTTTGTACCTAACCGTTTTCCCGCTTATACCTTGGTCACTAGGGCAGGTTGTAGTCGAATGGGTAGTACCCGCCGTGGTTGCTCAGTGGCTATGGTGTTGGGCTGCTGAGCACGAGGTCGCGGGATCGAATCCCGGCCACGGCGGCCGCATTTCGATGGGGGCGAAATGCGAAAACACCCGTGTACTTAGATTTAGGTGCACGTTAAAGAACCCCAGGTGGTCCAAATTTCCGGAGTCCCCCACTACGGCGTGCCTCATAATCAGGACTGGTTTTGGCACGTAAAACCCCATAATTTAATTTTTTAAATTTTGAATGGGTAGTGCATCGGCTTGCTGTGCTGAGGTAACATAGTTCGAAACCAACCATGCATGGCAACAACATGGGTAAAGGAGTATGTGGCAATTTGTACATATATGTGCTGCTCTTCAACGAAACTCTTTGACGCCAATTTGAAACACTGGGTATGTGCCATTGGGCCTGGGCTGAGGGAACAGGGTTCGAAACCAACCGTTGTTGCTTGCTGAAGGACACTTACAACCGACTGTACACGACGCCCGGATCTGTCTTCAACGCCTTCAGGGCCACCGCCACCACCGGAAAGGTGGTTACTATACCGTCAGTGGCACTACAGTTCACTCAGGCCTAGAGAGATCTATGAGCAAGGACGACACGGGCCTGCACTACAGTGACCTCAACACGTATCGCTGTGCCCTCGAATCAGACATTACATGCGCACGGCCAACATTGATGTCACCGACGACCATGACAAAGGCAGCATGGGAACGCTCAAGTACGTCGAGCGTGACGATAACGACTATACCGTGTGACCCTGGATTTAGTCAAACCGGTAGACTCTCGGTCTACCGAGTCTCCCTACCAGAAACTGGTACAACGGCCAAAACATCGCCGCTGTCTACGTCAGTCCCAGGGCCACCAAGGAGATGGGGCAGCAATTTATAGTCAGAATTCTTTTGATATTATAAGTTATCCATCCGTTTTCTGCCCACGCCTTCGTGAGATTTAGCCACTTTATGGTCTGTTATGTAGGGGTGTGCGCATAAAAAGACTTAGACGAATAGTAATTCACCCTGAAAGCAAGATCAGCGTTTTTATTCATTTACTCGACACGTTCTCCGCTACGGGAAACAAGTCGCAGTTTCGCCCGAAAGGGGAAGCATCAATTGCGATAGTAAATTTACTAGTAGAGAGCTATACGGAGTAAGGATAGTAGTTTTATCGGCTGCATAAACTTGGACACATTCGCTTACTAACTGATTAACAAGCATGGTGTCAGCGCGCACAAGCAAACAGGTATAGATCACACTCGATGACCGCAGACAACCACTGTCAAAACGCTGGCGTGAGCAAGCGCGACGGCAGCAGCGAGCGAAGGTTCGTGTGGTCTATCGCTTCAACGGAAACTAAGCGGCGAAAGTACAGCGCATACAACGAGCCATGTGGAGATCGCTTTCAAGATACGGTGCGTGCGACAACCCTCAGCCGCGCAAAGTACAAGTACGCAGTTGCTGGCAGAGTAGAAGCCGCGCCCCATTCCTCCCGCGCTGCCTTCGCGCTTTCCTCCTTTCGCGTGGGAGACTGAGTCGCCAGTTCTACTTGCGCCCGGTCGCAAGATACGCATTTGTTGCCGCAGCTAAAGGTCGCCTACCCCCCTCCCATCCCCCCACGGCCTTTCGCATGACGGAAGACTTGGCGTTTGCTCTCTGCCGTGCGTTCGCTCTCCGTGAAAGCGTGCGTCCCTCGCGCGCTTTCACTCGCACATGCGGCGCGCGGCGACGATTTTATCGCCGTTGGACGTCATATGGAACCTCACGTGGACGACGACGGCGATGGCAGAAATTCGCTTGGAGTGTCCATATAATTGCTATCGCAATAAAAGGAGAGGCCAGAAGGCGCGCAATGGCGGCGCGGTCACTTGTTCAAAATGGCAGCGCTCATGTAACGGCACTGTAAAAGGTCTATGCAAAAGTTCATCTGTGACTCACGTCGACTAAATTGTTGACGTTATTGTTCTTTTGTTTCCTTCTCTGTATCATTTTGGTGGACTTATTTCTTGTTCCTTTTAATTTAAGTACAGAAGTGATATCATCCCCGCCTGACTGTTCACCACCCTCTTTTTCTGTTCTTATGATTTGTATAACTTATTCAGCTTTAAAAGCCTATCCAGTTAATGCATCAATTCTTGCCTGTGCCACCCGATTCTGAGCCGGTCCCCATTAGCCCACTAATGCGCTATGCCTTCAGTTTATCACCTCATTGTGATTGAATTTCTTAGTGTGCTGTCTTAAGCTGCCTTAGAAAACCAAATGACCCGTACTATTACGTCGATGCCAACCTCATGCACGTTCACTACCGCGTAGCTTTGAACGCCTTCAAGCCATCGCTCGCGTCCCAACAGAGGAAACGCAAAAGAAGCAGAAGCATACTCATTTTCTTTTTCGATGCAATTTTCTTGTTGGCATTTATTTCACTGTATTATTTTCTATTCGTTTCATTATTCCAGAATATTTCCATTGTTGTCTTGTTAGATATAAAAAAAATTATTATAAGTTGTAATTCCATCCGAATCTCGGCGAAACCGCTATAGTGGATATGTATGCACTATTAGTACTTTAAATGGAAACCAAACCAAACTTCTAGTGCATCTGCCTGATACTGTTGATACTCTATAGCAGTCCTGGAAATTTATTTCTCATTTTAACTTGGAAAAACCTATACTCAATTCTTGACCAATATCTCATGGTGGATATGAGCCACATGTTGGCTGGACAACTACTATACTCTTGAGGACGACAGCAGCAGCCGCTGGCCGCCCACTACGACGCTGTCTTTCCGCACAACAAGGTGCAGACTCCTCTGCTCTGCTCTCAATAACGCGGTGCTCGATGGACAACTGTAACAGCATACGATATGCTTCCGATGTCAAGACTTACCTTCAAGGAGCGTACAACGTCACACCGACAGAGAAAGACGTGTGGATCAGGCTTGAAGCACCGGCTCCGCCAACAACCTTACCCGAGGACCCTGCACTCGAGGTCCGCCCTTTCATGCGTCAATGGGTCTCGTCACCTCCGCCGCATTCCGCAGCAGTGACGCCGATGACGGGGCTCGAGGTTGGTCGCCCTGTTGACGAGCACCGACCGATGACCTCGAGCGCCTTCCTTCTCAAGAGTTTCCAAGGGGACGTCATGGCCAACCTGGTATTGTTTGTCGCTATGGGAATACTGTGCGCTGCAATCGTACTCATGATTCGGTCGGTAGAGACTATTCAAGGGAATCTCGAAGACATTAACTCGGAAGCTGCTAGGGACGGTGCAGAAGTTGTGCTGCTTCCAGAAAAGATTATTCCTTCGTCATCGGATGACCTCAGTGGCCAAGGTAGCACTGGGGGTCGTCGACGGAACGTGCTTGAGGAAGGAGGCCGGCCAAGCACGCGGAAAAAGCGCGGTACGGCTACAGTGGGTGACGTTCAAGCCGTGGCATACCGTACTGTCCACAAATTCAATATGGCGAACGACGTTCGCGAATGGACGACGGACGTTACCGACAATTCCACGGATAACTCGACGACGCCATGGATGGAAGGCAGAACCGTGACACGGGCTCCTGTTCCGCATGTCCACCGAACAGGTCAGCGTGAACTGCGTTTTAGATCCTCGAGTTCCGCGCAAGGGTAGGCGAAGTCTCATCGACATACGCGGGTTTACGTAAGTTTGCTATAAGTGATGCCACTGTTGATTTATAAACTTTCCACTAAACCGATTACCAGTACGTTCTTTAAGCAACTTCAGCGCATCTCCTCTTTTTTTTTCTTTTCTTTTTTCATTGCAGATTCGACCACCGATTGTTTCAACAACCGGTTGATTACGGCAGTAACCTCTTCGTGATCACTTCCGTCCAAAGCGATAGTTATAGCATTTTACTACCCTTCTGTTGTTTTCACAAATTTACGGGCGACTGCCTCATATACGTTATTGCTACTGTTTTCTGCGTAAAATGTATTAAAGTATCTTGCTTCTACAGTATACCATATACAGGGTGTTTCATTTTAGCTGCACCAAATTTTTAAAAATTGCCTGTGGTAGATAGCACAATTATACAATTAATCCTTGATCTAAACTACTCGATGAGGCGGCCATTACTTCCACGAGAAATAAAAACGCCTAATTGAGTAATTAGCATAATTACGCTAATTAACTTTTTTAATTTATGATTTTACGGCACATCTTTCAATCTACGAATTATAGCCGCTGAGTTCGCAAGGCGTATACACTTGGAACGAATTCTCAGGACCTAACCAGTTTCGAGATAATAATTTTCAAAGTGTCCGACGAAATGCATGAGCGTTCCAGTTAACTTTGTGCTTCAATGCATAAAACAGCGTTTTCCTCAAAAAGTTAACTGGAACGCCTATACATTTCGTCGGACACGTTAAAAATTATTATCTCGAAACTGGTTAGGTCCTGAGAATTCGTTCCAAGTGTATACGCCTTGCGAACTCAGCGGCTATAATTCGTAGATTGAAAGATGTGCCGTAAAATCATAAATTAAAAAAGTTAATTAGCGTAATTATGCTAATTACTCAATTAGGCGTTTTTATTTCTCGTGGAAGTAATGGCCGCCTCATCGCGTAGTTTAGATCAAGTATTATAATTGTGCTATCTGCCACAGGCTATTTTTAAAGATTTGGTGCAGCTAAAATGAAACACCCTGTATACTGCCCGTTCTTCTCTTTTAATGCGTCAGAATTATATGGACCATTAATGCGCTTTCAGTGCTGTGGGTTATCATCGAAAACATCAGGGAGAAATGGGGAGGTGTAAGAGGCAAAGAGGAAGATAATAGATCGGAGGGTGAGGAGGAGGACGAGCGCAGGAGATTGCGTCAGCGGTACGTGACCGCACATGCGCATCCACGCTCGCTGGGTGGTTGCGCCGGTAGCGTTGCAGAATGCATCACCATAGCCTTGTATTCCATCACCGTCAGAAGAAGGCGGTCATGTACGGATAGAAGGCAGCTGCTGCTGCGACGCAGAGGCTCTAGCGTCGCCATGTTGAAGCAGCGTTGAAACGTCGAGCTGCCGAAGCACCCGAGAAAATCACCGCCGCTCTCTTGGAAGTCTCTCGGGGCATGGGAGCTGCGTCATTTGGAAAAGGAGGCTATACAATAACAATGCAAAGCGCTTCGTCGTACCGTGGCCGTACCGAAGTAGAGGCTGAGAGGGACCGTATAACGTCGTCGTTTCGTGGAAAATGACTTCCGCCACGTCTGCAGTATGTCTGATAGCTTAAAAATTGACAGTCACTTTAGCATACGCCAAGGAGCTTGAAGGCGAAAGCCTGCGCGCTTAAGAGACATTCATTAAATTATTTGACATTCGAATGCGTTGTTACTTCTTATTACTTGTTTTTTCCGACCAAAGGTGGCGGGTTCGAGTGCCTTAATTGACGCTACCTTAACTGTGCCTTAATTAACCTCGTCCTAATTAACACCAAAGGTCGTGGATTCGACTCGCACATAAGCTCGAAAGTTCGACTCCCACCGAAGGTCGTGGGTTCGAGTGCCTGAATTAACTCTATCTTAATTAACACGATGACGACGGTGACCCGCGCTTACTTACTGTAGTGACCCGGCATCGTACACGATTTCGCGTCGACGACACGGTTTTCGCTCAAGGACATTAAATGTCGACTGAACGATGATACAAATAAGGCTCTCGCCTTAAAGAAGCGAACAGATTTCTTTGGCTCTCTTGCCCGTTTTTATGGTTGGAGGGAACGAAGGCGCCGCCGCAAAAGCATTCGCATTGCAGGGCGCGTTTGTTGCCGAACGCCATATCTGTCATAGCTCGTTAAGACGTACGTGCTGTCCACCTATACTACGCTAGAGATGTACTGGTTAATGGCTCTGGTCTCTACGGAATTACGCAATTCATCAATAAATGCTTCACAGATATCCTCACTGCAAAAAATATATGTCGTCAAGTGCACCATCCCTTTATAAAACGAATAGTTTTCTTGAAGCGGCTCGGCTATTCGCTTACATTGATAATCATTGTCGATGGTTTCTGTACAAAGTGAGTATAAATAAAAAAAAGAGAAAGAATTTGCATTTATAAAAGAGCTCTAGGGAAATTTCCAATAGAGATCTCTGTTGGTCGTATACGAAATATATAGATCCAATAGGAAAATCTACAGGCCCCATAGCAGAATGTACAGGTCCCATAGCAAAATGTACAGGTCCCATGAAGATTTTTGCCAGTCCTGTATCAGGGCAATACAGCGTTCTTTAAGACAAATAAAATGCTTTATGGGTCCCAATTAAAGCAATTGAAGTATTGATATAAACTTGTATTGGAGAAATAAATTACTTTATAGGTTCCAATAGGTGCATTAGAAGTAGTGATCATGATATAAACTTGTATTGGTCGTATTGCTTGGCAAGAAGTCGACCAAGCAGGTGCGCCAAACATTAAGAATGAAGGCAGAAAAGGCGTCGCTCTAATAAAGGATTTACAATTGACATACGGCTTGCTTTCGTGTGGCTTGTCTGATGGCGAGGTCTATGTGTGAGGTTCTTTAGAAGCCACTTCTAAGGCTGCCATCCTTGTGCCGTCGTGCTGAGTGAACACTTCTGTTAGTTGGCAACGTGTGATATCTGGGGCCCCCGATGCTTCTGCAATTTCAGCAGTTCGTTGGGGTCTTGTGTGCGCAAACGAGCTTGAAATATGCAACGCAGTTTAAGCTGCTCATACGCTGCTGATGAAGGTAAATGCTCTTCGTCGCGAAATGGACTTGTGGTGTTGGTGATTTCATTGCGGTGTTCTAGCGGAAAGTAAGTTGGCTTAATTTGCTTGGGTCCATTGATTGCGTGCATGCAGCCTGACATTACAGGTGGTCGATCACTGGACGATGCCGCAGCGGATGTGGCTTCACCACGTGCGTCCAGTGATAGGTCTGTCTCTGGAAAATTCGAGTTGTCATGCGCGAACGAAGCGATTCTGTTAAGCACGGGCTGCGGAATGAGCTTGGTAGAAGAGTCGCGTGGCTTTAAACCAGGCGCTTCGCCCTGCGCTTGCACCTTCGGGGTTGTTGGGGGTGTGTGCGCTGCCGGTTATAGGCCTAGCCTCTAGCGAGGCAAGACCCAGCGCAGCGGCTGGCGAGGAGCAGAATTTCAGACGTAGATACGGTCCGAAAAAAAGGTTGGGACCCAATAATGGCCGTAACGGTTGAAAAGAGCTCACCTTTAGGAAGCGCTTGACATATTAGGTGAGACACTAGGGCGTGTGGTTCGCACGAAAAGAAAATTTCACCCGGACCCGATGCGGGGCACGTCTTGCTTCTATAACGCGACGCTATTGACCCTTTTCGCGGAGCAGTTTGTTTTAGAGAAGCGAGATGGCGCTCACGGCGGCGCGCCATACCTCTCCTCAGCGACCGCGCACGAATACGAAACCATTACCGCTTCTACCTTGCTTATGTGCGATCTGCTGTCGGAAATGCAACTGAGTTTTCGCTAACACACTGTGCTCCAATCATGCTAGATTGAATCATGTGGATTGAAGACATGTGTAATAGTTGGCTGCAAAAATTGTGACTTGCATGTTAAGGAATATAATGAATCTGTGTGGCCAAGTCCGCGGACCGCTGCTGCAACTGTCCGAACGTGTTACCGGCACTTCGTGATGTACGGCTTTCCTCGAGGATACAGAAATTTGCTCATCCACCAGCCTTGTATCGCTAACCTTCACAGAAAGGGCTTCATCCCCAGAACGTCGACAAGAGTGAGTACCACTCGTTAAACAAGTACAAAGCGAGTAGCGCCGCTTCCTGTCATAGTAAGTTTCGCGCACGTTATCTATACGCATCTGTCCCAAACGGCAGGAAAACTTACGCCCACTCTATCGACGTATCAAGAATAAGTGAATGGGCGCACACTTAAATATATGCGCACTGTATACGCACAATAAATGACGGACTACACCTATGGCCCACGAATGGTCGAAGCTGAATGTTTCGTGACGGTCCACAAGAGTAAGCGAGTTACTAGCTGTAATATATATTTGCTACAGGGTATTACAATGTACAAAACAGCTACGTTTAAAGCCACGTGTGCAGCAACAACAAATCTATCGGAACTGAGCACAACCGCGAGCTATTAATAATCAGATAGTGGCCGCACCGAGGAACTTCACTGAGTCAGAAACAGACAAACCACTGCTTCAAAATATTTGCCGAATAAACAACAAAGAGCAAAACACACTAATCCTGACTGAATTCATAATCGGAAAGCTTGGAATACATATTTAGTCCCGCTTTTAGAACGAGCATAATGTACGCTGCTTGCGCCGTTTGGACAGAGCCTAATCGGCCCCGAAAGCGCTTTCACATGTTCCCTGAAGCTGTGATCAAAGCTTCGTGCCGTCCACCTAGTCACCGTCTACGATATCTCCGAAAACAGAGGTTTTCTAAGCCGCGCCGGCGTCATACACTTCCGTTGTTAACAAGGAGGCAACGGCGGCAGTTGAGGCAAGCAATGGACGCGTCACCACGTGATCAAACATGGCAGCGCCCACGGGATCGCCGCGAAAAGGGTCAATAAACCAAAGAGCTGACAAGGATACGCGCTCGTTCCTTTAATTTGTGAAAGGTTCTCAAAACCTCCTTGAAGTTTCGCGACCCACGCGGATTCTGAGAGTGTTGGCGTCGGTTCAGGCCAGGAACAGGCAAGGCTGCAGTTGGACGACGACGATGTTATGTGCATTGCAAATACGCTACTTTTTAGAATATGGTGGTGGTAGCTGTGAGAGCGTGCCTCTATGGGTGTACACAAGTTCAGCGCGACAGGAATTGAAATGTTTTTATTACCATCCATTTTATTTTACAATAGTTTTGTATATATTTGTTTATTATTGCTTTGCATGAATGGTTGGCGAACTTTTTATATAATTCGCGAGCTTTCTACATAATCGATTGAACCAGGATGACGCCTCCCAATAAAAATTCATAGGTTGACGAAACCACTGACAGTTCGCAAAAGATTTGCTAGAAACGACACTCGGGGGAATACCAAGCGGAATACCCAAGCCGTGTCCGCTCGCGATCGAGTTGTTTAAACAGCTGATGCCCGTCGATGGCCATGAGCTGCTGCATCGTCCTCACTTTCGTGCGGGCTTCACGTTATAGCACCTGTGTCGCTGCTTACCTCCAGTTGCACCGCTCAGCGGGAAAAATGAATAGAATGTTCGTTTACTGCTCGTTTCTTCCTAAAACTAGCATTGTCCTCACTTTTTCTAAGCGCCAGAGATCTCAGTGGAAATTTCCAGTTCAATGTCACTGTAAGAGATCACAGAAATAAACGAAGTAAGCAGAAATGACAACCAATCTTCGCCGACGTAATCAGGCAGCTTGTACAACTCTGACTGCCGTTCCTGGGGACCAGCGTGTAGTGTACACGGATTCAGCGGTCATTACACAAGGAGAACAGGTATCGTTTGCGAAGCCTAGTCACCCGAAATTAAATATACAGGCACCTAAGCTACCGAAACGCCGGAGTACTTATTATTAGGACTACAAGTCATACATGGCACCATAGAGTGCATGTGTCAGCACGTTACGAAGCGTTACAGAATTTAATATCTACATGAACTCACCCGGTGTGTGGAATGAGATGATGAAAGTCACCAAGACATTGCAAACCTGCCAACAAATACATAGTCTAAACAAGTCGTCCCACTTCAGCATTACCGTGCACTGGATTCAGGGACACAGTGGAAATCAGTTTAACAATTTGGCTTACAGGATGGCTCACTCACCATCTGTAACCGACAAATCAGCAGCCTCACTTCCTTCTGACATCCGAGCTCTCCTCGAAGACTAGATGTCCGTTGTCCAACGCACAGACGTGCACTTACACCTCCATGCATCTGATTCTTTCCCCGCAACCTTTCCCGGGTGGAGGAAGTTTGTTCTCGGAGGTTTCGGGCTGGGGTAGCCCTAACACTTGCTGTCACCTGCGCCTGGGCATCTGCAAGGGACAACACGGGCACTTAGAACACGCTGTAGACCTACAGCGTGTTCTAAGTGCCCGGCACTTGTTCCTATACGGCGGACATTCGCCATCCTTTAGGGCTGCGCCCTGGTATTAAATATATTAGGCATAAGATGCTCAGTGAGGCCAAACAAAAGGAGAATCTGGTAGAGGGATTTAACTGTTGGATACTGGACAACAAGCGCGCCATTTCAATGCTGCAGTAGTCCACTGCAGTGCTGGACTAAGCAGGCCTACACACATTTTTTTTTACATCTTATGGAAATTTTGGGTACATATGCGTTGTGGCAAGTCCCTGAATAAATTAATTAATGAAGGAAACACGATACAACCTGCTTGTCCCCTTTTTTTTCGCCTGCACCTGTCCTTGGTGCCATCACGCTTATGTTGCAGCAAAGCCGACCTTTTAGGTTGACGCGGAAGCTTCCCTTTTCACTTCAAGCGGGAGCCAGCCAGGAAGAAGATGACAATTCTATTCGCTCGTGCCGCACGCTCACGCAGCGTGTCGTGCGTGTCAAGGAAGAACGCAGCAGCAGAACGAGACGGGCGATGTCACTATCGGCTTCCAAGAACGCAGCGGTTCCTGTACAGGAAGAAGACATCCAAGCGGCATGGAACTTGCCGATGGCAGAATTTGGCAGGGGTCCCGCCACCGCCGCACGTCAACAACCTATGGCGGCTACGGCACGACGGGCATCGGCGTCGACGGGGGTGCCAGCTGCGGTGCCAGGTTCCCCGCTGCAAGATCCGTACCCGATGCCAGACGCTGGCCCGCTGCACTTGTACACCGGTCTACTGGAGATGGCGCCCATGCAGGCGGTGGCGTATGCGCCTTCCCCAGAGCGCCCGCAGCGCAGCTTGGGCTGCTTGGCCTTGTGGGCACTCATCGCTGCTTTGGGGATGCTCATGGGCCTGGTCCTGTTCTTCTTCGTCTTGCGTCTCGCGCTGTCGGCGAGCAAGGAGCAAGAAGCCGCCAAGGCGGCCACCAACAGCGTCAAGAAGGTCGTGCACCACGTGAAGCGCAACGGTACCGACAGGCACTCGCGGCGTCGACGCGTGGAACTAAGGTCGACAGAGGCCGAGTCTCCATCGGCATCAGCAGCGTTCGCCACCTCGCAGACCCAAGACGGCGAAGACCTGGCGAGAGGGACCACGAGCAGCGATAGTGCAGCAGCTGTGACGTCGAAGGAAATCGCTCGGCTGCATCAGAGCGGCAATCGTACCTTGGTGCCTACGATACAATAACGTAAATTTTGGTATTGTTGTTTAATTGTACGTTGTATTTTTCTGATATTGTGTCATTGACTGTGGCCTTTTATTCGAACGTGACCATATAAAGAATAACTTTCTCGAATGTGCAATATTTCTTTCGCCCGATAGGGGTATAGCAGACGTCGTAGAACGGCGACGAATGACCTAATACTCGGGATATATTGACAAGCATTCAAATTTATAGGCGCTATATACCGCATGGCGGGGATATAGACTCAGGGCGGGGATAATTGATAGTATATATTTTCGGAAGGAACCAGAACACAGCGTGTAGCAATGTAAGCGGTATCTTAGCAAAGGTTGTATGCAGAAACGTGCGCCCTCATGCTCGCTGCAGAATTCGGACCTCATGTACGCCACAGATGGAAACTAAACCAAATATAACTGATGGTGCAATGTCTGAATGACCACATGTCAAAGTAATTTATAGGCCTTTAGCATAAATTTAGAAAGGAATTCACGTAGGTGAAAATAAAGGTACGTGGAATTGTACCACGTCAGTTACACGTTAGACTGCAGGCTATTGAATGAAAGGCGAACGCTCCATAATATGCCGCAAAGACAGCCCCATTCTAATTATATAAAACAAAATGACTCGCCATGCTGGCCCTGTGGAAGCGGATGTCCAGCGAGCTGTTGAAAACCACCACAACTGTGATCTCTACTGGGAAACACATGCGGGGAGCGCTACGTGCTTGGGATTGTTATCACGAGCGCCTTATCATCAATTATGTGGTTCGGCTGATTGTTTTGAGCTTGATATTTATTGAATCGAATGCTGTTCTATATGTTGTATGCGTGATTCCAAAGAATGTATGCACTGTTCGCTTCACTTTGCTGACTGCTTGAAGCCTCTGCCTTACGGCGTACGACCCACTGCTCCTGGCCCTGCACTACAGCCGGGATCGGCGCACATTTTTGCTGACGGATGCGGACACGAAAAATGCCGACCAACTGGAGGCTAACAGCATCACTGTAAAACCACACTGAAAGAAGGCCGCTGGAGCAATTCTGCCCTTTTCGGAAGGTATGCTCCTCAGAGGGATTGATGCTGCTTCGAATAGAGCCAAGTAGGACAAAGACGAAGGGAAGACGCGCCCTGAACTGACAATAAACAATTATCGAAACGAGCACACACGTGAAACGTAACGATAAAGAACAACTAAATGAAAATACCATACAGTTAAAGTTATGTGCATCTTGTCATTTACCCTATATAGATATTAAAACGAAGTTTTCTTAGCTTGTTCTCCTGGGTTTGGCGAGGCTGCCTGGCTGCTGTTGGGTCGGTCGCTATCTCGGCGTAAATATTATTGAATATGTATAAACAAAGGTTATATGTGCGCCAAATGAAAATACGACCGAACGGGCTTATATAACTCGTGTATGCTGACCAAGTATGCGCCCCCTCTGTTCTGCGTAACATAAATTAACTTCCTACATAAAACCCAAGCATGTAATGTCGGCTCACATGCATCTCTAATGCACACTGATAATGTTATTAAAATGGTGAATTATATTTAACGGACTCTTTTATTTACTTTGTTCTCTTTGATTTAGCCACTCAATAGGAGCGACCGGGTGTGTGCCCGTTCTTGGCGAATTCTCCAGACTGTGTGTATCCTACTATATTATTCCTACATGGAACCTGAACAAATAATTTCGGCTCACAGATATATCTAAAGCACACCGACGCGCTATTAGAATGGTGAATTATATCCGGCGCATACTTTGTTTCACTTTTTTTCTTTGATTTAGCCATTTGGTATGTGCCACAGGGGGGAGTGCGTGTTCTTGGACAATCGGCCAGGATGGGCGTGCCCCACTTGACACAAGAGGTACAGAATCCCTAAATTTGCTTGACACGTGTCGTTACTTTCTGTGCGCACACCTGTCATCCCCACTCTTACATCGCTTTATTAGTCGTGACATCGCTGCGTAGACGAGCCACACTGAGCATGCTCCTGATGTGGAGTTTTGTATTTCTGCATATCTTGGAAGAGATGTAGTGCACAAACCTAAAATTGCATGAGAATAAAGTCATTAGCTTTGTGGTGTCATGCGGACCCGCCCGACCGCTTGTTTCTAGTTTCGCACTATCATCTGCACGCGTCAGCTCCCGGATAGTTCGAGAAGGGGAGAAGAGTCTAGTCTGTCACGTGATTGCCGCAGCGGCGCGCCGCCGGTTGGTGTGGCCGCCCTGCCGCTGCAGCGTTTTGCCGCCGGCGGAGCGCCGCGCGCGTTTTGCCGCTAGTGTGTACGTGCCATAACACTTTCACCGCAATTATTTTGACGGCTATGCGGTGAACGGGCGAGCGCGGTTGAGCTTGTTGGCGCTGTAGCAGACACCCTGAAAAGGAAGCTGTCGAATAGGGGTGTGCAGTGATTGGCCGTAAGAATATATAGCCTCAACTATCTATGCATGATGTGCGATTTTGCTATCAGTTCACTGCACTTCTTTCATTTCTTGTCGTTCATTCCGAGCTTTGTTTCCTCCTCGCTCTCATACGACACCGTAAGTTAAATTCGCTGCCACTTCGGTCGCCCCTTATCTAAGCGTAAGAACTTTTCCGCTAAGAAATTGCGTACGAACAGCGCAGCTTAGTGAATATTGCCCCAAGAATCCCCCGATCACTATATTTTGCAATGTCGCCAGTATACAGTAATACGAAAAAGACTTCTAGAAATTCCGTTTTCTGAACTAGGAATAATCGTAATAACGAAATAATACTAACTTTCGGTGCCTCCGTTCTGGGCTTCAGCCACAGGGACGTGTTTGATGCCCTTTGTGATTTCATACAATCAACTAAACGAATAAGTTTTTGAATGTCTTTTTATTTCTTCCTTTTTCCTTTTTTCTTTTAGTATTTTTTAAAGTTGAATATGTAAATCTTCAAAACATTAAGCAAACGTTCACGCACACAATTCTTAGCCAATCCCCCAGTGTGGGTACGAGCCATAGTATGAGGCCATCATCATCATCACTTAAAACAGGACCGTAAGTGGTCGTTCAAGCGGGAACCAGCACGAAGAAGATGACAATTCTACTCGCTCGTGCCGCACGCTCACGCCGCGTGTCTTGCGCGTGAAGGAAAAACGAAGCAGCAGAACGAGACGGGCGAGGTCACTATCGGCTTCAAAGACCGCTGCGGCTCCTGTACAGGAAGAAGACATCCAAGTGGCATGGAACTTGCCCAAGTCAGAATTTGGCCGGGGTCCCGCCACCGGCGTGCCTCAGCAACCTATGGCGGCACGCCGGGCGTCGGCGTCTACCAGGGTGCCAGCTGCGGTGCCGGGACCCCCGACGCAAGATCCGTACCCGATGCCAGACGCTGGCTTGCTGCACTTGTACACCGGTCCCCTGGAGATGGCGCCCATGCAGGCGGTGGCGTATGCGCCTTCCCCAGAGCCCCCGCAGCGCAGGTTGGGCTACATGGCCTTGTGGGCACTCATCGCTGCTTTGGGGATGCTCATGGGCCTGGTCCTGTTCTTCTTCGTCTTAGGTCTCGTGCAGTCGGCGAGCAAGAAGCCACCGGCCAAGGCGGCCACCAACAGCGTCAAGAAGGTTGTGCACCACGTGAAGCGCAACGGTACCGACAGCCAGCCGCGGCATCGACGCGAGGATCTGAAGTCGACAGATGCCGAGACTACAGCGGCATCAACCGCACTTGCAATGATAGTGCTGCAGCTGTGACGTCGAAGGAAACCGCTCGGCTGCATCAGAGCGGCAATCGGATCTTCGTGGACACGACACAATAGCGTAGACTTTGGAATTGTTGTTTATTTGTATATTGTATTTTGCTGATATCTTATCACTGACTGTGACGTTTTAATCTAATGAGATCAGATAAAGAATAACTTTATCGAATGTGTGATATTTATTTCTCCCAATAGCGGTATAGCAGACGTCGTACAACATCGACAAATGACTTAATATACGGGCAATATTGACAAGCATTAAAATTTTTAGACGCCAGATACCTAAAGCATGGCGGAGATAATTGCTAGTACGTTTTTTTTTTTCGAAGAGAACCAGAAGAAAATTCGTAGCAGTGTAAGCGGTATTTTAGCAGAGGTTGTATGCAGAATCGCGGGAGCAGTGGCACGAGCGCGTGCCGAGCACGAGTACGAGCGCTAACCGAGAGGCGCCAACGAGCCAGCTGCGAAAGAAGACGACGACGCTCGATTTAATGCTGATGATGATAGTTTAGTGAGACGGGCACTTGTTACGGCTGGCTTAAACAGCTCCGCTGTTAAAAAAAAAAAAAAAAAAAAACAATAGGAGTCATCAAGAAAAGACAGGCTACACCCTGCTCGCCAATTTTTTTTTTTTTTTTTTTTTTTTTTTTAAATGTCTACGCCTGTTCTTGGAACCTTCGAGTTTGTGTAGCAGCCCGGTAGACCTGATTTTAGGTTGACGGCGAAGCTTCGCTGTTCAAATAAAGTAGGATCGCAACAGCTCGTTCAAGCTGGAACCAGGCACGAAGAAGATGACAATTCTACTCGCTCGTGACGCACGCTCACGCCGCGTGTCGTGCGCGCGAAGGAAAAACGAAGCAGCAGAACGAGACGGGCGACATCACTATCGGCTTCAAAGAACGCTGCGGCCCCTGTACAGGACGACGACACCCAAGCGACATGCAACTTGCCGATGGCAGAATTTGGCCGGGGTCCCGCCACCGCCGCGCCTCAGCAACCTACGGCGGCTGCGGCACGACGGGCGTCGAACGGGGTGCCAGCTGCGGTGCTGGGTCGCCCGCTGCAGGATCCGCACCTGATGCCAGACGCCGGCCCGCTGCACTTGTACACCGGTCTCCTGGAGATGGCGCCCATGCAGGTGGTGACGTATGCGCCTTCCCCAGAGTCCCCGCAGCGCAGCTTGGGCTACTTGGCCTTGTGGGCACTCATCGCCGCCATGGGGATGCTCATGGGCCTGGTCCTGTTCTTCCTCGTCTTGCGTCTTGCGCTGTAGACCAGCAAGGAGCAAGAGACCAACCACCCAGACGGCCACCAACAGCGTCGAGAAGTTCCTGCGCCGCGTGAAGCGCAACGGTACCGACGAAGACCCGGCGAGGGTGACCACGAGCAGCGATAGTACCGCCGTTGTGACGTCGAAGGAAACCGCTCGGCTACATATGAGCGGCAGACCGATCTTCATGGTTACGAGTCAATAGCGTATATTTTGGGATAGTTGTTTTTTTGTACATTGTATGTTTCTTATATTGTGTCAGTGACTGCGCACTTTTACTCTAACGCGATCTTATAAAGAATGACTTTATCGAATGTGCAATACTTATTTCGCCCAATAGCGGTATAACAGACGTCATGTAACCGCGACGAATGACTTAATATTCGGGCTATATTGACAATCATTCAAATTTATAGACGCTAGATAACTAAAGCATGGCGGAGGTAATTGCTAGCACTTTTTTCGCATATAAACAGAATACAGTGCGTAGCAGTGGAACCGGTATTTTAGCAACGGTTGTTTACAGAAACGTCTGCCCGCTGTAGAATTAGGACCCACTGTGCGCCACACATGGAGACGATAAAATTGAAACCAAATAAACAGAACAGTGATCTTGTAGTGCCTGAAGGATCACAGGTTAAATGATTTGATATGTATTTAGCATAAATTTAGTAAAATTCACGTAGATGGAAGTAGATAAAGTGTGAGACTGCAGCTAGAAGGCGAACGCTCAGTAATATGCAACAAAGAAAGCCCCATTTTAAATTAAAAAAACACCCTTAAAGAAGGCCACTGGAACAAATCTAGCCCTTCTGAAGGTTTGCTTCTCAGAAGAATTGATTCTGCTTTGAACAGAGCCACGATGGACAGGGACGAAGGGAAGGCGCACAATGAACTAACAATCACCAATTAATATATTTCTAAACGAGAGCACATATGAAACGTAACGATAAATAACAAGAAAATACCATTCAGTTAATGTTATGTACTTCCTGCCATTTCCACTATATAGATATTAAAACGAAGGCTTCTTTGCCTGTTTTTTTGGGTTTGAAATGGCTGCCTGCATGGCTTCTGTTCGGTCGGTCGCTATTTCGGCGTAAATATTCCTTAATTTATATAAACAAAGGTTATATGAGCGCCACATGAAAGTACCACCGCATCGGGCTTATATAACCCTTGTATACTTACCATGTAGGCGTACCTTTGTTCTGCTAACAAAAAAAAAAAAAAAGAAAAAAAAACTGCTTTCTATATAAAACTTGAACATGTAATGTCGGCTCACAGGCATCTGTAACGCACACCAATATATTTGAATGGTGAATTATATTTAACGGACTCTTTTATTTACTTTATCCTCTTTGATTTAGCAACTCAATACGAGCCACTGGGAATGCCGTGCGGTTCTTGGCGAATCTTCCAGATTGTGTGTGTCCGACTATATTATTCCTACATGGAACCTGAACATATAATTTCGGCTCACAGATATCTCGAAAGCACACCTACATGCTATTAGAATGGTGAATTATATTCGGCGCATACTTTGTTTCACTTTATTTTCTTTGATTTAGCCATTCGGTATGTACCACAGGGGGTAGTGCGTGTTCTTGGACAATCGGCCAGGATGGGCGTGCCCCACTTGACACAAGAGGTACAGAATGCCTAAATTTGCTTGACACGTGTCGTTACTTTGTGTGCGTACGTGGTGAATACAATGGTGAATTATATTTGGCGTGTTCTTTGATTTACTTTATTTTCTTTGATTTATCCATTCGTCATACGCTACGTACTGGGGGTGTGCGTGTTCTTGGACAATCCTCCAGAATAGGTGTTTCCCAGTTGACACACAAAGTACAGGATTCCTAAATGCAGCATTACACGTGCGTACGTCACCAGTCATCGCCACTCATACCTCGACAAGTATCATATATACATAGCTTTCGTTCTCGTGACATCTATGCATAGACGTCTCAGACTGAGCATCCGCCTGATGTGGAGTTTGTATTTCGGCATATCTTGGAAGCGATGTAGTGCATAAACCTAAAAATTGCATGACAATAAAGTCATTACCTTAGTGGTGTATAAACATAAACATTCCATGTGATTACACGTTGTAGGAATAAAGCAAACAATTCAGATTGTACGCATAGTTGTTAGTTAAAAATCGTTTAAATCAACCGCTTAACTACAGATTTGCTTCACATATAGATTCCTACATCTGCGTTGGATCTGCATACTTTCATTTGATGGAAAGTATACCAGTGACTCCATGATAACTCATGACGTTCCCTAGCGGCATACTTCTCTTTATACACTGGCGGCAGCACTTTTGTCCACGTGTTCCCTCTTTTTGAGCTCTCGTCAATTGTGCGTATTAGAATGGACAAACTGAGTCCACGCCAAATCGGCCAACTTTCCATTCTACTGCTTAGCTGACTTCTCAGTCTAAGTTCATGTAGAAGGATATCTTTCTGCGACAGAAATCTAGCAGCAGTGTCTGCAGTGCGAACTGGCTAATGTGTGGTCTCCGGTCTTAATCACCCAATAATTTTGCTAAGACAGCATAATGAGTTTACTTACTATGAAATTCTTTGAGGCCATTTAAATAATTTGTTTAGGTGGCTCGTGCGAGAGCAACGCCTCAGAAGTACTTAGCAGCAAGTAGAGGTAAATGGCCGGAGGGACACGACGTAATATATCGGTCTCGTTTTTTTCTAGGCGTCTTTTTAACTGTCTGTTTACATATGTGTTCTTGTTGTGTAATAAAATAATAATTGGAAGTCAATGCAGTTGAAAATAAAAGGGGAGCATGCGTCGTTTATCATAGGGGCAAATAACGTGGAAATGTGTTTTGCGTCCAACCTAATGCATTGAAATTACTGTTTGGCATTCTGGATATATAGTACGCAAAAAAAAAAAAAAAAAAAAAAGATGTAGACAGGGCAATCGCACCCCTTTCGCATATGTAAAAAGTTCAGTGTGCTGGAATCACGCATTTTTGTTTGCTTTCCTCTACCGCCGCCGCCGCTCTTTGGTGATAAGTTTGATAAGGTGCCCGGATAAAGTTTCTTCGTCGGAAGCTGGTATTCCTTTACCTGGCGTATTTGTTCAGGGCTCGCCATTAGGGTTGCCCTAATTCATTCTACTCCATGCCACAGAGTCTGTCCAGTTTAGAGGCGAAGTAAATTTTTTATGGGACACGTGAAAGAGAGTCAATGTTTCACCTTTTCCTCATGACGCTCGGCCGTCTCATCACAGTGGGTGTACGCCAAGGTATACGTTCCCCGGCCAATGCCCGACAGAGGGTGTATGCCAGTTTTGATGAACCGTAGAAGAGGAAGAGGGAGACAAGCGCCGTCGCCATGGACAGGCAGGACCGAGCAAGCGAGGGATTCTGGTTCAAGAAGAACAAGCGGTCATCGTCGTCGCCGTCCCGGCCACCGGCCAACCTCCAAGTGACGTTAGACTGCAGCGCTGGCGCCTCGGAGAGCGGAAACGTGCACCTGGCCCCTCTAGGCGCGAACCTCGTGACCTTCTCGCTTGCGAACGCTGCGCTGCCGGAAGGCGTACCCACGCCCAAGCCCTTGGAGGAACCTAAGCCCCCATCGACAGCGAGAATCGCCCTGGGGACGCTGCTCGTGATCGCCGTGGTGTCGGCCGTGACGCTCACCCTTGGATGGCTCGACGGGCCTTTCTTGCCCGGAGACGCACACGGACGCCAGGGTTTCTTGAAGAACGGTTCTGTGGACGCCCGCCGCCACCGAGACATCGCGGCCCGTACAGCCACGGTAGGCAACTACTTCGTCAGCAACGGCGTTGAGCCGGGGTCCGCGGGGAAGGCGGGAAGGACGCCGAGACCTCCTCTGGTGCCGGACATGCGCACCGTAGGCGACGAGCTAGACGACGCATTCTCCTCTTCTGCTGACGTTGATAGGGAAGTCACGGTTGATCTCGACGAAGCCTTCGCTGACAGCAGCACAGCTGTAGTCATTACTGATGGTTGAAGCCAGTGCATTAGCGGCAGACTGAGAGCATTGAAAAGGCATTTGTCGATAGAATAATAAAAGTCGGAATTGGTAGCATGGTTGTGGGCATCATTAATGTGCAGAAGACTAAGGAACGGTTCAGCATCCTGGCAGGATAAAGATATATATCCTGTGGCATTCAAAGTCTAGAATCTGCTCAAGGGGCACGTTTATTTAGGCTAATTACTCACAGGGGACCAGGGTCACGAGAATGAAATCTGCCGATGAGTTGAATTCTGGGGTATTACGTGCCATAACCACGAGATATAGCGAAGAATAAAAGTGGATTGGAGCGCATGCCATTGCCTAGTAATGGCCGGCAGTTTAGCGGTATCCCTGAAAGCAAAAATTGTGAAATCGTAGCATTCCACTTGTACTGACATATGTTGCAGAAACTTGGAGGTCAAAAAGTTGTCGCAGTTTCACCCGAAAGGCAAAGCATCAATTGCGATAGCAACTTAGTAGAGAGCTATACGGAGTAAGGATAGTAGTTTTATCCGCTGTTCAAACTTGGACATGCAGCAGCACCGGCAACACACAGCACTGTTGTCGACGCCGTCGGCGTTTTGCCCGCGTTCGCACAAAATGCGTGCGGCGTTGGTGACTGTTGCCGGAGCCTCTGATATAAATAGGCACTTGGTGCCGCAGCTAAACCTCGCCTCCCTTCCCTGCCCCCCCCCCCCCCTCCCACGGCCTTTCGTGCGTCAGAAGAAGGCGCGTTTGCTCTACATATATGGTGATTGTAAAGGAGGAAAGAGACGCCTACTTCTGCAGCCCTTAAGGGAGCACGGCACAGAACGCGCGTTTGTTCTCCGCCGTGCGTTCACTCCCCGTGAAAGCGCGCGTCCCTCGCGCCCTTTCACTCGCACATACAGCGTTCGGCGGCGCGCGGCGACGATTTCATCTTCATTGACGTCATACGGAACCTCACGGCGACGGCGACGGCGACGCCGACGGCAGAAATCTGCTTTGGAGTGTCCATATAATTGCTATCGCAATAATAAAGAATCATCGGAAATCAGAGCGCACAGCGAGCTATTGAAATAATTACGGCCGTAACGTTAAGACGCAAGAAGTCAGAAGTCAATCAGAGAGCGTACGGGAGTATACTCCCGTACGCTGTCTGATTAGCTATATATAGCCGATCAGGCTATAGTTGAGGTTTAGAGGATGACATGGAGTTGGGCAGGTCATGCAAAGCGTAGTGCAGGTAACCGGTGGTATGCTGAGGTTACACAATGCAGGCCGGAGAAATGGCACAGCACTAGTTGACGCCGGATAATTAGGTGGTGTGATGAAATCGGGACACTTGCAGGCATAGGATGGAGTCAGCTAACGCTAGAGAGGGGTAATTGGAGATCGCTGGGAGAGGCTTTCGTCCTGCAGTGGACATACAACAGGTTGATGATGATGAGGAGGATAATGTACGTTTTACTTCAAAGAAAATTTATGTATGTATATATATATATATATATATATATATACATATATTTGCTTTATCCAATCGAATCTTAGATGAAGTGCAATAGTGGGTATGAGCCGTAATTAACGATAATCAACAAAGTTTGATTTCTCTTTTACCTAAATTTGCGTTATGTTGCGTGGGCTGTTCTAATCTGCGAGGAAGTAAATGTTGTGGATTGTGTTAAATAACTTCTGCGATGAGTGATTTCGACCCTGTTGCGCAGTATGCAATTGCAATATTCGCTTACCCTTTTGTCTATAGTGTTTTTTTATTATCGCTGCGCCGATGGTAAGGAGGGGTGCTTGGTATGGTTACCGCAAAATTACGTTGTCGCAATTTCACCCGAAAGGCGAAGCATCAATTGCGATAGCAAATTAGTAGAGAGCTATACGGAGTAAGGATAGCAGCTTTATCAGCTGTATAAACTTGGACATGCAGCAGCAACGGCAACACGCAGAACTGTTGTCGACGCCGTCGGCGTTTTGCCCGCGTTCGCATCAAACGCGCGCGGCGTGGGCGACTGTTGCCGGTGCCTCCGGGGGCGTCTCGGAGGTTTCGACGAGATCAGAACGGGACACTCGTCGAGCAGCGTCGGAAGTCTTTACCACCTTCTTGACTCACAACGTTTTATATAAATAGGCATTTGGTGCCGCCGCTAAACGTCGCCACCGTCCCCCCCCCCCCCTCCCCCCACTGCCTTTCGCGCGTCGGAAGAAGTCGCGTTTGCTATATATATATATATATATATATATATATATATATATATATATATATATATATATCGCGCGTTTGCTCTCCGCCGTGAGTTCGCTCCCCGTGAGAGCGCGCGTCCCTCGCGCCCTTTCACTCGCACATACAGCATACGGCGCGCGGCGACAACTTCACCGTCATTGACGTCATACGGAACCTCACGGCGACGGTGACGTTTGAAATCCGCTTTGGAGTGTCCATATAATTGCTATCGCAATACTAATGGCTTTTGAGCGCGCTCAGGACGTTTGATATTAAATTTACAATAGGCTTTTTCATTGCGGAAGGGAGAAAGTTAGTCGAACACAAACATGAAAGCCGAGCAGGGTTTTTTCATGTCTATAATTATCCTCAAGATTTGCATGATTTGTATTATCCTTGCCAATAATGGTTAAATTATGAGAATTAGGGAAACAGCAACAAAGCAGCTTTCTTTTGTATGCTCGTCTAAATGTTGTTTAAACCGCTTATTATTATTAAAGAAGCTATAGAGGTCTCTTGCTAACGTGTCGTGGATTATACACGCTAAAGCAGCGGTTCATACTGCAAATTTCGGCGGTTGGTTCCGTTTAAGTGTGCGCAAAAGATCTTGAAAAATGGAACGCAGTTTTAACTCCAAGAGTAAGCTGCACAACCGATGCTGATGAAGGTAAATGCTCTTCGTCGCGAAATCTCGAAATCTTGAAAACATTAAGCGAAAGTTCACGCACAAAATTCTTGGCCAATCCCCCAGTGTGGGTACGAGCCATTGTATGAGGCCATCATCATCATCAATTCAAACAGGACCGCAAGTGGTCGTTCAAGCTGTAACCAGGCAGGAAGAAGATGACAATTCTACTCGCTCGTGCCGCACGCTTACGCCGCGTGTCGTGCGTGCGAAGGAAAAAACGAAGCAGCAGAACGAGGCGGGCGATGTCGCAATCGGCTTCCAAGAACGCTGTCGCTCCTGCACAGGAAGAAGACATCCAAGCCGCATTGAACTTTGCCGGTGGCAGAATTTGGCCGGGGTCCTGCCACCGCCGCGCCTCAGCAACCTACGGCGGCTGCGGCACGACGGGCGTCGACCGGGGTGCCAGCTGCGGTTCCGGGTCCTCCGCTGCAAGATCCGTACCTGATGCCAGACGCCGGCCCGCTGCACTGGTGCACCGGTCTCCTGGAGATGGCGCCCATACAGGCGGTGGCGTATGCGCCGCAACCAGAGCCCCCGCAGCGCAGCTTGGGTTACTTGGCCTTGTGGGCACTCATCGCTGCTTTGGGGATGCTCATGGGCCTGGTCCTGTTCTTCCTTTTCTTGCTTCTCGCGCTGTCGACCAGCAAGGAGCAAGAGACCAACCACCCAGACGGCCACCAACAGCGTCGAGAAGGTAGTGCGCCACGTGAGGAACTCAAGCGACAGATGCCGAGTCTCTAGCGGCATCAACTGTGTTTGCCACCTCGCTGACCCAAGACGCCGAAGACCCGGCGAGGGAAGCCACGAGCAGCGGTAGTGCTGCCGCTGTGACGTCGAAGGAAACCGCTCGGCTGCAACCGAGCGGCAAATGGATTTTCATGGAAACTGACGCTATAGCGTATATTTTCGCAATATTGTTTGTTTTTGTATTGTATTTAGCTGATATTGTGTCAGTGACTGTGACGTTTTGCTCAAACGTGATCATATAAAAAATAAGTTTATCGAATGTGCATTATTTATTTCGCCCAATAGCGGTATAGCAGACGTCGTCTAACCGCTACGAATAACTTGTTCATGCTACATTGATAAGCAATCGAATTTAGACGCTAGATGCCTAAAGCATGACGGAGATAATTGCTACGGTGCGTAGCAGGGAAGGCGGTATTTTAGCAAAAGTTGTATGCATGAACGTGTGCCCTCTGGCCCGCAGCAGAATTCAGGCCTCCTGTACGCCGCACATGAAGATGATGAAATTGAAACCAAATAAAGAGAACAGTGATGGTAGCATGTCTGATGGATCACAGGTCAAAGTAATTCATAGGCTTCTAGCATTAATTTAGTAAGGAGTTCTCGTGGGTGGAAATAAAGTACGTGATCTTGAACGGCATCAGTTATACGTAAGACTGCATGCAGCTAATACATTTGAAAGCGAACGCTCAATAATATGCAACAAGGACAGCCCCATTCTAAATAATAATAATAAAAAAAAAACTGCAATGGAAGAAGGTCACTGGAACTATTCTACCCGCTTCTGAAGGTTTGCCCCCTCAGGAGGATTGATTCTGCTTTGAACAGAGTCAAGCGAGACACACACCCAAAGTTAGGCGAGACAAGGGCGAAGGGAAGACGCATAGTGAACTGACAATCAACAAATAATTTTTTTAGAAACGAGCACACACATGAAACGTAACCGTAAAGAACAACTAAAAGAAAAATACCATTCAGTTAATGTTATGTACTTTTTGCCATATACGCTATATATATATATATTAAAACGAAGGTTTCTTTGCCTGTTTTTCCGGGTTTGGCGTGGCTGCCTGGCTGCTGTTGGGTCGGTCGCTATCTCGGCGTAAATATTCGTGGATATATACACAAATGCTTTACGTGCGCCACATGAATGTACCCCCGAACGGGCTTATATAAGTAAGCCGTACCTCTGTTCTGCAAGGAAAAAGAAAAAAAAAAACTTCCTACATAAAACTTGGACATGTAATGTCGGCTTACAGGCATCTCTGACGCACACCCATATGTTATTAGAATGGTGAATTGTACTTGACGGATTCGTTTATTTACTTTATTCTCTTATTTATCTACTCAATTTGAACGCCTGGGTGTGTGCCCTTTTTTAGCGAATCCTCCAGATTGGGTGTGTCCCACTATATGATTCATAGATAAAACCTAACATATAATGTCGGCTCACAGTTATCTCTATAGCGTGGCGCCATCTCTCGAGGTGACCCAAAGCTCGCGGCGCGCTTGCGTTTAAAGGAGCACAGGCAACCCTGTCTCAGTGCCAAAATTTGACAATCAAGTGTATAGTGCCCTGTATCTGGCTTTTGAACGTCACTATTGGAAATTACAAATAAAACTTAAGCCTACTAGAAGTTACAGCTTGAGTGATATTGTGAACAAACACATAACAAGCAATATTTTATTGCGATAGCAATTGTATGGACACTCCAGGTGAATTTCTGATGTCGGCGTCGCCTTCCCCGTCGCCGTGAGGTTCCGTATAAAGACCTCCCGCGATAAAATCGTCGCCGCGCGCCGTATGCTCTATGCGCGACAGAAAGCGCGCGAGGGTGAGCCTGCGAACGCGGCTCAGTCTCCCGCATGCTCAAGCGAACGAAGCGGAATGGAAGCGCGCCGTCTCCCAGGCGCACCATCGCCGCTGCTCGCGAGTCGTCGCGGCAAGCAGATGGACTTGGTTGACAGCGGCGGCCTTTGCGGTTCGGCCAAATTTACTGTTGCTGAAGACGAAGAAACGACTTCTACCGAAGCTCGCCATAGTCGGATCCGACCGAGCACCGTGTCGGCGAAGCGAATTAAGGGTGACGTTGGGCTCACGTCCTCGCGCCGATGAGGTGATCGGGAGTTTCTAAATTACACGCCAGCACTCATTTAATTAGGCAGGTAATAGTCTATAGCGCCTGGTGTTGAGATTCACGAACAAGACAAATGTTTTCTACTCTAACTAGTTATTAATATGGACGCGAAGATCGCATGACGAGAAAGCAGTCGAGAATGTGCAATCGCTTAGTTACTTACCGACCAGTAAGTCAATCAATATGTACGCTCTGGACAGACGTTAAACGTCACTACCGCAGCGTGTGGCAACTTTCGCAGCATGTATGGCAAGCGTTTATGTAGAGATATAGATAGATTTTATTGATAGGCAACCTAGCTGAGCTAGTGTGCTCTAGTCTGCTACTCTGTACTGGGGTAGAGGGAAGGGGGAGTGAAAGTACTGGGATGGATGGTGATGATAAGAGGAGTGGTGAGTGCTTATGCGCATTAGACGGTGGCTCTACTAGAGCCGTTCATCAATCTTCGTGTCCTGCAGAAACTTAAACAGTGCTTATAGTTGCCCGCATTGAAGCTGCAGTAGGAGGCCATGGGCCGAGGACGGCGTCCTCCGACAGTGGTTGCCTGCTAACGCTGGCTAGGGAACCTTCCAACGTCCTTCGCTCCATCAAAGCGTTTATGTATGAATATATTTTAGACTTTTGAGGGTGCACTGTACATTTTTCGTGAACAAAGTTGTAAACAACCACAACATTTTAGTCTACTGACCATATTTTTGCCGTCTTTGTTCTCAGTGATTATATAGAGGAAACGTTTAAAAAGGAAAAAAAGTAAGCTACTCGAGAGGGAATGCAAATAATATTTATTTAGCATTCAATTAGAGCTTATGGTGAACTTTTTTAATATAATTCGTCAGTGTTCTACATAATAGACTGAACCAGGAACACGCCTCCCAAAACTAGCGTTGTCCTCACTTTTTCCAAGTGACCATAGTTTCATTTGCACCAGAGATCTCAGTGGGCAATTTCCAATTCAATATCACTGTAAGAGACCGCAGAAATAAAAGAAGTAAGCAGAAATGAAAACCAATCTTCGCTGACGCAATCAGACAGCTTGTACAACTCTGACTGCCGTTCCTCAGCACCACTGTTTAATGAACACGGATTAAGTGGCCATTCCACAAAGAGAACGGGTCTGATTCATGAACCCAAGTCACCCTAAATTAAGTATGCACGCACCTAAGCCACCGAAACAGCGGATTACTTAATATTATGACTACAAGCCATTCATGGAGCCATCCATCGAGTGCGTCAGCGCGTTACGAAGCGTTAGAGAACTTAACATCTACACGGACTCGCTCGATGTGTTGAAAGAGCTGAAGAGGGTCACTGGTCACCAAGACGTTCCAAATCTGCCATCAAATACATCAGCTAAACAAGTCGTCCCACTTCAGCATTACCCTGCACTGGATTCAGGGACACAATGGAAATCAGTATAACAACTTGGCTGACCGGATGGCTCGGTCACCATCTGTAACCGACAAATCACCAGTCTCACTTCCTTCTGACCGCCGGGCTATCCTTGGAGATTCGAAGTCCGTTCTCCGACGGGACACACGTGCACTTACACCCCCGTGTGTCTGCTTCCTTCGTCGCAACCTTTCTTGGGCGGAGGAAGTTTGTTTTTGGAGGCTTCGGGCTGGGTTGGTCGTGACACCTTCTGTCACCTGCGCCTGGACGTCTGAAATAGAAAGCCCTACAGCATGTTATAAATGCCCGGTACCTGTGTCTATGGCGTACATGAGCCATACTTTAGGACTGTGCCCTGATATTAAATATATTAGGCACAAGATGCTCAGGAAGGCCGAACTAAAGCCGAATGTGGTAGATGAATTTAACCGTTGGATAACAGACGAGTGCGCTATTTCAATGCTGCCGTACTGCACTGCAGTGCTGCATTAAACAGACGTGCATGCATTTTATTTTACTCCTTCTGGTAATTTTTGGCGCATATGCCTTGTGGCAAGTCCAGGAATAACAATTGCAGGACGCTTAAGCTTCGCTTTAAGAGTGGAACGCGATAGCGTTATCGGGCTCCGTTCGCATCACATTTTTCTTTATGAGTAGGCGTCACTGCAACACAGAACGTGGGAAAGCCAGCTTACAAAGCTCAAGCTTACGCTGATCCCCTTAAAGTCGGCTTCACATTTAAACACAAATGCATTGCTGGGAAGACATTTTTACAGGAGCAATTTAAGCCGTCTTATATTACAATGTGAAGGCTCTAGGACCGTTTTTGTTTATTTTTTTATTTGTTTGCTGTTGCCCCGACGTGCACGCGTGTCCAAAATTTAGAAAGGGTCGGTTTTCAACATTCCCTCAATGTTGCCTAGAACCAATGTACAGCGAAACACCATCAGAATTGGAGGACGCTTAAGCTTCGCCTTTAAGTGTGGAACGCGATAGCATTCAAAGATCCCTGGCTGCTTATAGGCTTTTTTCTTGTACATTCAAATTGCAATCCGACGCTATATCACGCCTGTTGGTTGTGGCTAAGTCGTACTTTACGATTTTTCTGACGGATTTTACTTTGACAAATTCAGCTTTTGTTCACTAACGCCTTGCGCCACGCGGATGGCCTGTGTGGTCGCGGTGGTTCGGGATGATTTGGTTCGGCATGATCATTTCAGCCAGACGCCGATGCTTAACGCCGACACCGAAGCCGACATCGACGCGGACGCCGGATTTTCTGCGACGTGGGGCCCTTAACGCTGTCGCGTTAAAAAAATCATAGAAGTAATGAAAAAAAAAAAAAAAACAGGCTACAACATTCTCGCCTTATTACTTTTCTTTTTATGTCTACACCTGTCCTTAGGACCTTCATGTCTGTGTAGCAGCCCAGCAGACCTGATATTAGGCTAACGATGAAGCTTCTCTTTTCGGTACCTAAAAAACAAGGAGTATGTTATAGCAGAAAATATGAGACCTATTTACTTATCTTCTAATATGGTCGTGCTTATAGAGAGGGTATTAAATTACAAAATTACTATATAGATGACGGATAATTAAATATTAAATCCAAATCAAGTAGGCTTCAGAGTTGATTGCTCAATATGTTGTGCCCATGCTGATTTAGAGAGCCGAATACAACTTGCTCGCATAATTAGAACAATATTCAGCTTTAGTGACATTAGATATAGCTAAAGCATAGACAGCGCTGAACATTCAAGTTTATTGAATATCCTACAGAATAATATTTTCCCAAAATATATCATCGCGTGGTTGGCATAATTTTTTGAGATCAAGAAAATTTTATTGCCTTAAGGTTGGCTGCTCCTCGTCTAAATACAAACAGAATCGCGGGGTTCCCCGAGGAGCAGTCCTGTCTCCAATATTATTTAATATCTTAATGAGCTCCATTCCAACTTGTCAGGACGTTCAAGTTTACGTTCATGCAGATGATATTGCATTCTTAGCGGCCGAGAGTGACATTTACGCTCGATACCAAAAACTGCAAAGATACATGAGTATGCTTGAGGTTTGGCTTCCTACAATCTGTATGGCACTAAATGTAAGTAAAAGGGCAATATTGGTCTTCCCGCTTACCGATCCGATTTCAACTTCTATATCTTATACACAAGAACCCATTCTACAGGCTGAGTCTAAAATATTTTGGGATCATCTATGATAGAAAACTCCACTGGAGCCCACACATAGAAAATGTAGCATCTAAGGCACAACGTGCTTTAGGTCTACTGCGCAGACTAAGCAACCGACAATATGAGCTACGTAGGGATTCTCTGCTAATGATATACAAAATGTATATGCGCCCAATATTGGAATTCGGGTGTGTGATATTCTCAGACGGCCCTGCTTATAAAATTATACCTCTGGTTCTATTGGAGCGTGAAGCCCTGTGTCTAGGACTCCCCAGGTCTGTGGTAAATATTTAGAAGCTCGCCTACCAACGTTGCCCTGCATATTTCGCATCTTAACGATTCAGAGGTTTCTAAAATTTCATAGCTTTCCGCTTAGGCGATCTGAATACGCCTTTATCGATGATCCAGACTCCTCCTTTTTTGCTGGTTGGCCATGTTTTCACACTCTGCAGGTTGTTTTTGTGCAAAAGCAGTTAGTCTAAGTGTGAACATTCGAGCGGTAATACAATAACAATAATACAATAATATCAACTGAATCCAATCAGAATATTAAGCTTGAATTTGATGACATTTTCCCCCGAAACCCAAAGTTTCAATCGGTCAGGTTCTTGAATAACCGGTTGCAATATTACCTTGTACACGTACAAACAAATAACGTAATTGCTCGCCTACCAACGTTGCCCTGTAGATTTCGCATATTAAAAATTTAGACATTTCTAAAATTTTATAGCTTTTCGCTTAGACGATCTGAATATGCCTTTATCGATGATCCAGATTCCTTATTTCTTGCTCGTTGGCCACGTTTTACACTCCACAGATGGTTTTTGTATGAAAGCTGTTAGGAGAGTGTAAATGTGAACATTCGACAGGTAATTCCGTCAACTGAATCCAATCAGAATATTAGGCTTCAATTTCGTGACATTTTCCCCCCAAACAAAAAGTCCCAAACGGTCAGGTTTTTAAGTAACTGGTTACAAGATTACGTTGCCCACGTACAAACAAATAACGTAATTGCACCAGACGCTTCAGTGAACAACGATAAGGTGGACGTAGGCATTTTCTTGATTTCGTTTGGCTGGTCGTTCTCTTTGAGACTGCCAGCTTACACTGCAGTGTTTGAAGCCGAGCTTTTGGCAATGATTTGAGCGCTGCGGAAATTCAAATTTGAACTCAATCAGGGTGGTTAAAGTAACAGATTCCCTTTCTGTCTGTACTTCGCTTACAGCTTCATCCAATTCACCAGCTCCAAAGAGGTTTCTAACGTAAGTTCCTACAAAGTTGAATTCGGTAAAGCTATTATGTGTTCCAGGCTACTGTGGATTACATTTAAATGAAATGGCAGATTCAGTAGCGCGAGCATCTCCGAGTGAACCGATAATATTGGTTATTCAAGAAGCTATGCACATAACAGCGATTAGATATAGGAAATATTAAATTCACAAGAAGTCATTGAATGAATAACGACATAGACACAATTTCAGCGCCTAAAATTTCCGTGGAAATTCCCGTGGTGTCCATCAAGACCGCCGGAAGTAGTGCTGGCGTGTCCATCTTCGAAACATTAAGCAAAAGTTCACGCACACAATTATTGGCCAATCCCCCAGTGTGGGTATACGAGCCACAGTATGAGGCCATCATCATCATCACTTCAAACAAAACCGCAAGTGCTGGTTCAAGTGGCAACCAGCCACGAAGAAGATGACAATTCTACTCGCTCGTGCCGCACGCTCACGCCGCGTGTCGTGCGCGTGAAGGAAGAACGAAGCAGCAGAACGAGACGGGTGATGTCATTATCGGCTTCCAAGAACACAGCGGTTCCAGTACAGGAAGAAGACATCCAAGCCGCATGGGACTTGCCGATAGCAGAATTTGGCAGGGGTCTTGCCACCACCGCGCCTCAGTAACCTATGCCGGCTACGGCACGACGGGCGTCGACCGGGGTTCCAGCTGCGGTTCCGGGTCCGCCGCTGCAAGATCCGTACCTGATGCCAGACGCCGGCCCGCTGCACTTGTACACCGGTCTCCTGGAGATGGCGCCCATGCAGGCGGTGGCGTATGCGCCGTCCCCAGAGCCTCCGCAGCGCAGCTTGTGCTACTTGGCCTTGTGTTCTGGGGCTGCTCATGGGCCTGGCCTTGTTCTTCCCCGTCTTGCGTCTCGCACTGTCGACAAGAAAGGAGCAATAGACCACCAAGACGGCTACCATCAGCGCCGAGAAGGTCGTGCACCCCGTCAAACGCAGCGGTACCGAGCGGCATGCACCCGCGGCATCGACGCGAGGAACTCAAGTTGGCAGATGCCGTGTCTCCAACGGCATCAACGGAGTTTGCCACTTGGAGACCCAAGACGGCGAAGACCAGGAGAAGCGATAGTGCCGTCGCTGTGACGTCGAAGGAAACCGCTCGGCTGCATCGGAGCGGCGGTGGGATCTTCGAGGTTACGACGCAGTAGCGTAGAAATTAGGATTGCTGTTTATTTGTACATTGTATTTTGTTGATATTGTGTCACAGATTGTGACGTTTTGCTCAAACCTGATCATATAAAGAATAACTTAATCGAATGTGCTATATTTATTTCGTCCAATAGCGCTATAACAGATGTGTAATTGCGACGAAAAAATTCGAGCTATATTGACAAGCAGTCAAAGGTATAGATGCTATGGATACCTAAAGCATAGCGGGGATAATTGCTAGTACGTTTTTTTGGATAGCCAGAATACAGTGCGTAGCAGTGTAAATGGTACTTTAGCAAATTTTGTATCCAGAAACGTCTGCCCTCTGGCCAGCTGCAGAATTCAGGCCTCTTGTGCGCTACACATGGAGACTATACTCGTAAAATTGAAACAAAATAAATAGAACAGTGTTCGTACAATGCCTGAAGTATCAGAGGTAAAAGTAGTTGATAGGTGTTTAGCATAAATTTAGTAAGGAATTCACATAGGTGGACGTAAAAGTACGTGATCTTGAACCACATAACTTATACGTTATAGACTGCAGCCAACAAAGTAGAAGGCGAACGCTCAATAATATGCATCAAAGACAGCCCCATTCTAAATTTAAAAAAAAAAACACCCTGAAAGACGTCCACTGGAAAAATTTCACCATCTTCGGAAGATTTGCTCCTCAGAAGGATTGATACTGCTTTGAACCAAGCCAAGTAGGGCAATGACGAAGAGAAGACGCACAGTGAACTGACAATTAATTTATTTCGAAACGAGCACACATATGAAACGTATCGATAAAGAACAACTACAGTTAAATACCATTCAGTTAATGTTATGTACTGCCTGCCATTTACACTATATAGATATTAATGGGAAGCTTTCTTAGCCTACGTTTGCGGGTTTGGCGTGACTGCCTGCCTGCGGTTTGGCCGGTCGCTATCTCGGCGTAAATATTCGTGAATACGTAAACAAAGGTTATATGTGTGCCGAGTGAAAGTACGATCGAACGCGCTTATATAACTGTGTTTTGCTAACCAACCATACGCACCTCTGTTCTGCGTGACAAAAAATGTGGCATTTTCGTCCGAAAGGCCAAGCATCGATTGCGATAGCATATTAGTGTACCGCTATGCGAAGTAAGGACAGAAGTTTTATCGACTGTATAAACTTCTTAACATAGGCGTACTAACTAAATGAACTAGCATGGTGTCACGCGCGCACAAGCAAACATGAAGGCATCTCACTCGATGACCGCAGAAACTCGCTGTCAAAACACTGGAGTGAGGAAGCGCGGCTCGAATTGACTTCGTGCTGCGTCTCGTAGTAATGCGAACTAAGCCACGAAAACGCAGCACACGGAGGACTCTGTCCCCGACACGACATTGGGTGTGTCCCATGCACTATATGATTCCTACATAAACCTATTGTGTGTGCTTGTGTGTGCTCATAGGCTTTCGATGATGCGGTTATGACGCTGGTCTGTGAAGTCTTTGAATGTCGGCGCGGTGTTGTGTTAAACACTTGTTAAATACTTCAAATTCACGGTGTTGTGTTAAATACTTCCATGATGATGTCGGGCCGATGAGGTGGCTGCCAAGTCTTTATCATGTCGATTTGGACGACGCGAGCAAGAGGCTCCGGACGTAGACAAACATGGTTGTTTTTGTTACTGTCGCCTTCAACATATGGTAACTACACACCAAACATGGTCGCCTGAACACCGGCTTTCAGTTTAGTTTCAGTTTCAGTTTATTATTACTGCACAAAAATAAGGTTACAAATGTGGATTACACATGCATACATGCATACAGAGGGAGGTACACAGTCAATAGACTGTAGAGGGGACCTCCCGTTAGTAGTAACTAGAAAATTTAAATACATACAGCAACTATACATGATTATAAAAAGAAACAACGCGCTGTTGGTGTCACCAGGTAGCACGCACAAAGAAAAACACATTTTATTGGCCCAAAGCAATTGTTAAAACTGTAATTGGTGGAATATTACATTGAATACACAAATTTAGGGAGGTCAGATTTTAATCTGTAAAGGTCGGATGGTGCCTTAAGATGAGATGGTAATCAATTCAATAGTAATGTAGCTGAAAAATCTTCGTCTTTATCCCCTGTCAGACACCGTCCTTCCGTCCACCGTTACATATGTGGTGTAAATATTAGCACAATAGTTAAAAAACAGTAAGTGTAAAAGCAAAAATTAGACAGGCCAAATAACCAAATAGGCGATATCACCTAGACAGAAAGGCGTCAAAATACCAGGTTACAAAGAACGAATTGACCTTAATATTATTTAATAATGCCCATCATAACTGCTTTCAATTTTTCAGGGGCAGTGATATTTGCAGCTTCGGCTTGCAAGTTGTTCCACTCTTTTGCTGTCTGGACAAAAATAAATAAATAAATAAAATGCGCGGAAGTATGGACACGTGGAGGATGAACAGTTTTTTGGTGGCTTGATGGCTTAATGGCTTTTGATGATGACGGGGCGGTTAATCGACGAGTGATTAAATTTGTGGAAAACGGAAAGTGTCGAAAGTCTACAAATCGTGCAGGCATACTCAAGCTCCGGTCGTACGAGCGTTTGGCAAGTATTTTTACAGAGGGTGGGGCGCGACTATTGTGTAAGCATGTATGTTACGCCGTGGGCGTGGCGCAAGCTACGACGTAAATGAGCAAGGGTGTGGTTAACATCATTTATAATGTTGATTATTAAAGCGTCGTGGATATCGCTATGGTCTTGAAGAAACCTTCTTGTATGAATTAAATATATAGACTGCAACAGACAGAACTTCACCTGTGCTAATTAATGGCTGTAACTCTTCTTCTGTTCCCTTAACATCTGGAGTCCCCCAAGGCAGCGTAGGTTTCTTAATATTTAATAATGATCTACCCAAAAGTGTCTCATCTCGAATTCGATTATTCGCAGATGATTGTGTTATATATCGTAATATTAATACTGACGCTGACCGCCTTTCCCTAAACCGATTCTCCTAGTGGCTAATGTCTCTAAATACGTCTAAAACGGAGCTAATGTCATTTACCAACCATTCCACTCGACTTCCTACTGCCTACTTTCTCAATAATGCTAGCGTAGGTCTTACGCCAACTTACAAGTACCTTGGCCTTCATGCTAAGTCTGATTTAACTTGACATTAGCATATTAACATCATCTTAGCATTAGCTAACCAAACATTCACTCTTAAGCGTAACCTCATGCACGTACCTTCACACTTTAAAAAAGCTTGCTTATATCACGTTGATCCGCCCAAAAATTGAATATGCTTCCGCCATATGGGATGCCGATCAAGCATACATTATCAACAACATTGAATATCTGCAAAACCATGCTGCTCGCTTCATATTTTCAGATTATTCACGCTTCACCAGCGTCACATCGTTAAAACAAAATACCGAGTTGGAACCACTATCACGTCGACGCCAGTTTGCGAGCCTAACCTTATTTCATAAATTGTATCACCATTCCACGCCACCCTTCTTTTCGCCACCCCTTGCAGCCTTCCCGCGCCGTGACCACGCTAACAAAGCAAAACGCATAACGTGCCGCTCATCGCTTGACGCATTATCTCAATATGTTTTATTCCTCGCACAATAATAAAATAGAATATACCTACCATCAGGCATATCTACTGAAGTTAACTTGCGAGCTTTCCAAACATTGTTGCAAGAAAATGGTTAGTGGTATCAGATTAGTTATTACTTATTACTATATGTACATATTAACATATTGTACATAAAGCTTCTTGTGATTTCAAGAATTAGTGCGTATCATATCATATCTATCGTTCATATCTATTTATTTCATGTTCCTTGTGTGTGTTTCTTTCATGTAGTTTTGTATCTTGTGTATACTTCATGTTTGTGTTTTACTTCATGTTTCTACTGTAATCAGTGTATTAAAGTTGTATTTCGAGCGCTAGTGCTGTATTTTGCATTGCACAAGTTTGTGTCCTCCCCCCCCCCCCCCCCCTATGTAATACCCTCGCACGAGGGCCTTTAGGTGTATTGTAAATAAATAAATGTGTGACGATCATGTGAGATCATAGGATAAACAAACGCCAAGATATCTGTATGAGGCTAAGGAAGATAGCTGGAAAGCGTAAATGGTATGGCATGATGTTGAATACGAGGGCCGACGGTGAAAAGAAACGAGTGAAATTGCTTTTTAGAGCGCGCAGGTCTTAGGCGCGCGTTCCTGCGTTGAGCATCGGGGTCGGTGTCCCTCGTAACCGAACAAACGAGCACAGCGAAGGATGAAAGAGCGAACGCGGAGCCCGGATGAAAGACGGCGATAGCGAAGGGAGAGCGAGGTGGAAAGAGTAGCAGGAATGTATGGCGAAAGCGTGAGAAGAAAAGCGTAGTGGCGCGCAAGACGGAATCTGCGGCGACGATGGCTACGAGATGGTGCCAGAGTCGCGCGCGTCGTCTGTTCACCGATGACACCACCGATACCGTATATGAAAGAAAAAAAAAACGCTGCATGAACAGAGGTCTGTCTGTGGCGGCTGCTGTGAATCGCGCCCACGTGTCACCCATGCTGCTTCTCGCGATCTCCAGGTTAACGAAGCAGTCGTGCCACACTTAGCTCCGTTTGCAATGTGCCGCACGAGACGGCTTGTCCGCGCCAGCCAATATATCGCGAAGTGAAAACACGTGTACAACTGCGCTGAAGTTTCGCATTTGGGAGTATCGTAATCGTGGGTGAAATGTGTGTGTGTGTGTGTGTGTGTGTGTGTGTGTGTGTGTGTGTGTGTGTGTGTGTGTGTGTGTGCGTGTGCGTGTGCGTTGAGAGGCATCAGCCACGTGTCGCACCATTTTTCTGTGTGACGCCGATCACATTGAGGTCCATTAGAGTCATGGCTTTTATTGATAATGCAGTAAATAGCACAAGTAGTCGTCGGCGAATATACGAATGTTAGAACATATGTTATTGGGGCAGATCACTTACATAAATTAGGAAAAAGTAGGTGGCCCAGAACTGTGGCTAGGGGCACGCCTGAGACAACCGGCGTGTTACGAAATGCACGGTTGCCAAAAAATCAAACATATTCTGGAGTGTTACTTGCCGAAACCACGATAGCATTACGAGGCACGCCTTAGTAGGAGAGTACGTCTAAATTTTGACCACATGGGATTCCTTAAAGGGGCCCTAAACTACCCTTCGAGCTTGGTGAGATAAGATCCGCGGGTAGCATACGCTGCTGTGAACATCTCAGCCAAATGTTGCTGTCGTACGCGATGAGTGGAACTCGCAAGTGGAGCGCGAAGTCACCTTTCTCTCAAACGCTCTCTTTTCAAACAGAAGCCAGCTCATCACTCTCTTCTGGACGCTTTTTTTTTTCGTAATAAAGGAGATTCCCATACGCGGATGCTATTGGTAGCTGCGGTCGGCTACGCAGCGTAGACACCGGGGCCGCCGCGGGGTGCCGCCACGAGTCCACTGGCTAAGTGCACTGCGGCTAGCTGAGGACAACCGCGTTTGGCTTATGTTTAGCGCGTCATAGGCACCAAAATCGGAAGTCGTGGCGTCTACGATAACATTAAGAATGAAGTTTGAACGGCGCGCCACAGTGACATTTAGACGGTGGAGCGTTGTGGCCATGCCCCACTCCGCCGCAGCCTTCGCAGTGCAAGACATTGAAGAAGGAACGGCAGCGCAGAGGAGGCCGTGTTTGATTGCCAATGGCTTCGCTTCTGATGAACGCATTGAAGCACTTTTTGCGGCAAAGTATTTCTGAAAAGACCTATTTACACTTCTAATGCCTTTCTCCACTTCGATAAAACGTGGTTCAGGGCACCTTTAACGTGCACCCAATGCAAAGTCACGAGCATTACTGCATTTCGCCGCCGTTGAAATGCAGCCGCCGCGGCCGGGATTTGATCCCGCGCCCCGGGCTTAGCAGCGCAATGCCAAAACCACTACGCCATCCCTGCAGTTTGCATGATAGTTAGCCCACATTAACTTTTGCCTATTAGTATGGAGGTCACTAGCCCAATTTAGGAACTGTGGTTCGCATAAGATTTACTGTTCTCAAAAGCTGTTCTAAAATGCCACTCGGCGAGAAATAATCTCCCATTCCTCACATTTGCGCACGAGATCGTGGTTGCATTGGCGCCAAAGCGGTAGCAAGCGACCGTCTATATTTGATGACCCATAAATGTAATGCCGAGTACTCTGCGCGTATTTACAGCTTGGTGATTTGGCTGATAAAAAGGTAAGTACTATCGGAAAGCAGGTAAAAAGGCGACACATAAATTTAGTACATATAAGCGTTTTTTTGTCACCTCTGTATTCAGCGACAGCGTACCGGAACCATTATTTTTCTCCCTTTCATGGCCGGCACTCATGCATTAATATGTAAGACGGAAAGAAAGCTGCGCCGAAAATGACCCACCGTTGTCCTTTTTTTTCTTTTTTTGCCTTCAGCAAGTAAACGCTGGAAAAATGGAAACTTAGTTATAATAAGGATAGACTTTTCGCATAAAAGCTGTGAATTCCAAAATATATGGCGGCAAAATCCCACAATACACCGCGGGCTAAGGAACGACCGAGTCCTCGTTGGACAGCATACTTTTTTTTTTTTTTTAACCTGCAACTGGTTCTGACAGCGGCTGTAAGTTCAATATGGCTGCAAACAATTCCGAGCAAGGGAAGGACCGCACAATAATAGCAAACGAAGAAGAAGACGAATTATGGCCGTTAGTGGACAATCGACGCAACCGTTGCCGATTCTTCATGTCCCTGCGAAGTTTCAGTCTCGCTTTCCTGGCACCGCGCCGCCTCGACTGGCGACCTGAAGGCCGTCCGAGGCAACCGCAGGGCACCCGACCACCCATCTGCAGATCCGGCCGGCGAGTCAGGTACAACCTACCAAGCCGGGCCAGCGAAACACCCGTCGATACCGAAGTATACGCTGTCGACTCTCGATACAGAACGGGCGTCATCGCTCCCCTGGGGTCTCCCGTTTACCCAGAGAAGGATGCCAAGAGCTGCGAAGAGGCCAATCTGCTCGAAGACGAGCTCGACTGGAGGCTGGCTTCCTTCTTCGCAGTTATGACCATAGTCATGGTAGTCATCTGTGTGTACGCGGTGTTTATCCTGATCCAGGAAGACAGCGCTACCAAAAGGAGGACCAGAAGCACCAAGTCCTTTGACGGCAATGCCACGGCTCCGGAGGCTGAGCATCGACGTTCCCTTTCCAGGAATCCTCGCGCCGGCACTTCGTCAACTGACCGTGCGAAGTGGGCCCTTGGCGGAGGGAGAGCTGATACGAAGCGTCCTTTGTCCAAATTTGATGTGAATGCGTCGATACAAATGGAGGCCTCGTGGGAAGGCAGTGATGTCAACCATTTCACTGGGAACGAAGACTACCCCGCGGTGCGCTGACTCTGTGATAGCAGCGGAACTCAGTAGCGTAACGCATTCGTTCGATGACTGCCGACTTCTTAGGACATAACACGCAACATTAAAATCAGCAATCCTTGTGCGGAGCCTGAAAAATACTGCACATCGTTTATAATAAAACGTGTATTTGAACTAGTTGCATATGTATAGAGCTCCGTTTAACTGGTGAGGCCAATATTTAGAGGTTGCACTCCACTTGTAAGGAAACAGTCTTGCGCAAACATTGATGTTACGAAAGCTCACTCTCACCTGGTAAATGAGGAGGAGGACGGTCTTAGAGACGTAGAAAAACTAAGAAAAATTAACAAAGAAAATATAAAGTGGTCTTCGTGTGATTACGGGTGAAGTTGCGACTTTTACTGCTTAACATTTCCTGCTAACACCCGGTCGAGGAAATCTCTTGCACCGTAGGTGAAAGGGATCTCTCGGCGCTTGCGTCTTTGTTCTACCTCTTGCTGGGACAAATCAGGGTTCGCATTCCTCCAAGTACGCTTGACTTAATTGCTTTTCTTTCTTGCGTAGCTCCGGATTAGCCTCTCGCCGCTTCCGTTTCGCTGCCGATTACCGTGCTCGAAACGTTGAATTGGCCTGGCGACGGCGCAGCCGCTCGCGCCGAGCCAATCCATGGCGAGAAAGGGCGCACGCTCCCCCGGCGTGGCTAGGGGCGACGGCTCCCCTAGCGGTGGGTCTGGGAACCTGCCCCTTGCGTGACACCGGCGGACAGATGGACGGCGCAGCCTCGACCTACAACAGCTCCGCTGTTAAAATCCGGCAGATACACTTGAGACTGCTTACGTGTGGGAGTGCGAAAGCATTGCTCGGCTGGCGTTGATCTCGCTCGCTTCTCGCAACACCACAGCACCGTAGCGTCTAGCCTTGTGTGAGAAGCATCCGGGTCGCACAAGTGAAAGGGAAAGCTTACGTAGCATACACTATCACGCACCCGGATGCTTCTCAGCGAGCCTTCCCCCACTTCCCTTCCATACATGCCTCCAGCGTGCACGCCGCGGAGGCACGGATAATAGGAAAAAGAGAAGCAGAGGAGATGTAGGGAGGAGGAGGCGGTAAAGTCGAAGCGTCGCGCAGTGACACTCTAGACTTAGCGGCGTCAACGTGAGTTAGCGGTGCTACCGGTGTTAGCGGTTACCGCACGTAAAACTGGTGGTGCCGTGGTTTCAGGTGCGGTGCGCAGCCGGACGGCAATGCGATTGAAGAGCGCCGTAATCCCATGCTCAACCTTCTTTGTTTTGTTTATTCACTCATGCGATGTACGCTGCGCGCCGCATTGCGTTGCTATCGTCGCCGCGACCTTGGCGATATTTTTCCTTCTTAGGTCCCGGCAAAATAAACAGAGCTCGCTCAGACTCGCTTAG
Organism: Dermacentor silvarum; assembly: GCF_013339745.2. Taxonomy (NCBI): domain Eukaryota; kingdom Metazoa; phylum Arthropoda; class Arachnida; order Ixodida; family Ixodidae; genus Dermacentor; species Dermacentor silvarum. The sequence goes on from NC_051155.1 coordinate 193,866,374, forward strand.
AAAATTTATTTTCCTTAGAGCCTCACTCGGCTTCAGACTCACCAAAATTCCGCTCAGCCGGACCTCGAGACTTGCACTTAAGCTTACCAAAATTCTACTCAGCCAGGCTCACTCGGACTCGCGTTCACCAAACTTTTGCTTGCGCGATCTCAAACACCCACAATTCCGCTCAGCTGGGCTCACCCAGACTCAGACTCAAGAGTTGGTCCGAGGGTCTGAATCTGAGTTAGTCGACTCATGAGTGAGTTTGCCGACCTATGGAAATATAAAGGTTGGCAATATGATCAGAACTCACTCAGACTCACTCACAAAATATGTATTTTTTTGCTTAGGGCTCACTCAGACTTGCCGACATTCTACTTATAACCGGGGTCACTCGGGCTCAGATTCCCTAAAGTTCTACTCAGCCAGGCTCATTCCGACTCAGACTTACCAAAACTCTACTCAGCCGAGCTCACTCGGACTCACCCTCATGGATCAGTCTGAGTCTGAGTGAGCCGAGTCATGAGTTAGTTCTCCGAGCAATCGTGGGGTCAGTCCTATCACTTATGGAAGCGAACGTCCAACTTACAGGCCAAGACAAGTGCTTGATTCGGCCGTTTATTCGTAATACAAAGATAAAGGGCGTGTTAAGCTAGCGCGCTTCCAACTCCAAAGGAGCATGCTCGAGTGCGCTCGACTGCGACACCTTCGGAGCATAACTTAACGGCGATTTACGCGGACTGCTTTCGGGCGCACGAACGCGCCCTCTGTCCGGCGCCGTCCGCTGCGCAGCCGGCAGCGGCGGCAGGAACGAGTGGGCACCCGCCGTGGTTGCTCAGTGGCTATGGTGTTGGGCTGCTGAGCACGAGGTCGCGGGATCGAATTCCCGCCACGGCGGCCGCATTTAGATGGGGCCGATATGCGAAAACACCCGTGTACTTAGATTTAGGTGCACGTTAAAGAACCCCAGGTGGTCCAAATTTCCGGAGTCCCCCACTACGGCGTTCCTCATGATCAGATCGTGGTTTTGGCACGTAAAACCCCATAATTTAATTTTTTTAAGGAACGAGTGGGAAAGAAGAACGGACTTGCATATGTGGAAAGAGTCGGAAACACGTCATTTTTCCGGAAGCCGTAGCAGGCGCACGCTCTCGCGCACCGCTTTCAGGGTGGAGCGCGTAGAGCGCGCTCCGTAATCACGCACCGGAAGTCGCTTTTTAGCCGCTGGCTAGAGCGCGCTCGAGCGCCTTAACTTAACCAATGCCTACTTAACGCGCCCAAAGACTTATCGAGGCTGAATTTAGCCAGCTTGGATTTTCTTTGACTTCAATTATTATACCTCTCAAGGCCTCGACATTGAGCTTTAGCCACTGGGGTGTTCGTGTGGCCATGCTCAATTTCATGTGTAAAAAAAAAAAAATGTCGCAGTTTCATCCGAAAGGCGAAGCAGCGATAGCAAATTAGTAGAGAACTATACGGAGTAGGGATAGCAGTTTTGTCAGCTGTATTAACTTGGACATGCAGCAACACCAGCAACGCGCAGAACTGTTGTCGATGCCATCGGCGTTTTGCCCGCGTTCGCACCGAACGCGCGCGGCGTTGGTGACTGTTGCCGGTGCCTCTGGGGGCGTCTCGGAGGTTACTCGTCGAGCAGTGTCGGAAGTCTTTACCACCTTCTCGCCTCGCAACGTTTTTATATAATTACGCATTTGGTGCCGCAGCTAAACGTCGCCTCCCCTCCCTCCCCTCCGTACCCCACGGCCTTTCGCGCGACGGAAGAAGTCACGTTTCTCTCTCTCTCTCTCTCTCTCTCTATATATATATATATATATATATATATAAATATATATATATATATGGTGATGGTAAATGAGGAAAGAGACGCTTAATTCAGCAGCCCTTCAGGGAGCACGGCGGAGAACGCGCGTTTGCTCTCCGCCGTGCGTTCGCTCCCCGTGAGAGCGCGCGAGGAACACGCGCTTTCACTCGCACATACTACATACGGCGCGCCGCGACGATTTCATCGCCGTTGACGTCATACGGAACCTCACGGCGACGGCGACGATGACGGCAGAAATCCGCTTTGAGTGTCATATAATTGCTATCGCAATAAAACAGCCCTATGCAAGTTTGACGTTAATATTATTATTTATTTATTATTATTTCTTTCTTTGAAGTTGTATTGCGAATTCAAAATTATTTCACTCATTTATTAATAATCCTAATGTCTCTTACTTTTATTGCGATAGCAATTATATGGACACTCAAAAGCAGATTTCTGCCGTCGGCGTCGCCGTCGCCGTCGCCGTGAGGTTCCGTATGACGTCAATGGAGATGAAATCGTCGCCGCGCGCCGCCGAACGCTGCATGTGCGAGTGAAAGGGCGCGAGGGACGCGCTCTTTCACGGGGAGTGAACGCACGGCGGAGAACAAACGCGCGTTCTGCGCCGTGCTTCCTTAAGGTAGGTCACCACCTTCGAAAACGGACTTTTTGAAAAAAAATCGATTTTTTAAAATTAACATTTTTAGATTCCCTGTCTATTGAAGAATATTTAGCAAAAAGAATTATTTTGATAGCTCAAGCGGTTAAAAAGTTCTGGCGATTTTTCCAACCCCTCCTACATGCGTCCGAAACCGAAACTGAAGGTTTCTGATACCACGGAATCTGTTACCTCATCATAAATGTCTCTCAGAATGCATATTACGTCATTTTAGTATGCTTTAGTTCATTTTCAAGTGCAAGTCATTTTCTGAGTTCATTAAAAAATTCCACTGGAGGGCTACGGGGCGAGAGAGCACACTCTGTTTACTTTGCACGCGTTCGCGTGGCGTTTGCGTCTGTGTCGCGTGTGCTTTTTCGTGCGCTTTTTGAACATCGTGCATTTAGCGCTATCCACTCAAGAAAAAAGTCTGTGTACTCTATGAAATATGAAAAACACGGCCACTACACGACGATGACATGCCTGACCAGTGACTGCTGCTGTGTGAGGAAGGCCGCGCGCAACTCAGGTGGAGACGCAAAGCAGGCAAGAAAAAAAAAAATCCGTGCATCAGCTCGCTCAAAAGGAGACCGCGCCGCTTCCAAGGAGGGCCCAAGCTAAGAACCTGGTGGATTTTAGGCATTTCTGATGTTTTTTTATTACATAAACATTCATTTGAAATCTTTAAACCCTTTTTTCTCAAAACATGTTTTTTTGCTATGTGCAGTTGCGCGAACAGTGATAACTCTCCGTGTAATAAATATTTTCGCGTAAAATTTTGCGTGCTGTTTTGTTATACATAGAGCTGTGCATTCAAGCAGAACTAATGAAAACGAGCAGTAACTTTTTATACTATGACCAACTGCGTAAAAAAAAAAAAAAACCTGCCGGATATCATCTTTATTAGTTTTTTTATGATAACGCGCCTCGGCTTTGAGATACGGTGATGATGGTGCTTAGATGCACAGACTGTTGTCCTCACTACATACCTGCCAAGTCGCATTTGAATCGCATCGACCATATTTCACTTATGACTGTTGGCGCAACATGCATATTTCGGCACATTTTGATTTTTATAAAAAAAAAGAATTTTAATTTTCTGCAATTTTCTGATTTTAAACATTCAAAATAACTAAGCTTTACACACCAAAAGTGCAGTTGTAACTTTTGGACCGTTACTGTGAAAATTTTTCTCGAAGGTGGTGACCTACCTTAAGGGCTGCAGAAGTAGGCGTCTCTTTCCTCCTTTACAATCACCATATATGTAGAGCAAACGCGCCTTCTTCTCACGCACGAAAGGCCGCGGGGGGGGGGGGAAGGGAGGCGACGTTTAGTTGCGGCACCAAGTGCCTATTTATATCAGAGGCTCCGGCAACAGTCACCAACGCCGCAGGCATTTTGAGCGAACGCGGGCAAAACGCCGACGGCGTCGACAACAGTTCAGCGCGTTGCCGGTGCTGCTGCATGTCCAAGTTTATACAGCTGATAAAGCTAATATCATTACTCCGTATAGCTCTCTACAAATTTGCTATCGCAATTCATGCTTCGCGTTTCAGGTGAAACTGCGACAAGTTTTTTCTTTACGTCTTCTCATTGCAGTTTTGAATTCGTTCTGTTTTTCAGCAGTTGACTGTCTGCAAAACAACACATTCTTCTTATTTCTATATTCTTAAATATTCATGTAAAATACGGGGTGGCGCGGAGCCAACTTGAACCCGCCGCGATAGCTTGTAGTTGTTGGCAGGAGTGGGAATGGTAGAGGGGGGACTCCGTTACCTGACGTTTGGTGTAGAGTATGTACTTGCGGAATTTTAGACCCGCATATCTTTGAAAATGACAATGCAAAAACAGTGACCGTTGATTCAGAACGTTATATGACTATGTTGGAAGGCTTTGTTCAACAAAAGTTACGGCAGCTTGGAATTGACCCTAAAAACCCATACTTCCGGCAGGATGGAGCAACAGCCCACACCGCGTGAAACAGTATGACTGCAGTTCGTAAAATGTTCGGAACTGTTATCTCTCGTTTCGGCAAAATCGCTTGGCCAGCTCGGTCGCCCGACCTCAGTGTAGCAGAAGTTTTCCTGTGGGGGTTCCTGAGCGACCGTGTGTTCCAGAGCCATATCATGAGTATTCAACAACTCAAGCAAACCATTGGTAACGAAGTTGCCGCCATTGATGAGGACCTCGGAGGCGCGTGTCCGACAATTTCAATAAAGGTTTGCAGCAATGATGCATTGATGTAAACGGAGGCCATCTAGCTGCCTAAGCTAGTTTTCAAAAAAAAGAAAATCTTGTAATCGTTGGGAAATAAATGGCATACCTGGTCGTATTTACAGACGCCTTTACTTACTTTTTCCCTGGTTCCGTATATAATATGACTAGTTGAAAAATGTCACTTGGCTATGCGCCACCCTCTATTAATATTATTAACAATTTTCTGGCATTATTATTCTATATCATTACTATTACTGCTATTCTGACCGTCGTCTTTGTCATAGTTTTATCGCCCGTTTCTTGGCCAATCCCCCCACTACAGAAAGGAATCGTTGCTTGGGCGGAAGAGGTCGCCGCAGACAAGCGGCCACCTACAACGCCCTGAAAATTTTTTAAATAAAGTTGTTTCCTCCTCCTCCTCCCCGCTTTGGGTACGTGCTCAGTGTCTGGGATCATCATCATCAGCAGTAGCAGCATGCGTCTGACGTCCGAAACAAATCATGCGTGAAGGCAACAACAGCAACAACAACAACCCATGGGTCCGCACAAACATGGCAGCATCGCCAGCTTGCCCGGACCGTCGCAGCCTCACCGGGACGTCCACTCGGCCGACGACGCTTCTCTGCCAGATATCCAGTGGGCGTCGAGCTGCTCGGACATGCACCTCACCGATTTCTCGCCGGTCGCGGTCCCTTTCGCCCGCGTCGACAATGACCTTGGGCAAGCCAAGCTCGAACGCGGCGAACCCAACGATGTCGATCCGGCTGCGTGCACACGTCTGGCCCTCGGAATGTTGCTCGTCATCGCTGTCATGACCGCAGTAACGGTGACCCTGGCTGTGATGGACGCGCCTTTTGGATCCGCCACGCGCCCGCAATACGTCCGCAAGGCGGCCCTCAAAAGCAGGCCGAGGGTGACTGCACCATCGCCGACGCTCGCGAGTCGTCGCGGCAAGCAGATACACTTGGTTGACAACGGCGGTCATTACGGTTCGGTTAAATTTACTGTTGCTGAAGACGAAGAAACCACGGCAACCGAAGCTCGCCATAGTCGGATCCAACCGAGTACCGTGTCGCTGAAGGGTGCCGTCAGAGTCACGTCTTCGCGCCGACCAGACGATCGGATGTTTCGAAATAAAATGCCACCACTCACTTAAATAGGCAGGTTGTAGTCTATAGCGCCTGGCGTAGAGCTTCACGAACATGACAAATGTGTGTTAATTTGACTAGTTAATAAATTGGACGCGAACATCGAATGACGTAATAGTAGTCGAGAATGTGCAGTTGCTTAGTAACTTACCGACCAGTTTCTATCTGTATTGGAATCAATATATACACTCTGTCAGCATTTAAACGTCATTACCGCAGCGTGTGGCAACTTTCGCAGCAGGTATTGGCATGCGATTATGCCACAATATGTTTTAGACATTTGAGGGTGCCGTGAACATGTTTCGTGAACAAATTGCAAGTTGTAAATAGAACATTTTAGTCTACTGACCAAATTTTCACCGTCCTTGTTCTCGGTCATTGTATAAAGGAAACGTTTAAATAGGAAAACGCGGCTACTCGAGAGGGAATGCAAATAATATTTATGTAACATTCAATTGGAGCCGATGGTGAACTTTTTTAATTTAATTCATCAGTGTTCTACATAACAGACTGAACATGGAACACGCCTTCCAAAACTAGCGTTGTCCTCACTTATTCGAAGTGATCATCCTTTCATTTGCGCCAGAGGTCTCAATGGGAAATCAATACCACTGTAAGAGACCGCAGAAATAAACGAAGTGCGCAGAAGCAGAACTCTGACTGCCGTTCCTCAGCACCACTGTGTAGTGTACCCGGATTAACTGGTTATTGGATTAACGCTCATGGATCCGATTTGAAATTCAGTATCTTTTAAAGAAGAAGCCGTTCCCGAAGATAATATTTGGCAGTCATCTATGATAAAAACTCAACTGTAATCCACAGGTACAAAATGTAGCAACTAAGGCACAACGTGTTTTAGGTCTACTGCGCAGACTAAGCAACCGACAATATGGGCTACGTAGGGATTCTCGGCTAATGATATATAAAATGTATATGCGCCGAATATTGGAATTCGGTTGTATAGTGTTCTCAGGCGGCCCCGCTTATAAAACTTATCCTCTGGTTCTTTTGGGGCGTTGTTGGCAAGTCCGAGGGTCCGAGCGGCCATGAAGGTTTCGTGGGTGGTGTCGTGCCAAGTGCTGGGAGAAGGAGACATCCAGAGAGTTGAGAAAAGCGTTTTATATACAATGTACATATTTTATAACAAGGGCTCCATGGGGATCGGAGCTAACTACATGCTAAGTCGTTGCATGTTCGAGCGTCTGAATGTCTGAGCGTCTACATGGTCGAGCGTCTACATGGTCGAGCGTCCCTCAAAACGCTCAAGCTCTGCTTTTTATGCAGTTAATTTCCCTCTTTCACTCGATGAGGGAATTCACTGCAGTTCTTCTTGGCCAATCACAAACTTCGATCAGTTCGCAATATCCCGCCCAATAGTTGCACCGTTCCGCCGGGCTCCTCCTCAAATGTTGCCTGATCGCCCCCGCACACCAGGCAACGGGTGGCAACTTGGGAATCAAACGTCGACGTGGTTCCCACAGGAAATCTCGACGTTGGCCCCTTTAAAGTATTAGTGGCCTCTCCGTGACGGTCAGTTTGACAGGGTCCGGATACTGGCCTTCGCGGAAGCCACCGTTTCCAGGGAAGGCACGGCTGCTGTCGTCTCGGAAAGGGGCTCCTGGCTTGCGTGTCACATTTGGCGCCGAGCCCCGTCGTAGTTAGTCCGGGTGGGTGCTGGTGCTTTCCGGAAACACCCCAAAAGCGACGTTGTCGTCTTACCGCCGCACGAGGCCGATGACCCATTGCAGCCTGGGGTCCCAGAACTCGTCTCGCCCATCAGCTCCGGGCAGTCGAATGGCCGAAGATACGAGACATAATTGCTCATTCATTCGCCCCAGGTGACGCTGAATTAGTCGCCGGCTCCTTGGCCTAGAGAAAACGACGAAGCGTGAACAGCACTCCTTAGGTGCATGTCTGCCGGTGAAGCATTCTTTGTCCTGAGCGATCGTCACGCACAACTGCGTGAAGCCCTGTGCCTGCGTCTGGGACATCCCAGGTTTGTGGTAAATATTTAGAAGCCCGCCTACCAACGTTGCCCTGAAGATTTCGCATGTTAACGATTCAGACATTTTCAAAATAATTTTATAACATTCCGCTTAGACGATCTGATTACGCCTTTATCGATGATTAAGACTCCTTCTTTTGTGCTCGGTGGCCACGTTTTCACACTCCGCAGATTGTTTCTGTACGAAAGCAGTTAGAGAATGTAAATGTGAACGTTCGAGAGATAATTCCATCAATTGAATCCAATCAGAATATTAAGCTTGACTTTGATGACATTTTCCCCCGAAACAAAAAGTCTCAATCGGTCAGGTTTTCTTACAACATTACGTTGTTCAGATACAAACAAATAACGTAATTGCCGCAGACGCTCCAGTGAACAACGATAAGGTGGACGTAGGCATTTTCTTGATTTAGTTTGGCTGGTCGTTCTCTTTGAGACTGCCAGCTTACACTGCAGTGTTTGAAGCCGAGCTTTTGGCAATGATTTTAGCGCTGCGGAAATTCCATTTGAACTCAATCAGGGTGGTTAAGATAACAGATTCTCTTTCTGTCTGTACTTCGCTTACAGCTTCATCCAATTCACCAGCTCCAAAGACGTTTCCAACATTAGTTCCTCCACAGTTGAATTTGGTAAAACTATTATGGTTACCAGCCACTTTGGATTACATTTAAATGAAATTGCAGATTCATTAGCGCTAGTATCCCTGAATCACGCCTGAGTGGACCGATAATATCGGTTATTACAGTAGTTAAGATCATAACCGCGATTAGATATAGAAAATATTCAATTCATAGAGATGTCATCGAATAAATAACAACACGGACAGAATGTCAGCACCTAAAATTTCTATAGAAAATCCAGCGGTGTCCATCAAGACGCGTCGAAAGTAGTGATGACTACATTACGCTGGCGTGTCCATCTTCACAACATTAGGTAAAAGTTCACGCACACAATTCTTGGCCAATCCCCCAATGTGGGTACGAGCCATAGTATGAGACCATCATCATCATCACTTCAAACAAGACCGCAAGCGCTCGATTAGGCTGGAACCAGCCAAGAGAAGAGGACAATTCTACTCGCTCGTGCCGCAAGCTCACGCCGCGCGTTGTGCGCGTGAAGGAAAAACGAAGCAGCCCCCAGGAACGCTGCGGCTCCTGTGCAGAAAGAAGACATCCAAGCCGCATGGAACTTGCCGATGGCAGAATTTGGCAGGGATCTCGCCACCGCCGCGTCTCAGCAACCTACGGCGGCAGCGGCACAACGGACGTCGATCGGGGTGCCAGCTGCGGTGCTGGGTCGCCCGCTGCAGGATCCGTACCTGATGCCAGACGCCGGCCCGCTGCACTTGTACACCTGTCTCCTGGAGATGGCGCCCATACAGGCGGTGGCGTATGCGCCGCCCCTAGAGCCCCCGCAGCGCAGCTTGGGCTGCTTGGCCTTGTGGGCACTCATCGCTGCTTTGGGGATGCTCATGGGCCTGGTCCTGTTCTTCCTCGTCTTGCGTCTCGTGCTGTCGACGAGAAAGGAACGCGAGAGCACCAAGACTCCCGCCAACAGCGTCAACAAGGTCGTGCGCGCACGTGAGGCGCAATGCTGCCGACAGGCAGCCGTGGCATCGACGCTAGGAACTGAAGTCGACAGATGCCGAGTCTCCAACGGCATCAACTGCGCTTGCCACCTCGGAGACCAAAGACGACGAAGACCCGGCGAGTGGACCAGGAGCAGCGATCGTGACGTCGAAGGAAACCGCTCGGCTGCACCAGAGCGGCAGTTTTATCTTCGTGGAAACGACGCTACAACGTAGATTTCGATATTGTTGTTTATTTGTACATTGTATTTGGCTGATATTGTGTCACTGACTGTGACATTTTATTCAAACGGGATCATATAAAGAATAAGTTTATCGAATGTGCAATATTTATTTTGCGCAATGGCGGTATAGCATACGCCGTAGAACCGCGACGAATGCCTTAATACTCTGGCTATATCGACAAGCATTCAAATTATAGACGCCAGATACCCAAAGCATGGTGGAGATAATGGCTAGTGCATCATTGATTTCAGCGGGGGGGGGGGGGGGGGGATGCGTTGCCGTGTACGCGGTATTTTAGCAAAGGTTGTATGCAGAAACGTGTGCCCCCTGGCCGCCTGCAGAATTCTGCCTTCCAGTATGCCAAACATGGCGTCCATAAAATTGAAACCAAATAAAAGAACAGTAATCCTACACGGCCTGAAGGATCACAGGTCGCCGTAATTGATAGGTATATGGTAAGAAATTCACGTATGTACAAATAAAAGTACAGTCAATCGCAAAAGATTACGGACCACGGTTTCTCAGAAAACGTATAATTTCGAAGCAGCCTGCAAAATTAGTAAAGCAGAACATCAAAATGTTGTTCACATATTTGGTAGATGCTGTAAACCCGATTACTAGGCTGCGTTTTGAGGCTGCGCATTTATTCAGCTTTTTATCAGATCTCGTGTTCCGTAATATTTTGTGTTTTGCTGTACGTGATCTTGAAGGAATAAACTTTATATGTCCAACGGTTATGGCTGTTGGTGCCCGTGGCTAGGCTGCCACATAAGCACATAAGCTATACATTAGACTACAACCAATAGAGTAAAATGCGAATAATCATTAATATGTAACAAAGACAGCCCCATTCTAAATTGAAAAAAAGAATCGTCGGCCCTTCCACTTAACCAGCGAAGTTGAAACGCGTGGCCCAGCGTTTATCACTGGGTTAATACCGAGGGTTCATTAAAGTATTTCTCTATTATGAGGTTACACACACGTTCGGCTGCAACGGAAAGAACAACATCACTGACGGTATGCCCGCCGTCCACCGCTGTCGCTTGCGTTCGATGTCTCGAGTTTGCTCGGCAGCGTGGTTGGCAGCATTCGCCCGTTATTGCCGTTTGCGATTCTTCGAAATTAAATTGCTTCAAAATTAAATCTGACCGTTACGCAAAACAATGAATGGCTCATGCTCCTTAAACAATGGCTCATACCCCAGTAAACGCGGCCTCCCCATTACGATGACAAAAGAGAAGTGAAATTCTGCGCTGGAATGATGAGCGGCAGCGCAGTCAGCTGTGGAAGCAGACGACGACGAACGCGGGAGCAGTGGCACAAGCGCGTGCCGAGCCCGAGCATGAGCCAATGAGCCAGCTGCGGAAGAAGACGACGATGCTCGAGCCAATGCTGATGATGATAATTTTCTGTACACAGGCGATTTCACCTAGCCATATACGATTTCGCCCAGGCATAGTGCTCTTCAATTAAAAAAAAAACCCACCCTGAAAGAAGTCCACTAGGTGGATTTTTAACCCGTTCGGAAGGTTTGCTCCTCAGACGTATTGATTCTGTTTTGAACAGATCCACGCAGGACAAGGACAAAGAGAAGACGCACATTGAACTGACAATCAACAACTAATTTCGAAACGAGCGCCTATATCAAAGGCAACGATAAAGAACAAGTACAGTAAAATACCATGCAGTTAATGTTATGTACTGCCTGCCATTTACACTATATATAGATATTAATGGGAAGCTTTCTTAGCCTACGTTTGCGGGTTTGGCGTGGCTGCCTGGCTGCTGTTGGGTCGGTCGCTACCTCGGCGTAGGTATTCATGGTATATAAATAAAGGTTATATGTGCGCCAAACGAAAGTACGACCGAACGTGCTTATAACACTCGTGTATGCTGACCAGGTATGCGTAACGAATGCGTAACAAATGTTAACTTCCTACATAACATCCGAGCATCCAATGTCGGCTCACAAGCATCTTTAACGCACGACGATCTATTAATGGAATGGTGAATGATATTTAAGGGACTATTTTATTTACTTTATCCTCTTTGATTTAGCCACTCAATACAAGCCACTGGGTGTGTGCCTGTTCTTGGCGAATCCTCAAAATTGGGTGTGTCCCACTATGATTCCTATACAGAAAACCTGGACATATAATGTCGGCTCACAGATATCTCTAAATCACAGCGACAAGTTAATACAATGGTGAATTATATTTGGCGTGTTCTTTGATTTACTTTATTTTGTTTGATTTATCCATTCGTCATGTGCTACGTACTGGGGGTGTGCGTGTCCTTGTACAATCCTCCAGAATGGGTGTTTCCCAGTTGACACACGAGGTACAGGATTCCTAAATGCAGCATTACACGTGTCGTTACTTTCTGTGCGTACGTCGCCAGTCATCCCCACTCATACCTCGACAAGTATCATATATACATAGCTTTCGTTCTCGTGATGTCGCTGCGTAGACGTCTCACACTGAGCATCCGCCTGATGTGGAGATTGTATTTCGGCATATCTTGGAAGCGATGTGGTGCATAAATCTAAAACTTGCATGGCAATAAAGTTGTTACCTTTGTGGTAGGTAAACATAAACATTCTATGTGATTACACGTTGAAGGAATAAAGTAAACAAAATTGTTAGCAGCATCGTTAGTTGTAAATCATTACTACAGCTTCGATTCATTCCGCCATGTGCACTGAATCTGCATTTTTTTATTTGGTATAAAGTACCAGTGACTTCATGGTACCTCATGGCGTGGCCAGGCGTTATACTTCGCTGGTTTCACTGGCAGCAGCGCGTATATCCACATGTTACCTCTTCATGGGCTGTCGTCAATTGTGCGTGTAGAATTCGACAAGAAAATGAATCCTTACCGAATCGGCCAACTTTCCATTCTACTCCTTAGCTGATTTCTCAGTCTGTCTTCATGCAGAAGGATATACTTCTGCGATATAACTCTAGCAGCAGTATCTGCAGTACGAACTGGCTACTGTGTGCTTTCCCGATTTTAATCGCCCAAGAATTTTGCTAAGACAGAATAATGAGTTTAATACAAAAAATTTGGAATCCATTGAAATAATTTGTTTGGGTGGCTCGTGTGGGAGTAAGTTAAAGAAAATCCACGCATCTCCACGAAGTGAATCATGACGAGTGGGTGAATCACTGTAGATCGTTCTTACCGTAAATCACTCGTGACACTGCCCACGCGCGCATGCAAATGAGTGACAACGCGTGTGTACAGTATATCATAATCATAATCATCATCATAATCATCATCATCATCATCATCATCATCATCATCATCATCATCATCATCATCAGCATATATTTATGTCCACTGCAGGACGAAGGCCTCTCCCTGCGATCTCCAATTACCCCTGTCTTGCGCTAGCGTATTCCAACTTGCGCCTGCTGCGCATTGCATGGCCTGCCCAGCTCCATTTCTTCCACTTAATGTCAACTTGGGAAACAAACTTGGGAAAAATTTTACAGACGCATTTCAGTTGCTTAGCCAAACATACGGGGAGGACTGTATGAGTTGCACGCAGTGCTATGATTGATTCAAGCGCTTTGAAGACGGAAGAATGTCGGTCGGTGACGATCCCAAGACTGGACGACCTTCCACATCCACAGATGATGACCACGTCGAGAGAGTTCGAGCTGTGATTCGTGGAAATCGTCGTTTGACTGTTCGAGAAGTCGCTGGCCAAGTGGGTATCAGCGTAGGATCATTTCATGAAATTTTGAGTGACAAACTTGGGAGGCGTCGTGTCAGTGCAAAATTCGTGCCGCGTTTGTTGACTGACGAACCGAAGCAGACTCGTGTTGAAATCAGCCAGGACCTGTTCGCCGCTGTTAATGACGATGAAAGCTTTCTTAAGAATATCATAACAGTTTACCCAAGTTTGTAGCAGAACTTCACACACACACGATGTTCTTCCGATTCTTTCATTGTCACTTTGGCACCAATCCGAAGAACAGCTTGTTCATGTGCAAACTTCAGTGGTTGTAGCTCACCAACTAACGGTCCAAACGAAACGCGGCAAATGGCAGTTTTTTGCCTAAACCTGCCACTACATGCGCTCAGTAGCCGCAGCCCTCTCCCTCTGCTCGTTGGCGCGCTATTTCAAAAGTTCTGTTTTGTTTTTGAACACACCTCGTGCTTCGCAGCAACTTGAGGTGAACGGCCGGAGGGACACGATGTAATAAATCGGTCTAGTTTTTTCTAGGCGTCTTTTTAACTGTCTGTTTACTTATGTGTTCTTGTTTTGTAATAAAATAATAGAAGGAAGTCAATGCGGTATGCACTTTCTTTTCGCCCTCCTCCGCTTTGGAGCTGTTTAAAGTAGATTATGATCAACCAACAAGCCGAAGTTTTAACGTCAAGCAGGGTTTAATTAAACTTTTCACTGGATACCCTGCCACATCGACGTTCACGATAATGGGGCTGCTGACCGTCTTGTTCAGGAAACATCACTTCCTCCTCCATCCGTTACTTTGCTTCACGATGTGAACTGTGCCAAAAGAAGCTTTAAGAACACGCTCATCATCCCTACCCTACGCTGCATCAACCATAAACGAGAAAAAGCGTTTGAAACATCGAGGATATATGCTCTTTTCTATACCGTTTCCGTTTGTATTTTTAAAGGGCGGGCTTGCAGGAACGCACTCTTATTGTTGTTAAGGGAACAACGAAATGGAAGAACCAGCACATTGGTCACTCCTACAGTACCACTAGCTTTCTCGAGTAGTAAACATTTTTATTTACGTGATGCACCGCCGCTTCCTGGAGGTTGTCCTTGGTTAGTGCGACTTGGTAACTTTTCTTCATTTAAAGTATCCGTGTAGGGCTATCCTTTAAAGCTTATTTGATCGACCATAATTTCTTATAAGTACTTAAACCTTCGTTCTTTGGTGAGGCATGTGCCATTTCTGACCGGATAAAGTTTCGTTTCCTGGAGATATTATTCCATTATCTGGAGTGTTTGTATTGGGCTCGCCATTATAGGATTGCCATAATTCATTCTACTCCATGCCGCAGAGTCTGGCCAGTTTAGAGGCGAAGGAAATCTATTATGGGGCACGTGAATAAATATAAATGTTCACATTTTCATCTCTATTCTAAAATCTAATGTGAATAATGATGCACGGCCGTCTCATGACTGTGGGTGTACGCCAAAGTATGCTCCCCGACCAATGCCCGACAGATGGTGCATGTGCGCCAGTTTGATGAACCGTAGAAGAGGAAGAAGGAGACAAGCGCCCTCACCATGGACAGGCGGGAACGAGAAAGCGAGGGATTCTGGTTCAAGAAGAACAAGCGGTCATCGTCGCCGCCATCCCGACCACGGGCCAACTTACAAGTGACGTTAGACTGCAGCGCTGGCGCCTCGGAGAGCGGAAACGTGCACCTGGCCCCTCTAGGCGCGAACCTCGTGACCTTCTCGCTGGCGAACG
The DNA here is from genome assembly GCF_013339745.2 of Dermacentor silvarum. NCBI lineage: Eukaryota > Metazoa > Arthropoda > Arachnida > Ixodida > Ixodidae > Dermacentor > Dermacentor silvarum. Next base: position 193,881,481 of record NC_051155.1, read on the forward strand.
CCGCGCTGCCGGAAGGCGCACCCACGCCCAAGCCCTTGGAGGAACCTAAGCCCCCATCGACCGCGAGAATCGCCCTGGGGACGCTGCTCGTGATCGCCGTGGTGTCGGCCGTGACGCTCACCCTTGGATGGCTCGACTGGCCTTTCTTGCCCGGAGACTCGCACGGACGCCAGGGTCTCTTGAAGAACGGTTCTGCGGGCGTCCTGCCCGCACGGAGAGATCGCGGCCCGTGCAGCCACGGTACGCAGCGACTTCGTCAGCAACGGCGTTGATCCGGGGTCCTCGAGGAAGGCGGGAAGGACGCCGAGACCTCCTCTGATGCCGGACATGCGCACCATAGGGGACGAGCTAGACGTCACATTCTCCTCTTCTGCGAACGCTGATAGGGATGTCACGGTTGATCTCGACGAAGCCTTCGCTGACAGCAGCACAGCTGTGGTCATTACTGAAGGTTGAAGCCATGGTGCATTCTCGGCAGATTTAGAGCATCGAAAAGGCGTTTGTGTATAGAATAATAAAAGTCGGAATTGGTAGCATGGTTGTAGGAATTATTAATATGCAGAAGACTAGGGTGAGGTTCAGCAACTTGTCAGGATAATGATATATATATATATATATATATATATATATATATATATATATATATATATATATCCTGTGGCATTTAAAGTCTAGAATCTGCGCAAGGGGTACGTTTATTTAGGCTAATTACTCACAGGGGACCAGGGTCATGAGAAAGAAACCTACCAAAGAATTGAATTGAATTGAATCCGAGGTATTATTTGCCAGAACTACGAAATGTACCGAAGAATGAAAGTGAGTTGGAGCGCATGCCACTGCCTAGTAATGGCCGGCAGTTTAGCAGTATCCCTGAAAGCAAAAATTGTGAAATCGTAGCATTCCACTTGTACTGACATATGTTGCAGAAACTTGGAGGTCAATAAAGAATCATCGGAAATCAGAGCGCACAGCGAGCTATTGAAATAATTACGGCCGTAACGTTAAGACGCAAGAAGACAGAAGTCATTTAGCGTACGGGAGTATATCTGATCGTCTATATATAGTTGAGGTTTAGAGGATGACATGGAGTTGGGCAGGTCATGCAAAGCGTATATAGTGCAGATAACCGGTGGTCTGTTGAGGTTACAGAATGCAGGCCGGAGAAATGGTACAGCACTAGTTAGGTGGTGGGATGAAATCGGGACATTTGCAGGCATAGGATGGAGTCAGCTAACGCTAGAAAAGGGGTAATTGGAGATCGCTGGGAGAGGCTTTGGTCCTGCAGTGGACATAAAATAGGCTGATGATGAGGAAGAGGATAATGTACGCGTTATTTCAAAGGAAATTTAATTTATGTACATTATATTTTTGCTTTACCCAAGCGAATCTTGACAAAGCTGCAGTATAGTAGGTATAGGAGCCTTAATTAAGGATTACAACTACAATCAACAGATTAATTTCTCTTTCACCAAAATTTGCGTTATGGTTCCCTGAGAGGGGGCAACAGAGCTTCTCAGGACCTTCATTAAAGTTTTTTGTCTGTCTATGGTTCACGTGATGTTATAATCTGCGAGGAAGCAGATGTTGTGAATTGGGGTAAATAACTTCTCCGATGAGTGATTTAGACCTTGTTGCGCAATAAGCAATTGCAATACTCGCTTAGCCTTTTGTCGATAGTGTCTTTATAGCGAAGCTTTATATGTCCAGGCGAAATCCTATATGTCTAGGCGAAATCGCCTTTGTACAGAAAACTATCATCAGCATTAGGTACAGATTACGGTTTTTCAGTCCTTGTTCTCAGTGATTAAATAGAGGAAACGCTTAAAAAGAAAGAAAGCTTTTCGAGAGAGAACGCAAATAATATTTATGGAAAACTCGAATTCAAGTGGACATTGTGGCAAACTTTCGTATATAATTCGTCAGCGTTCTACAAAACTGAACCGGGAACACGTCTCGCAATAAAAATTCTGAATTTGAAGAAACGACTGACGTAACGTTCACAAAAGATTAGCTATAAACGGCACTCGGGGGGAAAAACAAACGGAAGATACAAGCACTGATCTCAACTGAAGCCACCGGGAGTAAGCTCCCTTGTTCCGGAAGTCGGTAATTTGATACTTTCTGGCGACACTTCGCCTGCACGGAGCTCAGCATATTTTTTTTTTGTTCCCCTAAAGTACCTGCCTAATGTGCCGTAAACTACCCAAGAAGGCCGGAGACGTCTTTTGGGCAGTCATCAAAAGTTGGTCATTACCGTGCCGACAGCGTCGCTACCATGAGCAGCGCGCGTTGAAAACACCTGCCATTCAGAAAACGCTTTATGTAAGCAAAAATAACGCATACGGAGTAGATTTTCATAAAAGCCTTTATCAGACGTTTAGCGACAACAACACCCCCTAAAAACGTGGTAAACCACGAAGAAAAATTGTTAAGGCCGCAATATTATTCGACCAACTGCACTAGTAAGTGAAGCATGCGCTCTAATTCCGGGACAAGCCGCCGCACGACGCCGCATTTCCCATGGTTTCACTTGCACCCGGCTCGGCGAGCGCGAAGCGGCATCCAGCAAAACAGTACAGATCAAGTGGATACAAGCTGTGTTCACTCTCAATCTCTTGACTGTGTCACTCAAACAGCTGATGACCGTCGATGGCGAAGAGCTGCTATATCGTCCTCACTTCCGTGTGGGCTTGACGTCATCGCTGCTTACCTCCAGTTGCGCCAATCAGCGGGAAAAATGAACAAATTATTCATTTACTGCTCGTTTCTTCCTAAAACTAGCGTTGTCCTCACTTTTCTTTACGTGACCATCCTTTCATTTGCGCCAGAAATTTCAACGGGAGATTTTCTAATCAGTATCACTGTAAGGGAAGACAGAAGTAAATGAAGTAAGCAAAAATAACGAACAGCCATCGCCGACGCAATCAGGCAGCTTGTACAACTCGGACTTCCGCTATCAGGTCGATTGCGTAGCGTGCATGGATGCAGTGGTCATTCGACAAGGAGGGTGGGTTTCCTGCGAAAGCCCTAACTACCAAAGTATACACGTACCTAAGTCACCGAAATGTTGGATTACTTAGTATTAGAACTACAAGCCATATCCATGCCTCTGTCGATGTGTTGAATGAACTGAACAAAGAACTCAAAAATAACCTGCTCGCCTTATTTATTCTTTTTTTTTTATGTATACACCTGTCCTCAGGACCCTCATGTTTGTGTAGCATCCCAGCAAACCTGATTTTAGGTATAGGACGAAGCTTCTCTTTTCAAATATATTGAAAAGGAGTAGGTTATAACATAGAAAATATGGCACCTATTTTTCTAACATTTAATATCGTCATGCTTATAGAGATGGTATTACATTGCAGAACTACTATGTGGATGACGGGTAATTCAATAAGAAATCCAAATCAAATAGGCTTCAGAGTTGATCGCTCAATATGGTGTGCCCATACTGATTTAGAGAGCCGAACTCGAAAAAGGAGAAAATATTCTGCTTTAGCGACATTAGATATAGCTAAAGTATAGACAGCATTGAATATTCAATTTTATTTAATATCCTACAGAATCATATTTTCCAGAAATTTATTTTTGCGTGGTTGGCTTAATTTTTGAGATCAAGTAAATTTTATTGCTTTAAGGATGGCTGCTCCTCATCTAAATTTAAACACACTCGCGGTGTTCCCCAAGGAGCAGTCCTCTCTCCAATATTATTTTCTATATTACTGAGCTCCATCCCAGCTTGCCAGGACGTTCAAGTTTACACTTATGCAGATGCTATTGCATTCTTCGCGACCGACAGTGACATTTACGCTCGATACCAAAAACTGCAAAGATACATGAGTATGCTTGAGGTATGGCTTCAGTTATCTGCATGTCACTAAGTGTAAGTAAAAGTGCAATCTTGCTGTTCCCGATCACGGATTCGATTTGAATTTCTCTGTCTTATAAACAAGAAACCATTCCCCAAGTTGAGTCTAAAATATGTGGGAATCACCTATGACAAAAAATTCAACTGGAGTCCACACATAGAAAATGTAGAAACTAAGGCACAACGTGCTTTAGGCTCTACTGTGCAGACTAAGCAACCGACAATATGAGCTGCGTAGGGATTCTCTGCTAATGATATACTGAATGTATATGAGCCCAGTATTGGAATTCGGTTGTGTAATGTTCTCAGGCAGCCCTGCTTATAAAACTAAGCCTCTGGTTCCTTTGGAGCGTGAAGCCCTGCACCTGTGTCTGGCACTCCCCAGGTTTGTAGTAAATATTTAGAAACTCGCCTACCAACGTTGCCCTGCATATTTCGCATCTTAACGATTCAGACGTTTCTAAAATTTTATAGCTTTCCGCTTAGACGATCTGAATACGCCTTTCTCGATGATCCAGACTCCTTCTTTTTATCTCGTTGGCCACGTTTTCACACTCCGCAGGTTGTTTTTGTACATAAGCAGTTAGTCTAAATGTGAACATTCGATAGGTAATACAATCAACTGAATCCAATCAGAATATTAAGCTTGAATTTGATTACATTTTCCCCCGAAACCCAAAGTTTCAATCGGTCAGGTTCTTGAATAACCGGTTGCAATATTATCTTGTACACGTACAAACAAATAACGTAATTGCCACAGACAATTCAGTGAACACGTACAAACAAATAACGTAATTGCCACAGACAATTCAGTGAACAACGATAAGGAGAACGTAGGCATTACCTCGATTTCGCTTGGCTGGTCGTTCTCTTGAGACTGCCAGCTTACATTACCGTTTTTAAAGCCGACCTTTTGGCAACGATTTTAGCACTGTGGAAACTTCCTTTGAACACAATCAGGGCGGTTAAGGTAACAGATGTCCTATCTGTCTGTACTTCGCTTTCAGCTTCATCCAATTCCCCAGGTCTAAAGACGTTTATAACATAAGTTACTCCGCAGTTACCTGAGGAACTTATGTAATCCACAGGGTACCTGGCCCCTGTCGATTACATTTAAATAAAATTGCAGATTCATTTGCGCCAGCATCCCTGAGTGGACCGATAATATTGGTTATTCCAGTAGTTAGGAACATAGGAGCGATTAAATATCGAAAATATTTAATTCGTACAGATGTGATAGAATCAATAACATCATGGACAGAATTTCAGCACCTAAAATTTACATAGAGAATTCAGTGGTGTCCATCAGGACAATCAGAAGTTGTGATCACTAGATTAGGCTGCCGTATCTTCCCATTAAACTTATGTTTGCACAGGAGTGGTCTGGCGATATCACCCCTGTACCAATACTGCCAAGAAACAGAATCCCCAGATCACTATATTTTGCTATGTCGCCGGTATACAGTAATAAGAAAAAGACTTCTAGAAATTCCGCTTGCTAAACTAGGATTAATATTAATATCAGAAATAGTACTAACTTTCGGTGCCTCAGTTCTGTGCTTCAGCCACAGGGACGTGTTCGATGCCGTTTGGGATTTCATACAATCAACTAAACGAATAAGCTTTTGAATGTATTTTTTTACTTGTTTACTTTTTTCTTTACCTATTTTATCTTGAGTACGTAAATCCTCAAAACATTAAGTAAAAGTTCACGCACACAATTCTTGGCCACCCCAGTGTGGGTACGAGCCATTGTATGAGGCCATCATCATCAACACTTCAAACGGGACCGCAAGCGCTCGTTCAAGCTGGAACCAGGCAGGAAGAAGATGACAATTCTACTCGCTCGTGCCGCACGCTCACGCCGCGTGTCTTGCGCGTGAAGGAAAAACGAAGCACCAGAACGAGACGGGCGATGTCGCTATCGGCTTCCAAGAACGCTGCCGCTCCTGCACAAGAAGAAGACACCCAAGCTGCATGGAACTTGCCGATGGCAGAATTTGGCCGGGGTCCCGCCACCGGCGTGCCTCAGCAACCTGTGGCGGCAGGACGGGCGTCAGCGACTACCAAGGTGCCAGCTGCGGTGCCGGGTCCCCCGCTGCAAGATCCGTACCCGATTCCAGACGCCGGCCCGCTGCACTTGTACACCGGTCTCCTGGAGATGGCGCCCATACAGGCGGTGGCGTATGCGCCTTCCCCAGAGCCCCCGCAGCGCAGCTTGGGCTACTTGGCCTTGTGGGCACTCATCGCCGCTTTGGGGATGCTCATGGGCCTGGTCTTGTTCTTCCTCGTCTTGCGTCTGGCGCTGTCGGCCAGCAAGGAGCAAGAAGCCACCAAGGCGGCCACAAACAGCGTCGAGAAGGTCGTGGACCACGTGAAGCGCAACGTTACCGACAACCAGCCGCGGCATCAACGCGAGGATCTGAAGTCGACAGATGCCGAGTCTCCAGCGGCATCAACGGCGTTTGCCACCTCGCAGACCCAAGACGGCGAAGACCCGGCGACAGAGACCACGAGCAGCGACGGTGACGTCGAAGGAAACCGCTCGGCTGCATCAGAGCGGCAGTCGGGTCTTCATTGACACGAGGCAATAGCGTAGATTTCGGGATCGTTGATTATTTGTACATTGTATTTTTCTGATAGTGCGTCACTGACTGTGACGTTTTACTCAAATGTGATCATATAAAGAATAACTTTATCGAATGTGCAATATTTATTTCGCCGAAAGGCGGTATAACAGACGTCGTAGAACCGCGACGAATGACTTAAGTTTCTGGCTATATTGACGAGCATTCAAATTTACAGACGCTAGATACCTAAAGCATGAAGGGGATAATTGCCAGTACGTTTCTTTCGGATAGAACCAGAATACGGTGCGTAGCAGTGTAAGCTGTTTCTAGTAAAGTTTGTATGCAGAAGCGTGTGCCTCTGGCCCGTTGAAGAATTGGGACCGCCTATATGCCACACATGGAGACGATAAAATTGAAACCAAATAAACAGAACAGTGATCGTACAATGTCCTGAAGTATCAGAGGTCAAAGCAGTTGATAGGTGTTTAGCGTAAAATTAAGGAATTCACCTAGCTGGAAGTGAAAGTACGTGATGTTGAATCACATCAGCTATACTTTAGACTGCAGTCAATAGAGTAGAAGGCGAATAGTAATATGCAGCAAAGACAGTGCCATTATAAATTAAAAAAAGCACCCTGAAAGGAAGGCTACTGGTAAAATTGCCACCCTCTTCGGAAGGTTTGCTCCCGAGAAGGATTGATTCTGCTTTGAACAGAGCCAGGTAGGACAAGGATGAAGGGAAGACGCGCCCTGAACTAACAATCAACAGTTATTTAATTTCGAAACAAGCTAACATACGAAACGTAACGATAAAGAACAACTAGATGAAAATACCACTCAGTTTACGTGATGCACATATCTCCGGCCATTTGCACTATACAGGGTGTCCCAGCTATCATGCAGCCCGATTTAAAGAAGAGAGGAACGGCGTAACGCGAAGCAATCCTAGTGCGCATTGTTTCCAGTACAGTGGAAGTAGCCGCCAGTAATTTTTCGTTACTGAGATTTAATTAGGTAATTGTAATAATTATCTAACTCGAAAAGTACTGCCCTAATTATCATAGTGTCAATGAGAAAGTTGTAGAGCAACATGAAAAACTCCCGATACAGCTTGCTGTTGCTCAATACGTGCTACATAAATGCATTTTTCCGAGCGTGAAAGAAGCCCGCGATTACACGCAAAGTGCCTCGAGTGGCCAGTCGCGCGGCAATTCTGCGTATATATATATATATATATATATATATTAAAACGAGGATTCCTTTGCCTGTTTTCCCGGGTTTGGCATGGCTGCCTGGCTGCTGTTGGGTCAGGCGCTATCTCGGTGTACTTATTCGGGGTCAAGCATTATTACAAAAAAAAAAAAAAAACACCGGCGCTACGTGTGTCGCATCGGCGCAGTATTGTTCTGAGCCGTATGGTGCACATGATTATATTTTTTCCAGTCCGCAAAGATTGCTTAATTATTTTTTCAAATAGTAACTCTAGTGAAAAATCTTCAATACAAAAGTTGTAGCTCTTGTCCAGAAACATCATATTATTTCATCTATGCTAGCATAACTGCCCTGTTTAAAATTTTCCAGCCTTTCCTTAAAGTAGGCGAAATTAAAAAAAATATCACGTGATTGCCGGCTAATGTGCCGCGCCTTTAGTGCCCTCAATCTACGTTGAACGAATTAGCAAAGGCTGCCCCGCGCACAGAGGTCGATTGAATAAGCTGTCGGTCTTCTAATTGACCATTCTTTCAGTTGCGCCAGAAATCTCAGTGGGAAATTTCCCATTCAATATCACTGTAAGAAATCACAGAAATAAAAGAAGTAAGCAGAAATGACAACCAATCTTCGCCTAAGTAATCAAGCAGCTTGTAGTACAACTCTGACTGCCGTTATTCAGGACTATTGCGTAGTGTACACGGACTCAGCGGTCATTCCACAAGAAGAAAGGGTCTCATTCGTGAACCTATTGTCACCCGAAATTAAGTATATACGCACCTAAGCCGCCGAAACGCCGGATTACTTATTATTAGGACTACAAGATATGCATGGTACCATCGAGCGTGTCAGCGCGTTACGAAGCATTACAGAATTTATTATCTACACGGACTCACTCAGTGTGTTGAAGGAACTGAAGAAAGTCATCAAGACATTCCAAATCTGCCAACATATTCATCGGCTAAACAAGTCGTCCCACTTCAGCATTACCGTGCACTGGATTCAGGGACACAGTAGAAATAAGTTTAACTTGGCTGACCAAATGGCTCACTCACCATCTGTAACCGACAAATCACTGCAGCCTCACTTCCTTTTGACCGCCGAGCTCTTCTCGAAGACCAGAAGTTTGTTCTCCGACGGGACACACGTGCACTTGCACCCCCGTGTGTCTGCTTTCTTCTCCGCAGACATTCCCGGGTTGAGGAACTTTGTTTTCAGACGCTTCGGGCTGGGGTGGCCCTGACAGCTGCTGTCACTTGCATCTGGGTATCTGCAATAGACAGCCTTGAAGCGTTTTCTAAGTGCCAGGAACCTGTGTCTATGGCGTACATTCGCCATCCTTTAGGGCTTTGCCCTGATAGTAAATATATTAGGCACAAGATGCTCAGGGAGGGCGAACTAAAGTCGAATGTAGTGATGAATTTAACCATTGGATAACGGACAACAAGCGCGCTATTTCAACGTTGCAGTACCGCATGCACTGCAGTGCTGCACTAAGCAAACCTGCATGCATTTTTTTATTGAAATGATAAATAGGATAGGTTAGCACCTTTATGGCGGCACCGGCTACTCCTTGTCACTTAGCGAAGGAAACATATATGCGCAAAAAGAGTGAATAATGTCTCAATATACGGCACTGCTGTAGGAGTAGAACACCAGATGTACGGTATTAATAAAATACAGTCGAACAGTACATGAATCACAGAGTTTCGTGTATGAGTTAAGTACACATGTGCATATGTAAAGTCAAATATTTTTGATGGTCAAAACACAGAACACAGCCATTTACACTGTAAAGCACTACTCGTAAAAAAAATAATAATAGGAGTAATGAAGAAAAGACAGGCTACAACCTGCTCGCCTTATTTTTTTTTTTTATGTCTACACCTGTCCTTAGAACCTACATGTTTGTGTAGCAGCCCGGTAGAGCTGATTTTAGGTTGACGGGGAAGATGCTCTGTTCAAATAAAGCGGGATCGCAAGCGCTCGTTCATAGCTGGAACCAGCCACGAAGAAGATGACAATTCTACTCGCTCGTGCCGCAAGCTCACGCCGCGCGTTGTGCGCGTGAAGGAAAAACGAAGCAACAGAACGAGACGGGCGATGTCACTATCGGCTCCCAAGAACGCTGCGGCTCCTGTACAGGAAGAATACATCCAAGCCGCATGGGACTTGCCGGTGGTAGAATTTGGCAGGGGTCCCGCCACCACCGTGCCGCAGCAACCTATGGCGGCTGCGGCACGACGGGCGTCGACCGAGGTGCCAGCCGCTGTTCCGGGTCCGCCGCTGCAAGATCCGTCCTTGATGGCAGACGCCGGCCCGCTGCACTTGTACACCGGTCTCCTGGAGATGGCGTTCATACAGGCGGTGGTGTATCCCAGAGCCCCCGCAGCGCAGCTTGGGCTTCTTGGCCTTGTGGGCGCTCATCGCTGCTTTGGGGCTGCTCATGGGCCTGGTCCAGCTCTTCCTCGTCTTGCGCCTCGCGCTGTCGACAGCAAGGAGGCAGGAGACCACCGCCAGGACGGCCACCAACAGCGTCGAGAAGGTCGTGCACCACGTCCAGCGCAGCGGTACCTACCGGCACCTACGGCGTCGACGCGAGGAATAGTCGACGAATGGCGAGTCTCCAACGGCATCAACGGCGTTTCCTATCTCGGAGTCCCAAGACCGCGAAGAGCCTGGGAGTGAAGCCATGAGCGTGCGAGAGTGCCGCCGTTGTGACGTCGAAGGAAACCGCTCGGCTGCGTCACAGCGGCAGTGGGATCTTCATTGGCACGACGCAATAGCGTAGATTTTGGGACGGTTGTTTATTTGTAGATCGTATTTTGTTAATATTGTGTCACTGACTTTGACGTTTTACTCTAACGTGATCTTATAAAGAATAACTTTATCGAATGTCCAGTACTTATTTGGCCCTATAGCGGTATAACAGACGTCGTGTAACCGCGACGGATGACTTATTATTCGGGGTATATTGACAAGCATTCAAATTTATAGACGCTACACACCTAAAGCATGGCGGGGATAATTGCTAGCACGTTTTTTTAGATAGAGCCAGAATACAATGCGTGGCAGTTTAAGCGGTAATTTAGCAAAAGTTGTATGCAGAAACGTGTGCCCTCTGGCCCGCTGCAGAATTGCTAGCACGTGTTTTTCGGACAACCAGAGTACAGTACGTAGCAGTTTAAGCTTGATTTTTGCAAAGGTTGTATGCAGAAACGTGTGCCCTATTACCCGCTGCAGGATTCGGGCCTCCTGTACGCCACGCATGGAGACGATAAAATTGAAGCTGAATAGATACAGGTAGAACAGCGATCGTGCAATGTCTGGAGGATCACAGGTCAAAGTAATTAATAGGTATTTAGCATAAATTTAGCAAGGAATTCACGTAGGTGGAAATAAAGGTATGTGATCTTGTACCACACCAGTTATACGTTAGACTGCAGCCAATACAGTAGAAGGCGAACGCTCAATAATATCCCGCAAAGACAGGGCCATTCAAATATACAGGGTGTTTTTTTTTAGCTGCACCAAATTTTTTAAATTAGAAAAATATATATCTTGTTCACGTTATCTTTACCATTCGAGTGCACCGATTGGCGGCCTCTAGATACAGAGCAATTTCCGCACTTACGTGCGTAATTAGCAAAGTTACGCTAATTAACTTTCTAATTATCAACAATAGGTGACTACAGCAAATGAGTACTTTGGGGCCCGTCCTCGACACTACCTATCCCAACGATCAAATTTTCAATAGCGGAGTTCATGTGAGAGCTAAGCGACCAATTAATTCCCCCTGGCAGGCTCCTTGAAACCGAAACTGGCCGCAAAAAGAGCGTCGTTGTCGTCGATGTCGCCGCCCCCCTGCCTTTCGTCACGTCTCCGAGGTAGGCGCCGGTCCGGCCCGCGAGCAGCTTGCGTTATCGCCTTGCTATCTGCGGCGTTCGCCGTCGACGCTACATACTGATATGACGTAATATGACGCCGTGCCTGTAGTATCTAAAAGCCCAAGGAGCGGGGTTCGCTACAGCGCAATGTGGCGCCCGACGGAATGACGAAGTAAATTTGGCGGCCCGCTGGCATTGAAACGCCGCAAACAGCAAGGAGATAACGCAAGCTTCTTGTTGGGCCGGACCAGCGGTGACGTCGAAGACGTGACGAAAGGCTGAGGGGCGGCGACATCGACGACACAGACGCTCTTCTTGCGGCCAGTTTCAGTTTCAAGCTGCATGCCAAGGGGAACTAATTGTTTGCGTAGCTCCCACGTGAACTCCGCTATTCAAAATTTGATCGTTGGGCTAGGTAGTGTCGAGGACGGGCCCCAAAGTACTCATTTGCTATAGCCACCTATTGTTTATAATTAGAAAGTTAATTAGCGTAACTTTGCTAATTACGCACGTATGTGCGGAAATTGCTCTGTATCTAGAGGCTGCCCATACGTACACTCGAATGGTAAACATAACGTGCCCGAAATTTACATTTTTCTAATTTAAAAAATTTGGTGCAGCTAAAAAAAAACACCCTGTATATATACACTGAAAGAAGGCCGCTGGAACGATTTTACCCCTCTCGGCAGGTTTTGTCCTCAGAAGGACTGAATAGAGTCAAGCTGGACAAGGGGGAAGAGAAGGCGCACAATGAACCTACCATCAAGAATTTATTTCTAAACGGGCACACACATGAAACGTAACGATAAAGAACCACGAAAAGAAAATGCTATTCAGGTAATGTTATGTACTTCCTGCCATTTACACTATATAGATATTAAAACCAAGCTTTCTTTGACAGTTTTCCCGGGTCTGGCGTGGCTGCCTGGTTACTGTTGGCTTGGTTGCTATCTCGGCGTAAATATTCCTGAATATTATATAAACAAAGGTTAGATGTGCGCCAAATGGGAAAATACGACCGAACGGGCTTATATAACTCTTGTATGCTGACCAAGTATGCGCCCCCTCTGTTCTGCGTAACAAAAATTAACTTGCTTCATCAAACCCAAGCATCTAACGTCGGCTCACATGCATCTCTAATGCACACTGATATATGTTATTAGAATGGTGAATTATATTTAATGGACTCTTTATTTACTTTATTCTCCTTGATTTAGCCACTGAATACCAGCGACTGGGTGTGTGCCCCTTCTTGGCGAATCCCCCAGATTGAGTGTATCCCACTATATGATTCCTATACAGAAAACCTGAACATATAATGTCGGCTCAAAGATATTTCTAAAGCACACCGACATGTTATTAGAATGGTGAATTATATTTGGAGTATTCTTTGATTTACATTATTTTCTTTGATTTACCCATTCGTCATGTGCCACGTACTGGGGGTGTGCGTGTTCTTGGACAATCGCCCAGCATGGGTGTGCCCCACATGACACAAGAGGTACAGAATTCCTAAATGCAGCATTACACGTGTCGTTACTTTCTGTGCGTACGTCACCAGTCATCCCCACTCATATACCTCGACAAGCATCATACATCGCTTTCGTTCTCGTGAAATCGCTGCGTAGACGTCTCACGCTGAGCGTCCGCTTGATTTGGAGCTTGTATTTCGGCATATCTTGGAAGCGATGCAGTGCATAAACCTAAAATTGCGTGACAACAAAGTCATTACCTTTGTGGTGTATAAACATAAACATTCCACGTGCATTACACGTTGTAGGAATAAAGTAAACAATATTGTACGCATCGTCGTTGGTTGTGAATCACTTAAGTTAACCGCTTAACTACAGCTTCACTTCACGTGTAGATTCCAACATCTGCATTGGATCTGTATATTTTTATGTGTATGCTGCCATTTTTTATGTGATGGAAAGTATACCCGCGACTTCATGATAAATCACGACGTGGCCGGGCGTTATATTTCGCTGGTTTCACTGACCGCAGCGCTTTCTGTCCACGTCTTTCCTCTTTTTGAGCTCTCGTCTATTGTGCGTTCTGAATTCGTCAAGAAACTGAATGCTTACCAAATCACCCAACTTTCCGTTATACTGCTTGCTGACTTAATCTAACTTCGTGTAGAAAGATCTCTTTTCGCGATTGAAATCTAGCAGCAATGTATGCAGTGCAAACTTCCTAGTGTGTGGATTCCGGATTTTAATCGCGCAGGAATTGAGCTGTGACAGTATATAATGAGTTTACTAGGAAATTCTTGGAAGCCATTGAAGTCATTTGTTCAGGTGACTCATGCGAGAGTAATACTAAAGAAGTACTTCGCAGCAACTAGAGGAAAAGGGCCGGAGGGAGACGACGTAATAACAAAATGGTTGTTACCTTTGTTTTTTTAGGCGTTTCTTTTTTTTTTCTAGGCGTTTATTTTTTTTTAACCTATCCGTTTACATATGTGTTCTTGTTTCGTAATTACATCATAGTTGGAAGTGAGCGCAGTATGCACTTTGTTTTCGCCCTCGTCCTCCTTGGAGCTGTTTATATTGAATTATGATCAACCAACAAGCTAAAATTTTAATGTGATCAAGGAGCGTTTAATTAAATTTTTCACCGGATACCCTGCCACATTGGTGTTCGTGGCAATGGGATTGCCGATCGTCTTGTTCGGGAAACATCACTTCCTCCTCCATCGTTTACTTTGCTTCACGATGTGAACTGCGCGAAAGAAGCTTTACGAACACGCTTATCATCCCAGCCCTATACTGCATCAACCATACTCGCACACGAAAAAAATCACTTCTAATCCTGAGGATATGTATTTTATATACCGTTTGCGTTTGCATTTTTAAAGGGCGGGTTTGCAGGAACGCGCTCTTCTTGCTGTTAAGGGAACAGCGAAATGGGAGAATATGAATATTTACCCGCGCAATTGTCAATCCTACAGTACCACTAGTTTTCTCGAGTAATCGACATTTTTTTTCTTTCCATGATGCACCGCCGCTTTTTGAAGGTTGTCCTTGGCTGGTGGGACTTGGTACCTTTTTTTCATTTAGCATTTCCGTGTAGGAATATCCTTAAAAACTTATTTGATCGATCGTAAGTTCACTTTAGTACTTAAGCAACAAAAACTACTTCTTGTAGGGTTTAACTCCAAAATTTATACCTCGATTTTCTGATGAGCAAATAGTTATTTTTCAAAGCAAGCTCCTTAGCCTGTGTTGCAGAATAGGTTGAAAATTAAAAGCAGACAAATAGGAGCATACGTCGTTTATCATAGGGCCAAATAACGTGGAAATGGGTTTTGCGTCCAATCTAATCCGCAGAAATCGCTGTTCCACGGTCTCGATATAGTACACTGAAAGAAATATTAACAGGGCAGGCGCAGCACTTTTGAATATGTAAACAGTGTAATGGGCCAGAATCACTCACGCAATTTTGTGTGCTTTCCTCTACCACCTCCTTCGCTCTTTGGTGATACCTGTGCCATCGCTGTTTGGATAAAGTTTGTTTTTCTGAAGCTGGTATTCGCTTACCTGTAGTATTTGTTCCGGGCTCGCCATTATAGGATTGCCCTAATTCACTGTACTCCATGCCGCATAGCCTGTCCAATTTAGAGGCGAAGGAAATATTTTATGGGACGCGTAAAAACATATAAATGTCTCACATTTTCCTCTTTATTAGAAAATATAGTATACAAAAAATCAAGGCTATTCCACCCTGCGAAGGTGGAGGACCAGCGGAGCTGTAAACATTGTGGTAAAAAAACTTGTGATAAAGACTTTATTTCATCACTCATTGTCACTTCGTAACGACGGTCACAATGGCTTGTGGTCGCTATGATATGCACTGATCGGCATACATGCAACTGCAGACACATTCTTTGATAATGTCAAATCGATGCACGTACGCCGCCGGTTGGTCGGTTGGGCCGGATCGGTGTGGCATCGCAAGCGAAGTGTCTCCAACACGCAACGCGTAAACCACTCCCTTTTCGGTCCCGACACTTCCACATTGAAATCACCGACTGCGCATATTGTAAGCGTGATTCCAAAGAATGTATGCGCTGTTCGCTGCACTTTGATGAGTGCTTGTATGCTCTGCCTTGCGGGGGTTTGAGTTATTCCATTTTTTGCTTGCTTACGGTGGATATGAGCCATTGAGGATGAGCTTACGGCATACTGTTCTGTATGTTGTATGCGTGATTCCGAAGAATGTATACATTGCTCGATGCACTTTGATGCACGACTCTAGTATGACCTCAACGTGATGGACATGTATATACGCACCTCCTAATATTATCACCATCATGCATCTCTCTTTTTATCCCCCCTTCCCCAGTGTAGGGTAGCAGGCCAGAGCAAAATAACGCTCAAGCCGACCTCTCTGCCCTACTTCAAATAAACCTCTCTCTCTCTCTCTCTCTGTGTATCCTCTTCCTTAGGGGGGTATGAGCCATTGATGATGATAGTTTTGGACATGCTGTTATGTATGTTGTTTGCGTGATTCCAAAGAATCTAACTACTGTTCACTTCACTTTGCAGAGTGTTTGTAGCCGCTGCCTCACGTGTCTATGTGCCATTGCATTTTTTTGCTTGCTTGCGGGGGTATGGGTGCTTAAGGAGGTATGATCCATTGATGATGATAGTTTTTCTGTGCGGACACGAAAATTGTATGGTACCCTAGCCATATGCAGCTCTGCTGTAAATTGACGCTCGGCCGACTCGTCACAGTGGTTATACGCCAAGGTATGTTCCCCGACCAATGCCCGACAGATGGTGGATGTGCGCCAGTTTGATGAACCGTAGAAGAGGAAGAAGGAGACAAGCGCCGTAGCCATGGACAGGCAGGACCGAGTAAGCGAGGGATTCTGGTTCAAGAAGAACAAGCGGTCATCGTCGCCGCCATCCCGACCACGGGCCAACTTACAAGTGACGTTAGACTGCAGTGATGGCGCCTCGGAGAGCGGAAACGTGCACCTGGCCCCTCTAGACGCGAACCTCGTGACCTTCTCGCTGGCGAACCCCGCGCTGCCGGAAGGTGTACCCACGCCCAAGCCCGTGGAGGAACCTAGGCCCCCATCGACCGCGAGAATCGCTCTGGGGACACTGCTCGTGATCGCCGTGGTGTCGGCAGTGACGCTCACCCTTGGATGGCTCGACGGGCCTTTCTTGCCCGGAGACTCACACGGACACCAGGGTTTCTTGAAGAACGGTTCTGTGGACGCCCGCCGCCACCGAGCGATCGCGGCCCGTACAGCCACGGTAGGCAAAGACTTTGTCAGCAACGGCGTTGATCCGGGGTCCGCGGGAAGGCGGGAAGGACGCCGAGACCTCCTCTGGTGCCGGACATGCGCACCATAGGCGACGAGCTCGACGACGCATTCTCCTCTTCTGCTGACGTTGATAGGGAAGTCACGGTTGATCTCGATGAAGCCTTCGCTGACAGCAGCACAGCTGTAGTCATTACTGATGGTTGAAGCCAGTGCATTAGTGGCAGACTGAGAGCATTTAAAAAGCGTTTGTGGATAAAATAATAAAAGTCGGAATTGGTAGCGCGGTTGTAGGCATTATTATTGTGTAAAAGATTAGGGTAAGGTTCAGTAACCTGGCAGGATAATAAGGCATATGTAGTCTGTGGCAGTCAAAGTCTAGAATCTGCGCAAATATACGCGTATGTAGGCCAATTACTCACAGGGGCCCTGGATCATGAGAAAGAAATTTATCGAAGGATAAAAATGCGTTGGAGCGCATGTCATTTCCAAACAATGACCGGCACTTTAGCGGTATCCCTGAAGACGAAAATTATGCAATCATTGCATTCCACTGGTGCTGACAAATTTCAGAAACTTGAAGGTTGAACAAAGAATCATCTGAAATGAAGGCGCACGCAACGAGCGATTGAGAATTATGGGCGTCACGTTAAGAGAGAGGAAGTTAGAGGTCCATTACAGAGCGTTTTGGAGTATAGCCGACAGTCTTACTTGGAAATTTACAGGACGACATGGAGTTGGGCAGGTCATGCAAAGCGTAGTGCAGGTAACCTGTGGTCTGTTAAGGTTATATAAAGATAACCTGTGGTCTGTTAAGGTTATACAATGCAGGCCGTAGAAAGGGAAACCGCAGTAGTTTACGCCAGTGAATTAGCTTGTGTGATGAAATCGGGAAATTTGCAGGCATAGTATGGAGTGAGCTAACGCGTGACAGGGGTAATTGGATATCGCTGGGAGAGGCTTTTGTCTTGAAGTGGACCTAAAATAGGCTGATGATGAGGGAGAGGATAATAAACACTTTACTTGAAATGAAATTTAAAGTATAAACACGTATATTTTTGCTTTATTTATTCGAATCCTAGCTAAGCTGCAGTAGTGGGTATTAGCCTGAATAATGATAACTTACAAACAACAAAGTTTAATTTCTCGTTCACCTAAATTTACTATAGGGTGTACGTGCTGTTCAAATATGAGAGGAAGCAAATGTTGTAGATGGCGTTAAAAATTACTAGAGGTCACTTATGCTACAACTAAGACGACGTGAAAGCGAAAGCCCGAGCGCTCAATGACACGACGACCAATTTTTTGCTGAGTCATCCTTACTCCGAAACCATATCTTGCAAAGTCAGTTTTGCAAGTCATCCTTATTTCACCAAACGTGGACCGTGACTCGGCACTTATTTTTGCTCAGTCATCGTCACTCTGAACCCATATTACGCACAGTCACTTTTGCAAGTCATCCTTTATTCACCAAACTCGGACCGTGACTCAGTACTTTTTTGCTTAGTCATCATCACTCTGAAACCGCAATTTGCAGTCATTTTTGCAAGTCATCATGTTTTTTTGCAAGTCAGCCTTCCTATGATTCACCAAACTCGAACCGTGTCTCAGCACTTTTTTTTTTGCTGGGTCACTCTCACTTGGACTGTCGAAGATCACATATTTTTTGCAAGTCACTCCCACACTCCATAACCCCTTGATTCACTTTTGATTCACCCTGTCACAGCTTGGTTTGCCTTCTTTCACTCTATTACCCCCCCCCCCCCCCCCCCAATCTCGGTTTTACTTCCATCACACTTGGTTTGCCCCATTACTCCAAATTTCCAATTTCCGTCACTCTTGATTCACCCTTTCACCACTTTATTCACCTTCATTCACTCTTAATTGACTCTCATTTACTCTTCATTATCGTAACTTACTATATCTCATCATTACCGTTCGTATGACTCCTATCACCCAACTAAACTCCTTTAATTAACCATCAATTCCCTCTTAATTCGCCTCATTCACTTCTCTGTATACCAATTTTTTATCATTATCACTACCATCATTACCCATTACCATCATTAATTTTCGGCTCTTGGACACTTTTCGGGTTTTCCGATCTATTTTCCCGCTTTGTCATGGTAATTATCGTAATTAATTTAATGACTATATTGATCATTTATCAATATTTACATTCCTCATGTATTTACCTATCGATTCATACATAATGTTTTGGGGCTTGTAATGATCTTATGAGTTATCGATTTTTTACATACTTTTTACTGATTGTTGTTCTGAATTTTGGCTCCACTTTTTCAAGGTCGCCTCAAAACGAGACATATAAGGCTTTCGCCTTAACTTCTGTGATTGATTTCAACCATGTTGCACCATATGCAATTGTGATACCCGCTTACCCTTTTAACGCGATAGCGTTTAGGGCCCCGTGTCGCGGAAAATCCGGCGTCGGCAACAGGCGTGTGATCGCGGGTGGCGGAGAAAATCATCCAACCACATCGACCGCGCAGGCCCTTCACGTGGTGCAAGGTTTTGGTGAACAAAAATTGAACTTCTCACAGTGAAATCCGTCAGAAAAATGGTAAAGTTCTACTTTACCATTCGACGTCGGATTCGCCGTCGGATTGTGATTTGAATGTACGAGAAAACCTAATTCTGCTACGAGGAAACTCAAACACAAACCCCTTTTCCAGCATTTCTACCAGACCTGCGCGCGTCAGGACAATAGCAAACAATTAATAAAACAATAAAAAAGGTGCTGGGACCTTCCGATGTTAATCTAAGACCACCTATATTGCCCCTGGAAAAAGGTCTTTCCAGCAATGCATTTCAGTTTAAAAGTGAAGCCGATTTTAAGAGGATCGGTGTAAGCTTGGTTTTTGTAAGCTGGCTTTCCCACGTTCAGTGTTGCAGTGAATGAAGCCCACTTGCCGTATGCGAACGATGCGATGCGAACGGGTCCCGATAACGCTATGGCGTTCTACTCTTAAAGGCGAAGCTTAAGCGTCCTGCAATTTTTTGTCTATACTCGCTGCTCCGATAGTAATGACCGGTGCTTGGCATGGATTTCCAATAATATATCTTGCAGACTTGAGTAGTGCGCTCAGCACTTTAATATTAAATTTACAATGTACTTTTTCAGGGCAGAACGGCGGAAGTTTGACAAACACAAAGATGAAAACCGAGCAAGGCTTCCTTGCTTATAATTATCGTCAAGATTTGCATGATTTGTATTATACTTGCCAATAACGGTTAAATTAGGGAATTTAGGGAACAAACAAAACAGCTTTCTTTTCTATACTCGTCAATGTGTTGTCTAAAGCGTTTATTATTATTAAAGGAACTACAGAGGTATCTTGCTAACGTGTCGTGGATCACACTCGCAGATCTTTTATAACTTAAGATGGTGCCCATCATTGGGAATCTGCGATGATCATCTCGCTATAGCGCCACTCACTACCCCGAGTGTCGGGCGCTAGAACGCTGGCCCATGACGAACCACTCTTACTTAAGAACGTAAAGAACATTTCTTTAACTGCAAAAAATTTAACTGCAAATATGTCTCCGAGCTGGAGGACGCGCTGATGTATGTAAGCTAGAGTTCCTGGCATGTGCACGGAACCTGCATTTTCGAGAAAAATATTTTATCAAATAATGAGAAATATTGAGGCAAACACAACATGGAGTGAAAATACCGGCTCAAATATATTTGAAAGGGGCCTCGTCCTCTGTATGGAGCATCAGCGACGAACTGCACGCTGGGGAACCTAGAAAAGAAACACATCGATGCGAGATTACTTGAGCACTGTGTCTTGTCACGCATGAAAATTCTAGAGCAAGATCTCTATAGATACGGAACAATTAGTAATCACCATCGTCATTGCAATCGTCATCCTCTGTTGAAGTTCACTGCATGACAAAAGGTTTTCCCGGAGCACTTCAATTCAACCCCCTTTCCTGTACAAACTGAACCCTTCCCACGACCCCACACTTCTCTGCTGCTTTCAACGGCACTTCCTTCCCACTTGACGGCCATCCTGCTAATATAATAGACCACCGGTTATATTTTAGATGACCAGTCCTACTTCGCTTCTTTTTCAATATCAACTGGAATATCATCTATTCACGTTTCTTTTCAAATCCACACTGCCACGCCTTCCCAAATAACTGCTATATTACGATGTCTTCACACCCGTTGCGATGGCTCACTAGTTTTGACGCTCTGCTTTTGAACACGACGTCGGGAGTTTGATGGCCTGCCATAGCTTCTGCATTCTGCAGCAACTTTAATAAAAAACTTAGGTGCGCGTTTGACCCTAAAGGGTCAAAATAAATCCGTAGTTCTCCACTGCGGTGCCTCCTATAGCCGGTGTTGCTTTGAGACGTTGGAACGAACGAACGAACGAACGAGCGAGCGAACGAGCGAACGAACGAGCGAACGAACGAATCAATAAATCAATAAATCAATCAATCAATCAGTATGTGCTGGCAATAAGGCACCATGAGAGGGATTTTCATTTTCAGGACGCAGTCGGATATACTGAGAACCGCGTAATTTGCGATAATAAGGCAGATAAAACAACGAAAAGAAAATGCCCAGGCTTACCTGATGAGGTCGCTTCACGCGTTTTGCCGAACTGCGCTGCATCGAACGATCCCTCTTGGACGGCTGTCGTCGCCTGCTACGGACCCGCTTAGAAGCAATAGCCACAGTGGTGTCGTCAGTTGTTGAGGTCCACGGCGCCTTCGATTCATCGCTGTCATCGCCGCCGCCATCGATAGCGTTATCCTTGCTCCAGCGAATCGCCGGGCTTGTCAGCGCCACGTCAGAGAGCACCGCTGTTGACACCAGGGCAGGCTTACTGCTTCTCGGTCGCCTGGTTCTCACCGTTATCTTCCACTCTCTCGTGGGCATCTTCTCGTGAACCCCGGCAACCGGCGACGAAGGTGGTGCGCCGTACAAATCCAAGTGCAGGCCCGCATCTGCGTCGTCCGCCTCGTGTAAACCGCTGCCGTCCCATTGGTCCTGAACCGTTGACAAAAACCATATCGCGATCCCTATGAAGAAGCACAGTACCACAGTGGAGACGACAGCGGCCACGCTGTCTGTGCCCACGGCCCGAAGTCCTTCGAAGACGGACGCGGTCCAGGCCTCCTTCCGTTGTTGGCCGTGTTCGTAGTGACCTACGGCTCGCGCCGTAAAGGCTCTGGCGGGTGACGACACCCACGCCGGCGACGAGCGGTTGCCGTCGACCGCCACGCCTCTGGCTAACGGCGGCGCCAGCTCGATGGTGGAGCCAACGTCGAACTCGCTCGGCATGTCCAGGATCGGCGAGTCGCGATGACTATGGCGTCCGGCGTCGTGGAAGCCATGCGGATAAGCCATCTCGCGTTGCATGTAGTGGAAATTTTCGGAACGGTTCATGGTGATGTAAAACGACTGAACACTCGCTTGCTTGGCCCTCAAACAATGGCACTTACCCACTACGGAAGATGGGCCAAGAAACTGGTGTTAAGAGGAGGGGTATATAGATAAAAGATTAAGGACTGATGTAAGAAGAGTGAAAGAGACTAAATTGTACAAAAATAATAACAAGACGTACTAATTTTAAAGATGTCGATAAGAGGGAAGTAAAACCTCCTGTAGCGAACATAAATAGGCTGATGATGATGATAATGAGAACGTACGGATTGCTCAAGAAAACTGAATTAGCAGTTGTTAAAATGCTTTCAAATACAGTCAGGGATTTCTAGAAAGATAAGTAGCTACGAACAGATGCACATCCTGTGGCGAGGTTGCCACACTCAATCACATGTTATGGGAATGTCAGGACATAAACAATTCGGGCAGTGCCGACACCTCCGTCTCTTCCACCGCCAGCCTCCGCTCGCGTTGGAAGACCGCACTGCCCAGCTCGAACCTGACAGTACAACTCTGGGCCCAGGGGCATAGCCAGGGGGGAGGGGTTAATTCCCCCCCCCCCATTTTTTTTGCGTAACCTCCCCCCCCCCCCCTTACACACATACACACTTACCCACCCTTTGTTCGCGTCGCGTCGCGCTGACATAATTCAAGAAACCGATGCTACGATCACAATTTCATTCCTGGGCGCTTCCGTTTGGGTTGCTAATTTACAGCGAATTATGTCTGCATATGGAAAAAACTGTCACGGTGTTTTTCAAAACTTTGACACTCTGTGAGGTGTTGGGCGAGAATGTGGCAGCCGCATTGCGCGGCCGCATTCTGAAGCAACAAATGCGCAACAAATGAAGCAACAAATGCGGCAGCCGTATTTTAGATGAAGGCGAAAATGCTCGAGGCCCGTTTAGATTTACGTGCACGTTAAAGACCCCAGGTGGTCGAAATTTCCGGTATACATTTCCGCCGCTTCCCTTCAGGTGCCTGTTAGGCCGCGCTCACGCAGGATCTTAGGCTACGTTCACACTTGGTCTGGAAGCTGGCGGAAGCGGCAAAATCTTGAAAAAATCCGCCCGCCTAGCTGGCAAAACAGCCATAAAAACAGGCGGCGAGCCAAAACGGTCTCGGACTGATTTTTTCGCCATGGCGAAGCGGAAACGCGGCGGAAAGTCGTTCTGCTCGACCGGACGCTACACTATCATGTAAACATCTGGTCGTAAAATTGAACATGGCACCAAAAGTGTAGGCTGCAATACTGATCGACGCGATCAAGAACCACCCCTTGCTCTACGACAAGAGTGGTACTAAAACGTACTCTCAGGTTATACTCGCGATAGTATTCAACGTCGCGCGACCGGAGGTGCGGCAAAGAAGCCTTGGCGTGACCCATCTTCTAACACTTTAGCAAAGCCAGGCGAACCCACCACCGCCGTTTCCGAGGTGTCCGCGTCTTACGTTTATTCATTGTCCATTTCTATAAAACAAGTAGGTAGAAGTATAAAAGCCATTTCTACTTCCACTTCCATGGCAGACAACAGTTAGGCAGATTCTTCGTTGGCGCTCCATAATTCTCCTCGCACGTGCACGGTGTGTTGCAGAAGTCGCGGCGTGCTTTTCTCGTCGCGACGATAGATTGAGAGCGTAGGTCTCACGTCGAACGCGCAGGCTTCGGCGAGCCTCAACACAAGGGCCAGCCAGGGTTTTAGCTTTGGTGTTCCCGTTGCTGCTTTGGTGTCCTGGAGGCGCCGACAATAATACGAAATGATGAAATGTTATTACAACTTGTAAATAAAAGCTATTAAAGAAATATAATTACGCCTAGGCACCAACCGGTGACTCAGCGCTACCGCGCCCGTGTGAGGAGAATTACGGAACGCTAACGAGGAATTTACCGAAGGTCGCAGATGACACGCGAAGTTGAGCAAAATGATCACTTTTGATGATGGGTGGGCCAATGAATGAACATACCGCTCGAAATAATGCGATAATGAGCGCCACCACGCCCACAAACGTACGCAGACTAGATGGATGTGGACGAAAGCGGCAGCGGCGACCGCGGCGGTAGCAAAACAAATGTGAACAACTTGGACATGCGCGGAAAAGATTTTCTGGCCGCTTTGGCCTTTCCGCCCGCTTGCCGCTTCCCAAGTGTGGACGTAGCCTTAGTCTGCGCGAGAAACGTCTCTTGTTTGCGATTGCGCCCCTGGAAGGCTGGTAGTTAATGTTGTGTTGTTGAATCCCAAACCAGCAATTACGGAAGGCTGGTAGTTGCTGTTGTGTTGTGAATCCCAAACCAGCAATGTACAGATGAAGGGGTTGATGCCAGCAGTGAAATTCCACCGACTCGCAACAGAATGCACGAAGCAGACAGCCGACAAGCGTGGATTACTGCTGTGCGCAGTACAGCGTAAGTAAACTCTTGTTGCAGGCGCTGACAGTTCTCGTCGGAGTTCACGCGTCCTGAGAAATTGATTATGTGAACTATGCACTGAACAATTGACCGGAGTTCATTCCTGCATCACTAGTACACCAATCAGTCGAGATTCTGTGATGTACAAGGCCGCTTCCTGTTTGCACTGGCGTAAGTGAAGCAGAAATGAGTTGCACGCACTACTTAAAATGCGTACACATGCCACATCTATGCTGTGCGGTGAAATATTCTGTATAATTCTGAATGTGTTGACGTAAAGGCAAATGACGGCTGCACGCTCGCACATAGCGGAAGACACAGCGGCCCATGCACTTGCCGCAGGAAATGCAACCCTCTCGTACGAGCGAGCAGGGCGACGAAATATTCGAAATAAAAAAGCATTACGTGTTTTTGCGCGTATTTAAGTTTTCTAGCGCAAAGACGCAGCGAACAAGCTATTGCTATGGAAGTAGGTTAGCCTGGTCACACGTGCATTTTCACGTGTATAGGCGTCCTTGACTTGTGAAACGCACTTCGCCCCAACGAGGACGACGCCATCTACGCTTAACGGAGATTAACAATGAATGATGTCTTCTCCGATCGGGCGGGTCGTCTCAGTGATGCGTTTTCGAAGACTGGTCCATTCAGTGGCGCGATGAGAGACCATTGCTCCAAACGCCCACTGTACCTGTCGTACTTACTGTATTTTACTGGGCTTACTTTACTTTTTACTTCATTGCTTCACAAGCACACGCACACGCGAGGGGAGGGGAGGGGGGGGGGGGGCTCCCATGTCTTTGATATACATGTATAGAGTCTGCTTAAACTACCGATATTTATTATCGAATCACGTCATGGAGAGGAAAGCACACAGCTTGCCCCCCCCCCCCCCCCCCCCCCCCCCCCCCGAAAAACATTTCTGGCTACGCCCCTGTCTGGGCCGTCCAGCGAGCCGAGGAAGCCGCTTCGAGACAAGGTCTTGGAACCGCGCCGCGGGCGGGTGCCCAGACCAAGCTAAAATTACGCCGGACTCAAATTTGATTGATTTGATAATAAAGTTTACGTTATTATGCTGTGGGAGTGCCCAGCACAGTACACAGAAATTAACACCACGACCCTCTCGTCGAGGTTGCGAGAGGCTCTGCGGAGCTCCGCCCTCGACGACCAAACCTGGGCGACCCAGCACGCCCGTGAGGCGGCGGCGAGGCAAGCCCTCAACGTCCCCTCATGGGAGGCTTAGGCCCGGCCATCTTAAAGTTGTTGTTGTTGTTGTTGCCTCAAAACATGGCTCGTACCCACGAGGGGGATTGGCCACACTGGATAAAATAAAACATGCACCTAACAACGAACAAAATGGTAAAGGTGATAATCATAACACAGGGAGAGCTTAGGCCCGGCCGATCTGAACAGCGTGAAAGTTGACTTGCCTAATTGTTTGTTGTTGCCTCAAATCCACTGCAATGGACTTGCTGTCAGTTTTTGCTGTCAGCGCGCTAAGCGCGCTAAAATTGCAAATAAAGGACGGTAGGTCTGTTCTGTACCACTCCACACGAATTAGAAGACGAAGACGCAAGACAGCTGCTTCAGCTAAGATTCTTCTAATGTCTGCATTATTTTGTCTTACCTGTATAGCTATATGCGCCCCCGTACGTGAGAGTTCTAAATTCGAAATTGATTATGATATCATTAATTTAAAAAAATTGCAAACCTCTTCATATGTGGCCGTCCCCGTGTAGTGGGTAAGCGCCGATACGTGTGAATAAGAACAAGAACACGAGCCGGACTACAATGCTTCATCAGGACGCACCCCCAGGCTTTACAGGCGATCCACTGACGCCGGGGGCCCTCAGCGCTCTCCCCAGCAATCCGTCATCCGAGCCGCGTGCCCTTCATCACGTAATGGCGTACCAACCGATTCAAACTGGCGAGCCCACGGCGTGGTCTGGGGTAGCGCTTCAACCGGGATTGCAGGCGAATCACATTCAACCCACTTTACCGGAACAGTTCTACTACCACCAGCCGTTTCCTCAAGACGCCGCTCAAGGCCCTCAAGAAGTCGTGGACAGTACAGGCCAACTTTACGTGTTGGTTAGCCGCCCGGACCAAATACCCGCGTTTCCCGATGCCTTTCAGCCTCAAGTGCCCGCTCCCGCCTTTCAAGGAGGCCCGATGCCTTGCGCGCATCACGCCGGAGTCTGTCACGGAAACCATGGGGCTCCTCGTGACTCCCGTTCGACTCGGGAAGACAAATACGGAGGGATGAGGGCCTTCGCGATTCAGTGCTTGCAATTTTTTTGCATTGTTGTCATCCTGTTCTTCTGCACACTCTTGTTCATCGCTCTCATTATTCGTCTGATCAGCGAGAATAAGGCGCACAAATTGGGCGCCGTCGGGGTCACTGCAGACGACTTCGACTTTGCTGTCGAGGTGCAGAAATAGGCGTATCCCGTGGTGAACGTTTCAACAAGAAAGGAGGCCACTATGTGTGTTGCTGGCGCAAGACCTGCGATCCGGAGACAGCGCGTGTGAATACACTGGGCAGCAAATAAATTAGAGCGTTATAAAATTCCATTGCATCTTCGTATAATTTATAAGTCAGGCAATCCTAAAATACTTTTTATGTTAATTTATTTCGGAAAAGCTACTGAACTGTCGTGGCTTCACCAGGCATGTTGACTTCTCGCTCCTTAAGGGCAAAATGATGCCTTGCAGGGGCGTAGCCAGAAATTTTTTTCGGGGGGGGGGGGGGGGTTCATCGGCCCGACCGGGGGGGGGGGGGGGTGAAGCGTCTGCTTTCCACTACGTGACGTGATCGATAATAAGTATCGGTAGTTTAAGCACACTCTATGCATGTATATCAAAGACATGCCCCCCCCCCCCCCCCCCCCCCTCGCGTGTGTGTGTGGCACTGTGTGCTTGTGAAGACATTAAGTAAGAAGTAATGTAAGCTCAGTAAAATACAGTAAGTACGACAGGTACAGTGGGCGTTTGGAGCAACCGTCTCTCATCGCGCCACTGAATGGACCAGTCTTCGAAAACGCATCATTGAGACGACCCGCCCGATCGGAGAAGACATCATTAATTGTTAATCTCCGTTAAGCGTAGATGGCGTCGTCCTCGTCGGGGCGAAGTGCGTTTCACAGGTCAAGGACGGCTATACATGTGAAAATGCACGTGTTACCAGGCTATACCTACTCCCATAGCAATAGCTTGTTCGCTGCGTCTTTGCGCTAGAAAACTTAAATACGCGCAAAAACGAGTAATGCTTTTTTTTACGAAGCTTTCGTCGCCTTGCATTTCCTGCGGCAAGTGCATGGGCCGCTGTGTCTTCCGCTGTGTGCGAGCGTGCAGCCGTAATTTGCCTTTACGTCAACAGATTCAGAATTGTACCGAATATTTCACCGCACTGCATAGTTATGGCATGTGTACGCATTTTAAGTAGTGCGTGCGAGTCATTTCTGCTTCACTTAGGCCGGTGCAAACAGGAAGTGGCCTTGTACCTCACAGAATCTCGACTGATTGGTGTACTAGTGATGCAGGAATGAACTCCGGTCTTGTTCAGTGCATAGTGCACATAATCAATTTCTCAGGACGCGTGACCTCCGACGAGCACTGTCAGCGCCCACAACAAGAGTTTACTTACGCTGTACTGCGCACAGCAGTAATCCATGCTTGTCGGCTGTCTGTTTCGTGCATTCTGTTGCGAGTCGGTGGAAGTTCACTGCTGGCATCAACCCTTTCGTGTGTACATTGCTGGTTTGGGATTCCACAACACAACAGCAACTACCAGCCTTTCGTAATTGCTGGTTTGGGATTCAGCAACACAACAGTAACTACCAGCCTTCCGTAGGGGCGCAATCGCAAACGAGAGACGTTTTGCGCTGCAGACTATGGCTACGTTCACATTTGGGAAGCGGCAAGCGGGTGGAGAGGCCAAAGCGGCCGGAAAATCTTTTCCGCGCATGTCCAAGTTCACATTTGTTTTGCTACCACCGCGGCCGCGCTGCCGCTTTCGTCCACATCCATCTAGTCTGCGTACGTTTGTCGGCGTGGTAGCGCTCATTATCGCATTATTTCGAGCGGTATGTTCATTCACTGACCCAGCCGTCATCAAAAGTGATCATCTTGCGCAATTTCGCGTGTCATCTGCGACCTTCGGTAAGTTCCTCGTTGGCGTTCTGTAATTCTCCTCACACGGGCGCGGTAGCGCTGTGTCACAGGTTGCTGCCTATAGGCGTGATTATATTTCTTTAATAGCTTTTATTTACAAGTTGTAATAACATTTCATCATTTCGTATTATTTTCGGCGCCTCCAGCACACGAAAGCGGCAACGGGAACACCAAAGCTAAAACCCGGGCTGGCCCTTGTGTTGAGGCTCGCCGAAGCCTGCGCGTCCTACGTGAGACCTACGTTCCCAATCTATCGTCGCCACGAGAAAAGCACCCCGCGACTTCTGCAACATACCGTGCACGTGCGAGAAGAATTATGGAGCGCCAACGAGGAATCTGCCTAACTATTGTCTTCCATGGAAGTGGAAGAAGAAATGGCTTTTATACTTCTACCTACTTGTTTTTTCTAGAAATGGAAAATTAATAAACGGAAGACAAGAAAACCTCTGAAACGGCAGTGGTGGGTTCGCCTGGCTTTGCAAAAGTGTAAGAAGTTGGGTCACGCCAAGGCTTCGTTGCCGCACTTCCTGTCGCGCGACGTTGAATACTATCGCGAGTATTGCTGACAGTACGTTTGAGTGCCACTCTTGTCGTAGAGCAAGGGGTGGTTCTTGATCGCGTCGATCAGCATTACAGCCTACACTTTTGGTGCCATGTTCAATGTTACGACCGGAAGTTTACATGCTAGTGTAGCTTCCGGTCGAGCAGAACGACTTTCCACCGCGTTTCCTCTTCGCTATGGCGAAAAAATCGGCCCGAGACCAATTTGGCTCGCCGCCTGTTTTTCTGCCTGTTTTGCCGCCTAGGCGGGCGGACTTTTGCAAGATTTTGCCGCTTCCGACAGCTTCGAGACCAAGTTCCTACGCGAACGCGGCCTAACCGGCACCTGAAGGGAAGCGGCGGAAATGTATACCGGAAATTTCGACCACCTGGGGACTTTAACGTGCACCTAAATCTAAGTAAACGGGCCTCGAGCATTTTCGCCTTCATCTAAAATGCGGCTGCCGCATTTGTTGCTTCATTTGTTGCTTCATTTATTACGCATTTGTTGCGCATTTGTTGTTTCAGAATGCAGCCGCCACATTCGCTCCCAGAACCTCACAGAGTGTCAAGGCCTTGACAAACACCGTGACAGTTTTTTTCCATATGCAGACATGATTCGCTGTAAATGACCAACCCAAACGGAAGCGCCCAGGAATGAAAGTGTGAAAGTAGCACCGGTTTCTTGAAATATGTCAGCGCGAAGCGACGAGAGCAAAGGGTGGGTTAGTGGGGGGGGGGGGGGGGGGGGGGGGGCAAAACATTTCGGGGGGGGGGGGGGGGTTTGAACCCCCCCAACCCCCCCCTTGGCTACGCCACTGATGCCTTGCTGCGCGATGCAATAGGCACAATATCGATAGCATGCAGCATACTGCAGTGACCCTTTGGATTACTTCCAGAAGTCGTTTCAGAAGGCCTTTATGGTCCGATAATTAATGCACCTCCGCTAAAATAACATAAATGATGATTTGCGTAGTTTGAAAAAAAATGAAAATTGCAGGTACTGCGCATAGAGCCATTACACTTTAATTTTATGGCCAATGCATAGACCGGCTGCCAACGGAACTTGCACAACCCAATCCGCATTCGGCGTGGCTTGATTGCTGCCACTACAACACTTACTTGATTGAGGAAGAGTCGTTTTGTAAATGTTATTCTACAACACGAAAACAGCTAACTTCGTTTATTCTTGTTGGTTTATTTCCGTATCATATTAGCTCGGAGAATGCATCTATAATAATTCAGTGTAAGTGTGAAAGCTATGGCATAAAGCTTTATTAACGATGCATCAAACTTGCTTGTTCAGCTGTTCAAACGGTTGTTTCGGTTAGCATTATGCTCAGGTAAAGGATAAGAAAGGATCCAGGACCCTTGGTTCCAAACATAGCCCGTATCCGGCACGGCCTGGCCCGGGTCAGCCTGGTTCGGCCCGCTATATCTCTTAATCCTAAACGAAGCAAGGTTCCGCTCTGAGTTGACAGGAAGGTACCAGCCGCAAACGGAATATTAGCTAAATACAGATTTGATGGTGTCCGGTTTTCAGCTGGACCTAATTGTTGCTGACAAGTGAACAAGCAAGAAAAAAAAATACATCCTCTGTTCATTATGATCGTGCGTTAAATAGTGATATTAGCGCCTCTACTACCTTTGCTAAATAGTTATACAGCAATATACAGGGTGTCCCAACTGTCACGCACCAAGCTATAAAAATATACAAATGCCACGTAGCTGGACAGAACCAAGGTAATGTTTACCGTCGCTTGGAGACACTCAGATTATTTATCGCATTCCGCCTAATTACATAATTAGTCTTAATCATGGTGGATGATACCCGCAGTTGGGACACCCTGTATAGCGAAGGCATATGTGACTACTCTTGTATACATCGTTAGCCATTTCATTCCACTTTTGAACCTGAAAGAGCCTTAATTTGCGACGTACAATGTTACAATTCAGAGCAGTAAACTTTGTGGTATATGTAAATTGACATACATTGGCTTATATTAGCTATCAGAATTTTACAATACACTGACGCTAGAAGTTACTGTTCCATTAAAGGGGCCCTCAACCACATTTTATCGAAGTGGAGAAAGGCATTTGAAGTTAAAATAGGCTATTTGAGAAATTGCCGCGAAAAGTACCTCAAAGCGTTCAGCAGAAGCGGAGTAATTGGCAATCAAAGACGCCATTCACGGTGCTTCCGCTCCTTCATCAATGCCTTGCACTGCGAAGGCTGCGGCGGAGCCGGGCGTGCCCGCAACGCTCGTACTGAACGTCACCGTGGCGCGCAGTTAAATTTTGATTTTGGATGTTAACGTATAGACGCCGCTAGTTCCGATTTTGGCGCCTACGACGCGCCAAACGCCAGCCCAGCGCGGTTGTCCTCAGCGAGCCGCAGTGCGCTTAGCCAGTGGACTCATCGCGGCATCCCGTGGCGGCCGCGGTATCTACACGCTAGTAGCAGATCGCAGCTACAAGTAGCTAAAGTGCCTAGAAGTGTATTCTAGGCACTGTAATGCAGCTGTAGGGCGTATGCGCAGCGTTTGCTTTATGCAAGACAGAGCTCGAGAGCGTGCTCGCCCTCATATGTTACCATACAGACCAGTAGCGCACCCAGGATCTCTACCAGGGATGCGGGGACGAGGTGGGGGGGGGGCACAGCAAGCACTTTGCAAAATACGCAATTTCCTTGCTTTAGCCAGTGGAATCCAACAGCAAATAAAATGCCTCATAATTATAATAATGACACCAATGATGACGACGATGTTTGTTTTTTCAGCGTTTTGCTCAAAGTAATTTACGAATGAAGGAATAAATACAAGACAGTGATAGAGTGTTTTTGTCAATCAGGAAAATTCCACCTCAAGCCACCTCCTTAATTGTAATGACAACGTGAACAGAGCGCTGAAGGTACACGTTGAACTGGTGGGGCTGGACGCGTGGAAGGGGGGGGGGGGGGGGGGGTTAGTCTCGGCCCTAGTGGGGGGGGGGAGGTTTACACCCCCCCCCCCCCCCCCCCTTTTGGATGCGCCACTGCTGCAGACTGACTGCTACGTGTGGCGGACCGACTTTGTCCTTCACCATATTGACCGAGGGATAGTAGCCACATCCAACTTGCGAATTTTTAAAGCGCTATCAATAAGTCTGCCAAGGCTTCTCAACAGGAGCGGCCGGGAGTGAGCGCGCGTTGGCAAACATGCGTGTGGGCTGACCTTAAGTTTCGCGTGGTTCGAGGCTATAGTTGAGCGTTCAGAACTAGTCGACATTAGCGAGACCCGACGGCTACGGCACCGATAGGCAGGGGGCCAGAGTTATAAAAGTGCCACGCATGCGGCCACGGCCGAGCATTAGCAGACGATAGTCAGCTGCTTCCGGAAGTACGTAATTATTATCCAAATTCGAAAGCACATTTTCGCTTACTTCAGCCTGTTTATTAAACTTCGTCAATAACTACACACAGCAACAGTAGGAAGAACCGCACTGATTCAAACACCTTTTTTTTTTATTTACGTCAGCTATTGGACAATAGCAGCCGCGTATGGGAATCCTCTTTATTACGAAATAAAGCGTCCAGAAAAGAGTGAGGAGTAGGCTTCTATCGAAAAGAGAGCGTTTGAGAGAGAGGTGACTTCGCGCTCCGCTCGCGAGCTCCACGCGCCGCGCGCGACTGTAAAACTTGGCCGAGACGTTCACAGCAGCGTATGCTATCCGCGGACTATGTTCTTTCACCAAACCTGAGGGATGGTTCAGGACGCCTATAGATATAAACTGGCGACACGCACCTGGCGACAGCAACGCTCACGGTAAATCATACTGCAACATGGCAGAATAAATTTTTATGACTTTATTCAAATTCATTTTAATGAGGTTGGTCTTATAGTGAACAATTCCGGTATCGGTGTTTCGTAATATGAGGGGTTAGCCTCTCTCTACTTTCTTTCAACGCGCGGTGCATGCGCGCTCTAGGCAACCAAGTTTATAATTTTCCCCATCAACTTGAGTTGTGATATACTTCTTGGTTCACGATAATTACCGGCAACTCGCCTAATGCCAGAAAGACTAAATAGCATAGCTAGAAACAACAAGTTACAAATGGCCTACTCAGGTCTATTACGGATTCCACTGAGACCCAGGCTTGACTCAAGCCCAGTCCAGCTGGCTTACCTGGTCATAGCTGGCTTACCCGGCCCGAGCCCGGCCGGAGGCCAGGCCGGACCCAGGCGTTAAGGTGAGCCCGTGCAGGGCTCTAATGGTGCCCTCTCTGTTGCGATTTTCCTGTTCCGATTCCTGCTTTTTGTTGTTGTTGTTATAATTCTTCATTTAATGTTTTTTGTTTCAGCTTTCATCCTGAGAATTGTTCTGACGACTAATATTTCATTTGTCGATGTGCATGCGAGCAATTCCGCTCGCGGGTATATGCCACCGGTGAAAGCAATAAACATCAGCATCTTAGATTGGTCCTCCGCATGAACATGCGCCGGTTGCGCGTAGAAGAGGAAGACCAGCACTGTCCATTGCACACATAACAGCGGATGTCTAATATGTTCAATTGGTAGACATGCCATTCAAACAATAACACCACGGACAGAATTTCAGAACGTAAAGCTTGCGTGGGAAATCCAGTGGTGTTCACCAAGACAATCAGAACTAATGATTACCAGATTACACTGCCGTGTCCCCCATTAAACCTATATTTACACAGTGCTGGATCGCTATACCGTAAAATGATTCCAAACTCATGACGTCAAATTTACGTAACCACCGGCGAAAGCATCGGGCGGTGACCCGCAGCGTTGTCTGAACAACCCAGTCAAACACTCTCCTCGTTTATAGGAGGTCACCTTTGTTCGCTTTCAAAAGCAATAACATATCTACACTCAGCGGTTTTTCTTTTCTAACTGGCTGACACGATGCGAGGAGCATGCTCTAGTGGGAGGGCTTCGATGGGGCCTAGCAACACAGTGAAAATAGATAACCGCATTAAGAGGGTGGTGCCGGCTTCTCCGATTGATCCGCTTCGCCTTACTTAGCTTGCGGTGGCTGGTCGAAAATCGCGGCGGCGTGCAAGGGAAGGATAAGAATGCCGCTAAAACAGATCCTCAGCAAAGAAGAGTTGGCAGAGCGATGTCGTATGCATGCCGAAAGGGCTCGATAACGTTTTACTGCCACGCAAAAAGGCTTATTATGTTCAAAGAAATACATCCTCACCGGCAGGTGCGAGCAGCGAGGGCCTGAGCGATCGGCGGGCAGCCATCTTCTATTCATTTCGGAACGGGGCAGTCTGTAGCTATTGAGAAAAAAATTTCAGTTTTGTTCGGCATATTAATGCATTTTTTTTCACGTACACGTCACTTTGACGTGTTGAGTTTTCGCGGTTTTGTGAGGTCGTGTGACAGACAGACGAAGTGGGAGTAGCCAGAAAACATTGGACCAACATTGGTGAAACATTGGTGAAAACATTGGTGAAATGGCGTCGAATCAGGAATGATTATTTTTGTTTTGTGTGGTTTAATCATGTATAATCAGTGTGTACACGTTATATCAGATGGGAAGCTATCGCGGTTTTTGTGACGTCGCGTGACAGACAGGCGAAGTTGGGAGTGGCCCGAAAATGTTTTGACCAATCGTGGAGGCTGATTGCAGAAATTGGAATCAAAACAGTTTGGAATCATTTTAAGTTATAGCGCCCCTGGCCTGACGATATCATCTATGTGTCTATACTGCCTAGAAATAGAATCTATAGTACATTATGTTTAATATGTCGCCGGTATAAATTACTAAGAAGAAGACTCCTTGAAATTCCGCTTGCTAAACTAGTGGTAAACTTATCATCAAGATTTTCAAGTTATTTCTGCGGTAAATCCTAGCATTACGATTATAAATTGTTCTGCTTAAGAAAATAGTTAATCTGTCGGTTTTGATTGTTCAATTGCACATTACTTTCAGTTTCCGAATATATTATAATAATGTTCAGGTGCCCAATTCATCGCCAGTCCCCTGGGTGGGTATGAGCCATATTGTGGGGTCATTATCATCATCACCACTCTACATTTCACCGCCAGATTCCGCTCGCACCCACCGGTGGGTGCGAGCCATAACGGAGGTGCATCATCATCATCATCATCATCATCATCATCATCATGGCCGGTCCCCCTCAGTGAGTTGCGCCATTCCACTCACTGCAAGCTCCCTCCACACAAAAATTTGTCGTGGACAAGCCGCGATGAACAGGGATCACTCGAGTGCGTCAGTCAGCAGCGCAGCGGCCTTCTACTTCCCGGCCCACGGCGGTTATTCGGAACCAGTCACGTCGACTGGCTTCTACCGTGTTTCCTCGTATGATGTATCGACCCCCACTATTCCTCCAGTCTGCGAAGAGTCGGCGCCCATGAACGCCTCCCGTCGTTCCTTTAGGGCGGCGCACCGCTTGCCGTGGGACTCGTTGCCTCCGGTGCCTCCGCCGACGCCGCAGCTGTCCGAACGAATAGCGGCCAAAGACTGCGGAGACGACGACGCGCCGAACCGCCCAGTGTGCGCCACGTCGCCTAGTGCGACTCAGCTCAAGCGCGCGACCGTCGGCGAGAAGGGCATCGGTGGTCTGGCTCTCGTGCCCGTCACGCTGGGGCTGTGTACCTTCGTCTGGCTCGTGGCGTCGGGCTGCGCTGGCCAACCAAGCCGGTGTTGTGGGCCGGGAGCTGGACGGTGCCCGGGAAGAAGCAGCCGAGCCCGCCGTCGTACTTCATCTGGAGAACTCCGGACCCGCGCCCCCTCTCAAAGCGGGCGCCGGAGAAACTGTCGTGGAGATCCGGACACGGACGCCCTGGGCGGTGAGGCGCGGGAGCACCACGACGGCATCGGGCCGGGTTGCGGCGTCAACGAGGGATGATCTGGAAGAAGACGACCTGCCCCGTGCGAGTTCGAAACCCCGCAAGACCGAGGGGCCACGGGAGAGCGAAGACGTCGACGCAATCGACGTCCATTTTACGCAGGATACGGAACCAACCAAGGGTTCCCGTCTGTGGAAGACCGTGTCGGGAGCGAGGATGTTCTTACCGCCCAACCCGACAGTCAGACGACACCCGCCAAGCACGGCCATTCCAGGAAAGGGTCACACAGGTCCAAGCGACGGCGCCTCTATCCAAGGCGACATGTAAGAGGCGAACATTTTGGCGCGCATTCGTGTACGCTCGCGAATTTGTATGGATTTGTCAGTTTAGCTGCTTGTACCGGATGCCGGAGGCCGGCAGAAGGCTGAACCAGTGAATGTATAGTTATCAGGTGTCACAAGAGAGCTCGATGCGCGATCCAGGACCGCGCTGTGTGGTTTCCCGGGAGAAGAGGCCATCGCCATCTGACCATAACACCATCAAGGCCGATATTCCTTGAAAACCACCATTCGTGAAAAAAAAGTAAAAAAAAAAAAGGAACTGTACTTGGCAAGCGTAGCCACCATTGAAATATGGACGGAGGTCCCAGGCTTCCCACTTTATAACGAGGATGTTGAGGCTAATAGTCCGTAATTGTGTCGTATATCACCACAGGAGACATGCGCGGCTGCGTATTTTCATATACGCACGTGCACCTCGGCGCAGCAAATCGAGGTTGCAGGTTGATCACCCGCCAAATTGAAATGATATCTCGGCTTACAGCAGGTCATCGGAATCGTAGAGTATCAAGTGAAAGAAAAAAAAAGTTCACCGACGATTGCGATAATCCCTAATGCGAAATTTTAGCGCAGCTCTATACATGTTTTCATTTCGCGATATATTGGCTGGCGCGGAGAATCTGACTAGTGTGGCACGTTGCAAACGGAGCGAAGTGAGGCACGACTGCCTCGCTAATTGGAAGGTCGCGAGAGCCAGTGCTTGGGTGACGTGTGATCGCGATTCACAGCAGCCGCGGCTGACAGACCTACCAGGCGACGAGCGCTACTCGGCCGCCATCTCGTAGCCATCGTCGCCGCAGTACGCTTTTCCTCTCACGCTTTCGCCATACCCTCCTCCGCTTTCCTCCTCGCGCTCTTGTCGCTATCGCAGTCTTTCATCCCCACTGCGCTCCGCGCTCGCTTTCATCTGTCGCTGTGCTCGTTCGCTCGGTTACGCCGCTGCCGCTGGCGCCGCTCGCCGCAAGAACAGGCGAAGAGGTGTGCTCTAAAAGAAGGATCATGAATAGTGCATAATAATGTGTGCTACGACAATGGGATTAACGACGCTTTTGGCTCTGCTTATTAACGGCTATGTTTAAGTATTGCTGCTAGCAATGAAACTTAGAATGACAGGAAACTGAGGAAGCGGCTAGGATTTGTCGTTTGAGAAGGAAGCCGCAGAAAAGCAGAGGCAACGCAGACGTTCTTCTCATTTTCGTGTTTTTTTTATACCAGCTTCCTAACTACCGCATTTTCCAATCACGAGTTGCAGGTAGCGTCCTAACTACCACGTTCCCTTTTATGTTTTCGAGATAGCTCTGGTTGTATGCGAATTGCGTGTATACCCTCGACAAGGCCAAGGTATCAGCAATAGGTCTAGCAGGTGCACACATAACAGTATTAACGTTTTCGTTAGGAACGCCTTAATGGGCACTCTCCGGTTTGCTTTTCAGACATCAAGGACGAACATTGGAGGCGGCAACGAATTAAAAGAGGCTTATACCTTGTATATTTACCTTCGTTTTCTACATATCCCTTTTAAAATCATTTGTTTT
Organism: Dermacentor silvarum; assembly: GCF_013339745.2. Taxonomy (NCBI): domain Eukaryota; kingdom Metazoa; phylum Arthropoda; class Arachnida; order Ixodida; family Ixodidae; genus Dermacentor; species Dermacentor silvarum. The sequence goes on from NC_051155.1 coordinate 193,919,532, forward strand.
ATCTCAAGTCAAGTCAATTTATTTCAGCATATCCTTTGTACAAAAATAGAAGAATGCTAGGATCAAGCACAAAAAGCTGCTAACCTGCACCTTGACTGGATGCTTGCCCCATTACTTGGCAGAAACAGCAGACAGAAAAATACATTTGAGTAAAAAAAAAAGAAATATTTACATATTTGAAATGGTCACGTAAAAAAGAAAAGAAAAGAAAAAAAGGCATAGCACATCATATAAAATATTCAAAATCTGCAGACGCTGCTCTGTTATAATGTGCCACTGTAGAATATGCATATGAATATGCTATATGAACAGTAGCCCACAGAGCAGCAGCCTACAGAAAACGCAAAGCACATCACATAACATAATTAGAAACCTCATTACAGAAGCAGTAACAGTGAGCGTCTACAAGGAAACGTAAAAAAATAAGAAACAAAAATAAAAAAGCACAACATAAGTATTTCAATTCGATGTAATAGTCTAATCATATAAATCAACGAACAGTCTATATATGAATTTAAGAAAATCAGCGGTAAACGTGCCGCAGCAATGTTTCTGGGCATTATTTTGCTTTCTACTCCATGAAGTTCTTGTGCGCTGTCTGTCAGACGCCACAGTTCAAAATGTGGAAAGCTATAGCGGGCGTTAGATCCCGTTTTGTAGAAATTAATTCTTTCAGTTTCCATTATTTCTGCGCTTCTTGATTTGCTCGTACGAAGACACGCCCCCGCTATCCCCGGCATAGTCGGCAATTCGGCGGGAGGGCTGATGTGAAACCGATAAAAAAGCCATTCAAAGCGCGAAACGGCAAGAACAGCACAGAGAAGGTACACGGACAAGCGCTGTCCATGTATCTTTCTGCGTAGTTCTTGTCGTTTCGCGCTGTTAATGGTTTCAGTATGGATTACCAACATGCCCAACGTACCGTCCTTTTGAAACCCATAAAAACCCATAGATTTGGAGGATAGGAATCCTTACTAAATTTATTTTTAGAATCATCACTAACTTTGAATCACTACCATTATTGCGGTCTTATTAGTTGTTGTTGTTGATGTTGTTCGGCAGTGCCCTGCTTATTTTCGGCTTTCTTGTTACTCACAGCTGCAGGTACCTTTACTTCCCAAAACACTTGTCCGATTGACACGTGTTTAATTGTGCCCAGTCGGCAGTTCGAGAAAACGCATGATTAATGAGATATCGCCGCAAGTTAAATAAACTCACGCGATTCGAAATAAATCCCGAACCCTCGCACTCTACGGTCGTCCCTCTTATAACCAAATTCTGAACTAATCCTTTCTTTATATTCTTCTTGCAGATTCATCGGACAACGCCTTTAAAGTGAAAAGACATCGCTGGCTTAACGCAATCGCATGCGATCGATTAACTGCGAATATTTGCTCGAAACACCAAGTGAAAATAAAACCCAGAAACGCTTCTTTTGAAAATACTTTTCTTTTTCAGGTATCGTTCTTATTTAGTAAAAATGTTCCACGCTTCTGTAATGTGACAACGTGCGCGGTATGGTGGACCCGGACTGGGGTCTATTTTTTTTAAAAATAAAGTTGTTCTCTCTCTCTCTCTCTCTGCGCGGTGCAATACATCCCTTACTTTACTCTAAGTGTTAGCGCCTACTTTCGTGTCCATTGCGAAGAGGAGCAGAATCTTCCGATGGCTTACTCGGTCATTCTGGCAGTATAGTGTTGAACATGTCAATACGCCGCAATAAAATTTCCTTTCCGGGATGTCATCGCAGCTGTAACTCGCGCCCAATGGCATAGCGAACATGGATTTCCTTTATACGATATACGAAATTCGTCTTCGTCTTGCTCCAGCATAACATACACAAACCTAAAACGATTATGCATCGGGATTTGCTTCCGGGCTCGGAAGAAATTTATGTAGTTTATCTTGATCCTATCAAAAGCGTGCGGTTCATCGTAGGGTCGAAAAAGAGGACGCGTACGGTGATGTAAGATATTTTCAACGGCAGCATAGGGACTTTTCGAGAGAGAAAAAAGAAGTTATGTAGATCTAATACACATGTTGGAAGATGTGTGAAGCGAAGCTTCCCTGTTTTTCTTGGCGCAGTATCTTTTCTTGAACCTTACTTTATTGGTGATGTCTATTTCATGCAAAACAAATATCTACGCTGTTCCGCTTCTCCTTTAGCTGCACGCTTCTCTTGGGTCGTGAAGGAGGTTCTGCGCTGTACCGCTTCTGCTTTCGCCTCAAGACACAGTTGTCGCTGGTCTTCTGTCATCGCAGACGTTCGTTGTCGAGTGGCTTCACGTTTTGCTACGAAAAACTGTTGCCGCTGCTCTTAAGACGTTCTACGGCGTTTCGCTTCCCGTTGGGCTGCAGCAACAGTCTCTTGTCGCTGGTCTTGTGCCATCGCAGACGTTCTACGTCGCGTGGCTTCACGTAGACGTGAACGAAAGGATGTGCTGGCGTTCAGCGCCACGTTGTGTAGCATACCGAGTGCGAGCCTGGTTGGCAAGACGCCCTTTTCCATGGTTTCAAGTTCATCAGCTGAGAGAAACCGCTTTGGTCCCATGACAAAGGCGCAAATGGCCATACGCTCATGGTTTCGGCTGTTACAACGTTTTACCCCTCACGCGACCCTTAGGGCCACGCGAGGCACATACCCAGTGAGTGAATATTGCAGAGGGCGAAATGTACAAGGGAAGAAAAACGAAAAATCAGTGTATGAATTCAAATTGTGTAGATATCTGTGAGCCAACATTATATCATAGTCCCTCAATACTTTTTCTGGTCACGAAACTCTGCTGTTACCCTATGGGAGAGCTTGATACGTCGCATGAAGCCGCCGCGCTGCGGTGCCACCGCAGCTAGCTGAGGCCACCTTTCTCCGTGTTAAACCCGGAGAGACTGCAGATGCGGCCGCCGTGGGCTGAAAGTTAGGACGCGTACTTTATATTTGTAGGTGTGTGTGTGTGTGTGTGTGTGTGTGTGTGTGTGTGTGTGTGTGTGTGTGTGTGTGTGTGTGTGTGTGTGTGTGTGTGTGTGTGTGTGTGTGTGTGTGTGTGTGTGTGTGTGTGTGTGTGTGTGTGTGTGTACGTGCGTGCGTGCGCGTGCATGCGGGTGTGTGTGTGCGCTCGTGCGTGATTATACATTTGCTTCAAATAAAGCTCGCGATTCAAATACTACTATGCGTCGCAGTTCGCCAAGGAGGTATGGTACTGAGTGCAACGGGCCGTAAATCCTCGTCATTCTGCTCGTGAGAGTTAGAGAGTAATAAGCGCAGTGCTGAGTCAGTCAGGCATATTAATCCGTTTGTGTTTTTATAGGGTATATTAACAACAAAAATTGTGTTTGAAAACTTTGTCGCACATTTGGAATAATACCCACGAAAGTTAGCAAAGCTTGCGATACATGAAAATGATTAATACTTTCCTTCAAGCAAGCGTTTCATTCACGCTACGATCAGCCGATCTACCTGTTCCAAACTAATTCTGACGTCCTAGACCATGTTATGGTACGTGCGATTAGAATCTGTCACCATCACCTGAACGGCTCGAATGCAATCAGAATTCGGTAACAGCACACGACCTTGAAGTCAGGTTCTCGTTTACTGGCAACACCACGCCGCTAATGTCTTATTCTTTGTACAGCGCATAAAAGTCGCTTAAAAGTTTTTAATCGAAGCCGGTTTGGCCAACTAACGACGGATTTCTCAGTAAGAAGAATTCTATGCGCGTCGTCTGCTGACACACGGAGCCGCCAGCTGACTTTGCGATTGTTTACTTTTTGTACGTGCCTTGATGTCGGTTAAAAAACACTCTCAGATGTTTCAAGTTTGGATACTGCAACTGCTACGACAAAATAGAATGTAAGTAAAATCGAAAGGAAGCTGGGCTTTCGGCCGCAACGTGACCAGAGAGGAAAAAAGTTGCAGTGGCTTAGCTCGGCTATGCCAGGATATACGTAGCGTTAACAAAGGTTCAGCTGATTATTCTTAGCTTTCCTGGTTGTCTCCTACGCTCAACCGCTAATTGCCAGGCAACTACTTCGGGATCCGATGAGTCAAGCTTCTCCGTTCTTCTGCGCTGTTGAGCAGCATTTGCGCTCTCCTTCTCCATGGCTATACCACACTGGCAAACGCCAGTCAGAAGCGCAGAAAATACCGCCGCCGCCCGCGATGGCCGCTCAGCTATAGACCTTTTCACAAACCGACGTTTGAGTGGCGCCATTGCCCGACACGGGCGACGTCTAGCGTCAGAACATGCTATGCCGCCATTCTGAACTGTGGGCCTTGCGAGAGCAGGCTGGCCGCACTTCGGTTGTGTGATCTTCGCCGATAATTATTTCGATTGTTTTCTTCCGCTTGGCTTGCCTTGTGCTGCTTGACTTGTTACATGTTTCACGTGCTCGCGTGAGCGCTCAGTGTAGTGTGCCATGGCAACAGCAAGCCCAGCCAGTGGATGTGGTGTTTCTTCGTCGGTAGCGACGGCAGCCGCGTCTGCTTCGTCGAGACCGGCGTGCTAATCAGCGGTATATTTCATTGTTATTGCTGGGCACATGTGACCGTATCGTCGATTGAATCTGATCACCATTACGTTTCGCGATTGAGGGGTGCCTCATTTAGCGGGCTCTCATTCGCCAGGTAACCAAACCGAGATCGTCTGCTTCCCCCGAAGGCTAGGCCTACCGTACTCGCCAAGTCCGTCTACAGTCTATCGGCCCGTCTAGGCTGAGGAACCAACAAGTCTAACGAGGATAAATCACTCTGTAGTTCAGCTTTCCCATCGGTGTTTTTAAACAGACCATTCTTTCGTGTCTACGGTGTCCGCACAACAAGCGATGAGCGCCGATATGAAGCTTTATAAACATACCTATGTGTGATGTCGACCACTGAATTGGCTGCCCTTCCGCAGATTGAGCAAAGAACCATCGCACCGCAAATCTCTGACGGAGATATGTGGCTAAACATACATGTCGATTGAAAAGCATTGTCGAGCTATGAAAATGTTGCATTACCTTTGCGCGAAGAACAAGAAACGGCTGTCAAAATCGGCAGTAACCCCCGTACAACATCTCGGGTAGGCTGGTTCATTTAAGGCTTTTTTCGTAGTTATATACCAATCGCAAAAGCAAATCAGTAGTTGCAGCACTTCCAGGCATATATGCAATACGGACAACTTCTTCGTTTTGATAGAGGCGTAAGTATTATAGTTGAAGGCGATATCGCATATACTATGTCTGTGCGAGACGTCTGTGCAAAGCTGCTACTGTGTCATGCGCGTTGACATTGCAAAATATGAATCGGCAATCACTAGTTGGCGTGGCCTAGTGGAAATACTTGGATTGAGATCTGTAGGTGGGAGGTTCGAATCCTAGGAGCAAGTTTTGTTTTTACTTCTTCTTTTTTTATTGCATTACAGCGCTCTCTGTTCCTTTTTGTATTTGAAAAAATATATAAGGTAGCCAGGCACCACGTATTTCTCGCTCTAGAGCTGCATTTAGCACCAGTACCCCGCGCCCAGCGCCTCCCAGTATGCCGCGCCTTGCCAGCGTCCCAGTATCCAGCGCGTGACACTGGGCCCATAATCAGGCATGGCACTCAGCACTGGATACTGGGTTTTGCAATAGGGATATGCCATTATTTACGAGCGTAAGTCATTCGTGACAAAAATAAACGGAAACATCGAAGGAAAGCTACCACTCCGCAATGCAAGCGCAAGGCAAGCTCACAGTCCAGACCGAACAGGCAACACTGACACATACTCTCCACGCCAGACCGTCGGGAGCGCCCTCGTGAAAACGTCTATAGGTGGCCTTTCTTTTACTGTGGCGCCCCTAGCGGCAGGCGCTGGCTCTATAATAAACTGAGGCGGGATTTTCGTGACCAGAAAAAGCTATTAAGGGACTATGATTATATGTTCGGGTTTTATGTAGGAAGCTATAATGCCAAACTGTTCCTGGAGCTTGATTTTGCGGCCGGCAGTGTCAGTGTATAGCTTTTATACGTTTGAACGTTATCGTGGGCGGATATCTGCTGCAGGTTCTATGCGGGGATTTTTGACACCGTTTCCCTAGGAATGCTGGAAGGTCTTAATTGGTCATTTGTAGACGTTAGTTATTCGAGAAAAATTGTGGTATTTAAGTACACCAACGTGCTTTGAAGACCTTCCAGTGTCTTACAAATAAAGCGAAACCATATCTGCTGTTGGCTGCAGCCATTTATTCCGGGCTGCTGAGTGTGTCTCTGCTTCTAGTTTACTCGAGGGAGATGAACTCCGAGCATTTGTTGATGACAGAATTTTAGAGATGTTATCTATGGAATATTATGACAAACCGCAGCAAAGGGAGAAATCTTGTATTTGAATTGAAAGCTGCCCTTCATCTCTAAGCGAGGTTGTGCTTGAACAGTTGCACATTTTGAATGCCCCCAATCCTGTTACTCGGCAGCTTACATTTATTGTGATATTTTATTGATGTTCTACGTGCTGACGCAATAGCAGTTAAAGGTAAAAATCCTATATTTATGCTTGTAGGATTTGCCGCTGCGGCGTCTGTACGAACAGTGACGTCAAAAGCTTTCAGTACAGACTCTCAAATGATGCAGAAATCGAGGCAGAATTCGAAGCCGAAATTATTTTTATGTAAGAGACCCGACCAGAGAAAACTACTTGCGCTGGACACCCATTGCCCTTGCACGCGTGCTTCTTTTTTATTAAGGATACACTCTTTGTATTTGCAGTATTGTCATTTATGCGATAATCTTTAGATGCCTAAAGTATCGGTCGAGTTCCGAGGATCTTCAATATAAGTTGCGCTCATGAATGGAGCAAACGCGGAAAAGTATTCTTCACCGGTCGTTACCACCGAAGACACGTCGCTTCCCTGCGCTGCGCTTTGGTCGTCTCGAGGCCGCGTCGTTGCATCACCGTTGACCTCGTCGATAGTCCGCGGCGGGAAAGCTACCACACGCCGATCCTCGGCTGTTAGGTTGACGGCCAAGTCCGGAGAACTGACGTCACTACGCACCGAATGCGGAAACGGTGACCTGTCCTCGAAGGCTTCCTCCAATTCCACATCCGATTGCTCCGGCACTGCGCTCTTGGATCTGAACGGTGCGTCTAACGTGGCCAATATCACGGTTGTCGCGACCAGGGCGGCGCCCAGAAGGACTAATTTCGCAGCGAGCCGCGGGCAGAAGACGGGGTCCAGTGCGTGGGCCGCGGTGTCGGGACCAACCTTGCTGCTTCTGTCAATCTCTGTGACGAAACGGGAGTACTGGACGGTTCTTTGACCGAGGTCCGAGATGTGGACGTCCGAACAACCTGGCACCCACTCGGTGCTTGTCACGAACGAACCTTCCTGGTTCGTCTCGTTGAGGATGAGGGCGAAAGGAAGTTGTGGGTTCAGCTTTGGCAGCCGAGTCTGGCCCCTGTGTCGTCGCAGATCCATGGACGCGAAAGAAAAGGCGCAGTAGCGGTATGCACAAAAAAATGTTCAGGTAGCGTCGCTCTCTTCTTTTTCTTCTTGATACTTTTGCACCAGTGGCACGCACTTAACGCTGTTGATTTACCGAAGATTCATTTATTATATATACCGCAGAAAACGCCTGTCACGACGTGAGATGGAAGTACTAATGATAGGCAAACAGAGGCGGAAATGTGTGTCTGAATTTTCACATGAAAAATTAAGAACCGTGTATTTGTTGGTCGTTTATATAACGTCATGCAATGCTGCGTTATGGAATACCAACGGAGCCGCTCTCGTACTCGGCTTATAAAATGTCAGCACTAAAACTTCAACAAACGAGGCGAAAGCGAAAAGGGAGGAAAAGCGAGGATTGAAAAGTAGTGAATGCTTCTGTCCGCTGACAACTTAATGATTCGTAAGCACTTCATCAGATTTCCCTTGGGGAAGAGGACGCTAGGTGAATCCTCTAATTGAAAAGAAATTGTTGCCCTGACGAAAACAACGTTCCTAGGGGCGTGCGAATATTCGAACCTCTCGAATAACGAATCGAATAATGTCCTATTCGATTCGGTCTTCGAATCGAATAATCACTATTCGTAAATAAGAATATGTTTCTCATAGTCTTCGAATATTTCAAATGCTCAATTGGGCTCTGTAAAATATAAAATTGAAGCAAACGTACAGTACGTTTCATTGACGCGGGCATATAGTACCGGCATAAAACAGTGCTGCAGGTTACGTTGCTCAGCTGGGAGCGAGAATTCACCGGCTATGCAGTGAACATTCGCAGTCTCCGAAGGGTCCTGTTTATGCGAACAAACTACTTATTTCTTCATAATGCTCCAGATGTACTTTTAATGAACGACACTTCAGTAACATGGAATGTGCAACCATGAGCAAAATTATACGGACCAGGGATTGCGTGATGAAGCCGATTTTTTCAACCGCCTGCGAATGTAACTTGAACTTGACGACTGCAGCCCAAACTTGGCATTGCAAAATTTGCAGTGCACTCGTCAATTTCAGTTTCTACGTGTTAATTACGAAGAAATTCAGTTTTTTCGGCAACCCTACGGTCCGTATACTATCGCTTAAGGGGGTTACATGAGAGAAGCTAACGTTATATGATTACTAGTATGACAACGTCGTTTTGTATAATAATTTTGGAAACAGCTGTTCATTGTTCGAAATCTATTAGAAACATTTTTGATATTCGATTCGACTCGCTTCTGTCACTATTTGATTCCTATTTGGTTTGGTGTCACTAATTACAGTTCGCAAAGCGTACAAGTTTCCTTGTCAAAACGTTGGCTCAAGGCAAAAAGCTACAGGCTGAAGCTTCCCTCAGCCCGGAGCGCCCGGCAGCCCTCAGCCTCTCAGCTCCCCTGAAATCTTGGAACAAAATTCATTCATTCATTCATTCATTCATTCGTTCATTCATTCATTCACTCGTATATACCACTGACCACTTGGGAATGTGAACATTTCAAGCGGGGATGGCTTCGCGCCTTTTCAGTTAAGACGATGAGGGGTAGATGGCGCCACCAGCTCAATCGCTGATATATTCATCCGCACTATATATAGATCCGCATTCAGCGGCGTGCTTTTGTCGCGTGAAAGCTGCGTGATAAAGACAGGAACCGCGCGTTCTCGTTTATTTGACAGAATTGTGTTTGTTAGCTTTCCGAAGGCAACAATTTCTTTAAATTAGAGGACTTACCTAGCGTCCTCTTCCCCAATGGAAATCTGATGAAGTGCTTACGAATCATTAAGCTGTCAGCGGACAGAAGCATTCACTACTTTTCAATCACTACGCTGCTGCCGCTACACTCTTAAATCGTGCTGCGTGATAGCTGGGAAACCCTGTATATATATGTACAGGGTGTCCCACGTAACTTTAGCCAAACTTTAAAAATATGCAAATGCCACCTAGCTCAACAGAACCACGGTAATGCTGTTTGCGGTCGCTTAGAGATACTCAGAATATTTTTTGCATTCCGCCTAATTCGATAATTGGTCTTAATTAATTTCTGAAATATTCTGAAATCAACTTTTGAAATATTAAAGTTAGATGAAAAGTGTCGATGAGAAAACAGTAGAGCAACATGAAAAACTCCCGATACAGCTTTCGGTTGCTCAATACGTGCTACATAAAAGTGCTTTTCCGAGCGTGAAAGAAGCCTGCGAATACACGCAAAGTGCCTCGAGCGGCCAGTCGCACGGCAATTTTGCGTGTATTCGCGGGCTCTCTCTCTCTCTCTCTCTCTCCCTATCTATCTATCTATCTATCTATCTATCTATCTATCTATATATATATATATATATATATATATATATATATTGCGATGGTGTCCCAGATACTGTACTGGACTCTGAATATTTCAATCTTTATTAGTAGTAAAATAAGATAATGCAATACAGGGTAAATGTGCAGAAGGAGGTCTCAAAGGATACAAACCGCAGGCGGTACCTCCGATGTTAATACACTAGAAAACTGATGTAGCGAGCATATATAATAAAGACAATTTCAAGATGTTACTCTTAACAAAGACAGCGTCAAATATTGAAGTTCTTACGGAGAAAATCGTCATGAAACACAGTTAACAAAGTTAGCGGAGCGCAACAGTACACATTGAATAAAAATATGTTTATCTTTCACCTAAATACATAATAGGCATTATTTCTTTTAGTTCAGACGTGAATGAATTCCATAATTAAATGGATGAGAAAACAATGCTCATGTCCCCATAATTTGTATGTATTTTTTGCAGCAGAAGGTTATTATGGACCGCAAATCTAGGTCTGTAGGGATTAGATAGCATGACGACAGGAAAAATGTTGATTATGAGCGTGCGATGAAAAACCTTAAAGAACAAAACACATACTGTAAATATATAGTCCAGAGACAGGTAATATGTTAAGCTGGACTAAAGTAGGATTTCATGTCGTCAGTCGAGTAGCGGAAGTAATAAGTCGCACGGCTGGCTTTCGAAGTACCTTCAGAGGCCAAATGTGAACTGAATATGAACCTTCATGTGATACAGTAACTCAGGTGACTGTGTATGAATCTATAATACAGCGCTTTAATAGTGTTTATGCTAAAGCCCTTTCTTGGTTTTACCAGTGTCCTAATGCCATATGAAATCTTTTTACAAATGGAATTGATTTATTGGTGAAACTTCAAATGCGTGCTAACTATAACTCCTAAAAGGATGCATGATTACTTACAGGCATGGCTACAGAGTTGACATAGAGGTAGGGAATAGTTAGGAGTTTTTTGTTTGGTGTATGAAAAGGCACCAAACTAGTTTTGGGTGGACTAATCCATAGTCTATTAGAGTTATTTGCATCACTGTCCGAGAGATGTTAAGTGAGCTTGAAGGTTAGGTATGAGAGTCGCAGAATCATAATGATGAGAAAAGATAGTCGTGCCACCAGCGTAAACAGGACGAAGAGTTAAGGCAAATGGGGTCAGTCAATAATATATCAAAAATAATAAGCGACCTAAAATCGAACCTTATGGAACATCTCTATTAACACGGGTTGGACCAGATGTATAGTTGTCGATAGAGACAACATGAAACCTGGTTTTCCTGCTGGTCTCGTAGTGTCACTATTTGTGTGCTTGTGCATTTTTTATTTGTTTAGACGTAGAAACATGCGAAGGTAGATTATGTGAAAGCCGGCAACCCCAAATCCGAGATTCATCCCGTAAGAAAAAATAAAAAATAAAACGCGATACTCACACGAACGCAAGCTCACAAAGATTGTGTTGGCGTTTGTGGTGTTCGTTGTTATTTTCATTTTGCTCTATCTGTCCTTCTCTTATTTCTTGAGTAGTGTATTGGGAATATGGAATAGCCAGCTCTCGGGATGCGTAGATACGCTCTCGTTTTTCTTTTTCTCATAAAAGATTACGTAGAGTTTCCACCGAGTGGTGTCACCCTGTCAAGACTCGGCGGAAAAGGCGGAGAGCCAGAGTATCTCTCAATCTGCAATACACCAAGTGTCGGCACGATCTGCGTTGCAATAGTGACAGAAACCAGCAGCCTACGTGAACAACGATTTGCGGATCAGGACTGCAAACGCCTCCGACAAAAGGCAGAAAGGGGCTGTGCCGAATTCGCTGTGATAAACGACCTTCTCCTGAAGCGTAACTTTAAAGGAAGTGGTAGCAAGACAGTAGTGCCCAGTATACTCATGGTAATTGGTACTACAGACTTGCCACGACGCTACAGGACACATCGATGCTCAGCGCACCTAAATCTAATCCGGAATAGGTACTGGTGGCCCAAGCATGCCACGACACATCAGGGACTATGTGCAATCCTGCCACACATGTAGGAGAGTAAATCGCAGGACTACGATGTCGTAAGGATCCTTACAGCTGAGGGAAATGCCATCGGAACCGAACACAGTCACTTCGAACCACCGTCACTTCGGCTTGATCACTTCGGACATTTGGAAGAGTAAAATGGCTATCAACACGTACTAGTTTGCATTGACCATGCCACACGCTACGTAAACGCCGTGGCTGTCCCCACTACTGCCGCGATTTACTATTTGGACTACTTGTTGAACATATAGATACCCTGATTCGGAGTCTCTAAGACTATATCATGACGGACCAGGCAAAGGGATTTCTCCATAAGAAGACATCAGTGGTCCAAAGACGCTTAGGAATCACTCATGTAACACCACCACCATATTGGCCACACGCAAATGGTCTAGTAGAGAGAACGCTAGGAATACTGAAGAATATGCTTAGCAAGATTATCGAACCACACCACGATTGGGACAAGAAACTTTCAGAAGCCGAATTTGCCATGAAAGTTTCATGGCAGAACTCATCTAGATACTCACCGTTTGAATTAATGCATGTATATGCCCCACGAGTGCCGGGCCAACTTCATCTGGGTGATGTAGAAGAGGACCTAAACGAAGTACCTAGGCTTGCAAAGCTTGACAAAAGGCGAGAACAAGCTAAGGAAAACCTCGAGCAAAGCCAGAGAGCCGCGAAGAGTCGATACGACGGGAAGCATAAAAAACCAAACTTTCAGATAGGAGACACGGTGTACTGCACACTAGGATCTCGATCATCGACGCTCGATCCCTTCTACGAAGGACCATTCGAAGTGATTGAGATCCTTGGCAGCAACACGATGAAGATTGAGCACACTCAACACCATCGACAAAGAAAAAGGGTTAGAGTGGTGAACGTTAAACAACAGCGCAGGCATTCTACGAGATATCCCAGCTTCCCTGAACTGGGGATGTCGTCCATCTGGAGGCAGCTACGACAGCATTCAGAAGAATCACCTGAGAACGAGGAGATCGAGCTCCTAGAAGATAATTCAGCTTCGTAGAGCAGTGGCGACATAGTGAACGGCGATAACACCCGCGAAGTCCTGAACGAAGGAGGAGAAGTACTTCGTGAAGCACGCCAACAGCCCTCTATATAGAATCCGCCGACTCCCAAGCCATCTCAAGGATTATGAGATCTGAGGAAAGATTCAAATTACTTTGGGGCGTGGGACCATCGCCATCGACCGCGCTCATGGCAAGGCAGCCGCATAGCCTAGCGTCATCATGATCAAGATGGGCGATCGAACGTGAACATGTCAGATTAAACAGGTTATTTTAATCCTGTGCAATCCGTATTTCTGATCAACGTGAAACTTAGCTATAACGTCCAAAGCAATTGCTAACAGTGGTTTATTCAATCATGAAAAAGAATAAGATTTTAAAGTTATTTCTGCGATAAAACCCAGTATTACTATTATAAGTTGATCTGTTTAGGAAAACTGTTAATCTGTCGGTTTTGATTGCTCAATTGCGCATTACTTGTAGCTTCTGAATAGATTATATAAAAGTTCAGGTGCCCAATTTTTGGCCAATCCCCGGGGTGGCTATGAGCCATATTGTAGGGTCATCAGCATCAGCACCACTTTACCGTTCACAGCCCGATTCATGGCCGATCCCCCTGAGTGAGTTGCGCCATTCCACTAAGGAAGAAGAACAAGAACAAGCTCGCTCCACACAAAAATTAGCCGTGAACAAGCCGCGATGAACAGGGATCGCTCGAGTGCGTCAGTCAGCAGCGCAGCGGCCTTCTACTTCCGGGCTCACGGCGGTTCTTCGGAACCGGTCACGTCGACTGGCTTCTACCGCGTTTCCTCGACGCCCGCTATTCCTCCGGTCTGCGAAGAGTCGGCGCCCATGAACGCCTCCCGTCGTTCCTTCAGGGCGGCACACCGCTTGCCGTGGGACTCGTTGCCTCCGGTGCCTCCGCCGACGCCGCAGCTGTCCGAACGAATGGTGCCCGAAGACTGCGGGGACGACGACCCGTCGAACCGCCCAGTGTGCGCCACTTCGCCTAGCGCAACTCAGCTCAAGCGCGCGACCGTCGGCGAGAAGGGCATCGGTGGTCTGGCTCTCGTACCCGTCACGCTGGGGCTGTGCACCTTCGTCTGGCTAGTGGTGTCGGGCGCGCTGGCCAACCAAGCTGGTGCTGTGGGCCGGGAGCTGGACGGCGTTCGGGAAGAAGCCGCCGAGCCCGCCGTCGTGCTTCATCTGGAGGCGAACTCCGGACCCGCGCCCCCTCTCAAGGCGGGCGCCGAAGAAACCGTCGTGGAGATCCGGACACGGACGGCCTGGACGGTGAGGAGCGGGAGGACCACGACGGCATCGGGCCGGGTTGCGGCGTCAACGAGGGATGATCTGGAAGAGGACGAGCTGCCCCGTGCGAGTTCGAAACCCCCCAAGACCGAGGGGCCACGGGAGAACGAGGACGTCGACGCCATCGACGTCCATTTTACGCAGAATACGGAACCAACCCATGGGTTCCCGTCGGCGGAAGACCGTGTCGGGAGCGAGGCTGTTCCTACAGCCCATCCCGACAGTCAGACGACACCCACCAAGCGCGGCCATTCCAGGAAAGGGTCACACAGGTCCAAGCGATGGCGCCTCTATCCAAGGCGACATGTAAGAGGCGCACATTTTGGCGCGCATTCGTGTACGCTCGCGAATTTGCATGGATTTGTCTATTTAGCTGCTTGTACTGGATACCGAGGGCCGGTAGAAGGCTTAACCAGTGAATGTATATCTATCAGGTGTTATAAGAGAGCTCGACGCACGGTCCAGTATTGCGCTGTGCGAATTCCCAAGAGAAGAGGCCGTCGCCATCTGACCGTGACATCATCAAGGCCGATATTACCTCGAAAACCACCATTCGCGAATGAAAAAAAAAAAGAAAAAAAAGGAAGTATATGTGGCAAGCATAGCCACCTTTGGAATATTCACGGGTGGTCCCAGGCTTCCCACTTTATAGTGAGGATGTTGAGGCTAAAAGTGCGTAGATGTTTGGTAAATCACCACAGCAGACACGCGCGACTGCGCATTTTCTTATACGCACGTGCACCTCGGCGCAACAAATCGAGCTTGCCGGTTGAGCACCACGCCAAATTGAAATGATCTCTCGGCTTATAGCAGGTCATCGGAATCGTAGAGTATCCAGTGCAAGAAAAAATTAGGGGCAGCTTCACACAATAGTATTACGAAGACCCCACCTATCTTTATCTGGGTTCGGCAAAGTTTTTGCGAGGTTATGCTTCGAGACTCGGCCACGTTTTGCGCAAGATCACTCTGGAATGATCGATAGCCCAAGGAGCAACGAACACTGGGTCATTAAAATATCAGGACGCTTCTGGACGCTCAAACACTTTTGCTCAGTTTCGCTTGGCGAAACGAGACGCAGGTGCGGCGCGGTGACGTCACGACTTGCGGAGGCAGACGCAGCTGCACGCAGTGTCTATAGGCAGGTGGGCGGAGCTTGGCGAAGGCCTAGCGAAGTGACGCGGAGTCTATCGAAGCCATGCACACCTAGCACAGATGTTGCTAGGCAACGCGGGTGACGTCATCGCTCAGCGCGGTTTTGTTCGCGACACACGAACTGACGGTCGGCTAAAACAGCTCCAGTGCTAAAATTCACCGACGATTACGATACTCCCTAAAGCCCCAACCAGACGTACGCGTTGGAACGCGTCCGCAGGCGCCGTGCGCCTGAGAGAGATTGTGGTTGTAAAGAGGAAGAGGCAGAAAATAGCGCCTCTTCCTCTTCACAACCACAAACTCTCTCGGGCGCACGGCGCCTGCGGACGCGTTACAACGCGTACGTCTGGTTGGGGCTTAATGCGAAATTTCAGCGCAGCTCTATACGTGTTTTCATTTCGCGATATATTGGCTGGCGCGGATAATCTGTCTCATGTGTGGAGAATCTGTCTCGGAAGGTCGCGAGAGCCAGCGCGTGGGCGACGTGTGGGCGCGATTCACAGCAGCCGCGGCTGACAGACCTACAAGACGACGCGCGCTACTCGGGCGCCATCTCGTAGCCATCGTCGCCGAAGTACGCTTTTCCTCTCACGCTTGCGGCATACCCTCCTCCGCTTTCCTCCTCGCGCTCTCTTCGCTATCGCAGTCTTTCATCCCCACTGCGCTCCGCGCTCGCTTTTATCTTTCGCTGTGCTCATTCGCTCGGTTACGCTCTCCGCAGGAATGGGCGCCTAAGAGCTACGCTCTAAAGGAAGGATCATTAATGGTGCATAATAATTTGTGCAACTACAATGGGATCAACGACGCTTTTGGCTCTCCTTATCAACCGCTAACTGAGCAAGCGGCTAGGATTTATGGTTTGAGAAGGCAGGCGCAGAAGAAACACAGACAAAGCAGACGTTCTTCTCATTTTCGTCATTTCCTTTTTTCTTTTTGTCCTAGCTTCATAACTCCCGCATTTTCAAACCACGAGTTGCAGCTAGCGTTCACTTTTATGTTTTCGATATAGCTCCAGATGTATGCGAATCGTGCGTGCATACCTAGGATATGGCCAAGGTTTCAGCAATAGGTTTAGTAAGTTCACGCATAACGATATCAAAATTTTCATTAGGAACGCCTGGATGGGCAGTCTCCCGTCTGCTTTTCAGGCATCAACGATGAACATTAGAAGTGGCTGCGAATTAAAAGAGGCTTACTTTGTTTCTTTACCTTCGTTTTCTATATGTCCCTTTTAAAAGCATGTCAGGTCCCTGTTTTATCTTCCACAGCAATGTTTCTCGGCATTATTTTGCTTTTTGCTCCATGAAATTGTTGTGCGCTGTCTGTCAAACGCCGCAGTTGAAATCTCGTTTTGTAGGAATTAATTCTTTCATTTACTATTATTTCTGCCCTTGATTTGCGCGTAAGAAGACCTGCCCCCGCTATCACTGGCATAGTCGGCAATGCGGCGGGAGGGCTGATGTGAAACCTATGAGAACCCATAGATTTGCAGGAGAGGAATCCTTACTAAATTCGTTTTTAGAATCGTCGCTAGAATCAGTTTTAGAATGACTAGTTTTAGAATCACTACTATTATTGTGGTATTCTTATTTGCTATTGTTTTTTTGTTATTGCTATTCGGCAGTGCCCTGCATATCTTAGGCCTTCTTGTTACTCATAGCTGCAGGTAGCTACTTCCCAAAACCCTTGTCCGATTGACGCGTGTTTGTGCCCTGTCAGTGGTGCGAGAAAACGCATGAATAATGAGATATTGCTGCAGGTGAAGTAATCCCACGCGATCGGAAATAAATCCCGAATTCTCGCGCTCTGTGGTCGTCCCTCATATAATCAAATTTTGAAATAATTATTTCTTTGTATTCTTCTTGCAGATTCATCGAACAACGCCTTCAAAGTGAAAAGACATCGCTGGCTTAACGAAATCGCATGCGATCAATTTAATGTGAATATTTGCTCTACACACCAAGCGAACATAAAATCCAGAAACGCTTCTTTTGAGTATGCTTCTGAATTTTTTCCAGGTATGGTTTTCACTTAGTAAAAATGTTCCACGCTTCTGTAATGTTACAACGTGCGCAGTGCAATGCATCCCTTAGTTTACTCAAGTGTCAGCGCCTCCTTTCGTGTCCATTGCGGAGAAAGAGGAACAGAATCTTCCGATGGCTTACTCGGTCATTCTGACAGTATAGAGTTGAACATTTCAGTACGCCGCAATAAAATTTCCTTTCCGGGATGTCATCGCAGCTGTAACTGGCGCCCAATGGCATAGCGAATATGGATTTCCTTTATACAATATACGAAATTCGTCTTCGTCTTGCTCTAGCATAACATACACAAAAACAAAACGATTATGTATCGTGATTTGCTTCCGGGCTTGGAACAAATCTATGCAGTTTATCTTGATCCTCTCAGGAGCGTACGGTTCATCGTATGGGGTCGAAAAAGTGGACGCGTACGGTCATGTAAGATATTTTCAACGGCAGCATAGGGACTTTTAGAGAGAGAAAAAAGAAGTTATGTAGATCTAAAACACATGTTGGAAGATGTGGGAAGCGAAGCTTCCCTGTTTTTTCTTGGCGCAGTATCTTTTCTTGAACCTTACTTTATTGGGGATGTATATTTCATGCAATACAAATATCTACGCTGTTGCGCTTCTCCGTTAGCTGCAAGAGACGCTTGTCGCTCCTCTTGGGTCGTGAAGGAGGTTCTGCGCTGTACCGCTTCTGCTTCCGCCTCAAGAGACAGTTGTCGCTGGCCTTCTGCCATCTCAGACGTTCGTTGTCGATTGGCTTCACGTTTTGCTACGAAAAACTGTTGCCGCTGCTCTTAAGTCATCGAAGACGTTCCACGGCGTTTCGCTTCCCGTTGGGCTGCAGCAGCAACCTCTTGTCGCTGATCTTGTGCCATCGCAGACGTTCTACGTCGCGTGGCTTCACGCAGACGAGAACGAAAGGACGTGTTGGCGTTCAGCGCCACGTTGTGTAGCATACCGAGTGCAAGCCTGGTTGGCAAGACGCCCTTTTCCATGGTTTCAAGTTCATCAGCTGAGAGAAACCGCTTTGGTCCCATGACAAAGGTGCAAATTGCCGTACGCTCATGGTTTCAGCTGTTACAACGTTTTCCCCCTCACGCGCCCCTCAGGGCCACGCGAGGCACATACCTAGTCAGTGAATATTGCAGAGGGCGAAATGTACAAGAGATGGAAAATGAAAAATTGGAGTGTGTGTGAATTGAAATTGTGTATATATTTGTAAGCCAATACTATGTGTTCGGGTTCTATGCATGAAGCTATGATGCCAAACTTTCAGGAACTTGATCTTGTGGCCGACAGTGGCTGTGCATAGCTTTTATAGGTTTGAACGTCATCGTAGGCGGATATCTGCGCCAGGTTGGATGCGTGGATATTTCACCCCGTTTACCTAGGAATGCTGGAAGAAGGTGGTCGTTTGCAGTCGTTAGTTATTCGCGCAAAATTTTGGTATTTAAGTACACCAACGTGTTCTGAAGATCTTAGTGTCTTACAAATAAAGCGAAACCATATCTGCTGTTGGCTGCAGCCATTTATTTCGGGCTGCTGAGTGTGTCTCTGCTTTTATTTTACTCGAAGGACATGAACTCCGAGCATTTGTGGATGACAGAATTTTAGAGATGTTATCTATAGAATATTATGACAAACCGCAGCAAAGAGAGAAATCTTGTATTTGAATTGAAAGCTGAGGCTTCATCTCTACCGAGGTTATGTTTGAACACTTGCGTATTTTGAATGCCCCGAACCCTGTTACTCGACAGCTTATAGTTGTGCGATATTTAATTGATGTGCTACGTGCTGACGCAATAGCACTTAAAGGTAAAAATCCTATGTTTATGCTTGTAGGATTTGCCGCTGCGGCGTCTGTACGAACAGTGACGTCAAAAGCTTTCAGTACAGACTCTCGAATGAGGCAGAATTCGAGGCAGAATTTGAGGCCGAAATTATCAACCCCAGCAATTCCGGACATCACCTTTAGTTCACAGCTTTTACACCACGTGGCGTACGGACCTTTAAGATTCTAAATTCGCGCGATGACGCACGAAGTGTACTGGACGATAACCGAACACACGTTTTAACAATAAAAAAAGAAAAAAAAGGACCGCTGACACCGTCGAGCATGGACGAGCGCGAATCAGGAATCGGCTT